>NW_012116289.1:2296397-2304178 GCF_000951035.1 Colobus angolensis palliatus | reverse complement strand
CACAACCACACTGCAAAGATGGAGAACCCAGACATTAACCTTGGTTAGCACAAATCTTCATGGCAGAATGACTGCCTTAGTGTATAAGTTTGTTTCTCAACACTCATATGGTTGGAGGATGAAGGGCCTTAAGCCCTCAATTCTGGAAACCATGTCCACCCACATGTAGTTTTATTTTTTTTGAAATCTGGTTGTTTATAAACATGAACTCAGGCAAGTCACATTTCTGGGTCATTCTTGAACCTATATTCTATGGCCAAGCCAGCAGACTAAACCAAAGGAGCAATACCCACCACACTCTGCCCCCATGTCTTTTTTGGGGGCTCTCCTACTCTATTTTCCTCATAGCACTTACCTGAATCTAAAATTAATTGCCTTGTTCTTTTTCTAAACCTTTCCTGTCAGTTTCCACACTCGAAAGAACAAATGCCCAAGAAGAATGGGTATCTCCATGTTTTGTTCATCACCAGTGCCTAGAATGGTGCCTGGTATATCAAACGTGTTCAACAAATGCTTTTTGAATGAATGGAATGAATATTATAACAGAGTCTGGAACAATAGTGAAAATATCTATAAACTAAAGCTCACTGGTAACAATCCCCTCCCCCCTCTAACAATGCAAATAAATATCAAACCATTCTTCCTTTCCTTCCCTATTCTATAACCTTCAGTCAACCAGTGGATGCTTATTTCATACCTACTATGAGCACGCTTATTATTAAGCATTTTTTAAAAGAGACAGTTGAGATATATTTGCTCAGGTTCCACTACCAATCCACACGTCTGCAACACGTCCTGCACAGAAATGAACCATCTGCCATCAGCTGTTCACTGACGCCACAGCACCAGGTAGCCTCAACACTGAAGCAAAGTTATAAGCAGCCCAGGCGTCTATAACTACTGTGCTCTGAGGCTCAAAAAGCTGTCCGGGACCATTCCCAGAAATGCACCTGCTCCAGCCCTAAGAGGAAGGGCCTAGTATGACATGGAGAGAGGATGCCAGAAAGAAACCCCAGACAAATGGGATCTGGACTGAGAGCTGGAAGCAAACAAGCCAGCAGCACACACCTGAGAAATTGCCCTTGCATTGTATTCGAGATTTTTTTCCTGTATCCTATTTTCCTTTTTTTTTTTTTTTTTTTTTTTTTTTTTTTGGTCAGGGGTGAAGTTAAAATCTAAGGCTTTTTTGGAGGAGTTAGTAGGGATACTAGGTGTCAGAGGAGAGAGTTAAACATTTCAAACATTAAAAGCATTAAAAGCTTGTCTTCATCTTACCTTACCACATTAGCTTTTCTCCTTTGGCCCTGGACCACCCACACTACGCTCTAGGCCTTGCCTCCAGAGCTGTTGGGAGGGACTAATACAACACAGGCCTAAGCATAAGTAGGGCAGTAAGCAATTAGGAAAGCCACGCTAATTCAATTAGGATGGGTGTTTTCCTTAAGAGCTGATCCAAAGATAATGACCAGAAAAAGCATTTATTTTATAGACTTACTCTCTGCCATGAATGTGGCTATCCAGATGAATTAATTAATTGATATTAAGAGACATACTGGGTGAATTAAGTGCCTCTTTCACATACAGGCTCTGTAATGAGATTTTGGTTTTTTAGTATTAAAAAAATCCTGCTAAACAAGATAACATACGTCAGAGAAACATTAGCTCATTTAAAAGGAAAGGCTCTTAGAAAAAGGTAAAGATTTAGATAAAACTAAGTTCAAATCCAGGCTGTACACTGGTCATATACAATCATATTTAAATTATGTAATCTCTGATACTTAATTTTGTTAATCTTTAAAACATGATAAATACATCTCAGTGTATTTGCAGAAATTAATTAAGTTCAACAGAATTTGCTATGCACAGTAACTATTCAACAAGAGGTACATAAATAGCTATAAACAATGGAAGTGCTTAAAAAAGGTACAATTTATGATGGATACAAAATTCTGAGGTACCTAGGCATGTATCTTACTAAATATACACACAAAAATTTTAACGGGGAAAAAGGGTTAAGCTTTATTGAAAATGTTAAAGAATATTCTAATAAATAAAACGATATGTTGTTTTCATAGATGGGATAGTCAATATCTTAAAGAAAGCAAATTTCCCCCAAAATTAGTCCATAAATTCAATTCAATTTTAATCAAAATTTTAATGGGATTTGACAAGCATATACTAAAATTCATATGGAGGAGTAAAAGGTAGAAGCAGGGTGATTCTGATGATGATGATGATGGAGAAGAGTAAGAAGAGAGGAAGAGAAAAAGAAGAACAAGAAGAAGATGATGACACTGAAGAAGAGAAGAGGAAGAGGAAGAAAAAGGCACAGAGATTCATTCTACTAGAAATCTAGTCTTGTTACTCAGTTGGAAGCTATCAAAGCTGTATAGTAATGGAACAAAATAGAGAGCCACAGAGACCCCTATATTCACAAAACCTTGACAAATGACAGAAGTGACAATGCAAATCATGGAAGTGGGAGATAGACAATGAATAACGCAATAAACAGTGGTCAGACAACTGGCTGTCTCCATAAAAAGATAAAATTAGATCTCCATATAATACCGCCCTACACACACTTTCAAAATAGATTGATGACCTATACAAAAATCAAAACTTTCTAACTTTTGAAAGAAAACACAAGAGTATCTCTTTAATATATACAGAGAAAGCTTTTAAATAAAATGCAAAAACCCCAGGTAACAAAGGGAAAAAAAAAGGACAAATCTGATAGACTAAAATGGTCTTACAAACCTCTGTTTGACAAAAGACACAATAGAAAAGTTAAAACACCTATGGACTGGGTGGAAATTTGGGAAAAAGAATTTGTTTCCACAACATACAAACAACTCCTGTAAATCCATAACAATGAAACACTCCAAACCCACTATTGGACAAAGAATGTATAGGCAGTTTATAGAAGGGAAAACTGACTGGATAGTAAACACAGAAAAATAAGCTCAGCCTCCGCAGTTGAGAAATGCAAATTAAAGACACGTAGGCCGGGTGTGGTGGCTCATGCCTGTAATCCCAGCACTTTGGAAGGCCGAGGGGGTCACCTGAGGTCAGGAGTTCGAGACCAGCCTGTCCAACATGGTGAAACCCCATCTCTACGAAAAGTACAAAAATAAGCAGGCATGGTGGTGGGCGCCTGTAGTGCCAGCTACTCAGGAGGCTGAGCCAGAAGAATAGCTTGAATCTGGGAGGCGGAGGTTGCAGTGAGCCGAGATCATGCCACTGCATGATCAGGCCCACTCCAGCCTGGGCTACGAGAGTGAAGCTCAGTATCAAAAAATAAAAAAAAATTGTTAAATTTAAAAACCATTTTTTCTATCATAACAAATTTTATTCCTGGGTTTCATAGTATAATTTTAAGTTTTCCACTAAGATTTTAATTAAATATCTTCTGTAGTTTGTATCTTCTTCTTTATATATAAAGATGAGATTTGCTTTTGGTGTCGTCAAGTAAATTTTATACAGTTATTTGAACTAAGAGTTATCAGCTGTTACTGCCTGACTTTTTGACACCATACAACTTACACTCTTGAATTTGATATCTGATGTTTTCTCTCATTCACATGGCATATACTTTTTAAAATAGAAGTCAAAGATTACTATATTTTCAGAATCAATACAAATCTGGAAGTATGTTTATGTTGACTTCACACTGCAAGATCCTGAGGTCTGCCTGATGTTTACTTTGCACATAACCCACTTTTCTATTCATAGGCTTGGGTTTTCTCTTTCTTTGCACCTATAATCCCAGTTACTTGGGAGGCTCAGATAGGAGAATCCCTTGAACCCGGGAGGCGGAGGTTTCAGTGAGCCAAGATCTTGCCACTGCACTCCAGCCTGGGTGACACAGCGAGACTCTGTTTAAAAAAAAAAAAAAGAAAAAAAGACAGGAGAAGTCCCATGGTGCCCCAGTCAGTTGGCTAACATTAGCCAGGCTATGCCAACAAGCACTGGTTGGAGTGAGGGGAACAGAAAAGCTGGTAACTTGTGGGTGGGACTGCAAGATAGTAGAACTACTTTGAAAAGCAGTAAAGGTGAGAATGATGTTTCCTCTAATCCAAAAGCTTTCTACATTCTATTCTACAGAAACTTTTAAACAGTCCCACACAAATACGTGCATAGTACAGTATTCTTTGTGATACCAAAATTGAGGAAACAACTGATTATTGGTTAAAAAACTGGATACATCAACCGTGTTTTATGTCATGGGATATCACAAATTCATCTCAAATATATTACATACATAATTCGTCTCAAAAAATACTACTCTCAGTGAAAAAATTAAATGCAAAAGTTGCCTACAGTAGGACATCAATGCTTTACATTTTAAAACATAAAACAATTCTTGATATTATTCATAAACACATACATATGTAGAAAACCTATAAAACATTCATGAGAATGATATACATCAGTTTCAGGCTAGTACTTACCTCTGGGCAGAAAGGAATAGAAGGAGAGGCAGAAAAAATGACAGGGTAAGGTTTTAGCTATGCTTGGAAGTTTTTTTAAAGGTGATGCAAAACAGCAGACAAAATGTTAACATCTATCAACATCCAGACGGTGGGCTGTACAAGTGTCAGTTATATCATTTTTTGTAGTTTTTTGATATGTTTGAAATATTGTATGATTTAAAAGTTTTAAAATTACTACTTAAATGAATTCTGATTTCACAAAACAGTATCACTAGCACAAAACTCATCTGTCTGAAAGGATGGCTGGATTTCTTACATCTATACATTACTTTATAATGAGAGAACAATTAAAGATAAACATACACTTTGAAACAATGTACTGAATATAAATTAGCCTTGCACAATCTTGCTTTTCCTTTCCCTGCCAACAGTTACATTCTTACAACAACCAAAATGCAGTCTTTTTAAAATGCACCTATTAGTCAAGACAGTGGTTTTCAAATAATGGAACCCTTTTGTTCTAGAAGGAGGAAAAAAAGTTCAGATAATGCCTCAGCGCCCAAATAGAGAAAGAGATACTGTATCAACATTAATATGTTTTTTGAGCTTAGGTTTGTCAACGTATATTTTATTAAGGTAATAGGCAGGAATAATGAGGCTTTTTTATTAACATAAAAACTCAATCTCTGATTTATAAGTGATCATTATAATAATATAGCAAGCTTCCACATTCAATGTGCTTTTGTGTGCTGTTGTCTTACTTAATGTGGAGGAAATGTGAATACATTCCTACAGTGTATTTGCCAGTTTTCCATTGCTGTATAACAAATTACCATAAACCTAGGAGTTTAAACAGCACAGATATATTTATCTCCACAATTTCTATGGATCAGGAGTCTAGCAGCTTTTAGCTGGGTGTCTGTGAGGGGTGAAATCAAGGTGTCAGTCAGCTGGGTCCTCATTTGAAATTCAGAGCCCTCTTCCACATTCACTCAGGTTGTTGCAGAATTCATTTCTTGCGATTACACAACCAAGATCCCTCTTCCCTCTATTTCCCACTAGCTGTTGACCAGGGACCACTCTCAGCTCTGAGAGGTTGGTCTTAGGGCCTTTCTCTGTACCCTTCTCCACAACAAGGCAGTTCGCTATTTCTCGGGGCCAACAGGAAGACATCTCGTTAACATTTCATCTTCTTTTTAAAGTCTATCTGATTAAGTTAGGGCCACCAAGATATTCTCCCTTTTGATTACTCCCAAATCACCAGTGTAAAGACCTTAATGACACCTACAAAATCCTTGTTGCCATAAACTGTGACACAATCACAGAAGTGATAGCCCCCCTTATTCACAGGCCCAGATCACACTCAAGAGGCAGGGATTAGATGGGTGCGTACCACTAAGGGTGTGGGAATTTGGGGGCCATCTCAGAATTCCACTTACCATACACAAGGCATTATCTGTCAACATAGAGCATTAGCTGGAAATTGCTTTTAAGAGCTTACTTTGAAATCTCAGGAATCTTTCCAGATACTTGGATATTTATTTTATCATGTAAATTTGTATAAATAATATCTAATCTCAACTTTTGTTTCTTAGAATAAATACTGGAAATCAGGGGAGAAGTACTCAAAACTTACAGAAAAGAGGAAAATTAGGTTTTCACTTTTATTAGACACCTGACATGCTCCCAAGCCAATAGGCCTGAACTATCCCTGACCTTCCATGAGCCGAGGACACAGGTGCAGCAATAGCGAACTTGCTGAGATGATTTTTCTTGAGTGGGTGGATTCATGCCTGATTTAAGATAAAAGCAATCTTCCCAGTCAATGACACACTTTATAAGAAATGTAAATGTATGCACAGGGAGAGGAGGAAATAAAATGCTTTATATTGAGACCCTCTCAAAATCAACTTAGCCTGGCAGCTTAAGCTATAATAATAATGAAGCTTGCTTTCACTGTGCTCCTATCCATTATCAGAGTTTATGTTGATTTTTTTTCATGTTTATATCATACAAAACAATATGTTTAAAGGTTGTATAAGTCAACTCCTTCTGCAATTCCTGAAGCACCTCTGAAAAGTCGCTGAAATGGAATTTTCTTCACGATAATATAAAAGATCTTATTTCAGTTCCAATTCTGGCATTCAGAAGCTATGTGACCTAAAACTCTCAAATGTCTAAGACTACTGTGAATCCTAAAAGTATGAATGAAATAACCCATGAAAGTGCCTGGCACCTAGAGGGTCCTTCATAAATGATGGCCACATATACCTAGATGACACAATTTATTTGACTCATCATTCAACTTTTATCAATATTTTATAAGGAAATAGTTAAGGAATTACATATAGACTTACTTTAAAGAGCGACCCCTTTAGCACTGTTTGAAAAAAAGAGACAGAGAGAGAGAGAGAGGAAGATAAACAATTTAAAAGTCCAAAAACAAAGAACTGACTTCAAGAATTGAGTTGAATTCTTTTCAGCCATTAGGAAAGTTTGACAAATAAATAGGAAATATGACTCACTGAGGAATGACTATGGGCTAAGCGCCTTGCAAACTGTGTTGCTGGCATTACCTTGTTTAATCCTCATTATATAATAAAGTAGGCAGAGTATATTAACTACTGTGTTATGATGGCTGCTATATATTAAGTCTAGAGCTGTGAAACAATGTGTATAGTATTTTCCACACTTGTAAAATACAAATATACTTCTAGACTTAAATATGTTTGAAGCAGATATAGTAGAATGCCACTGGTTTTCTCTAATAGGATTCTGATCCTTTTTTTTAATTTACCTTTTTTTTCTTCTAATATGTCTCAATATGCCTAATCTGTATAAATGTTTTTTAAAGATACTTGAGATGTTGTATCTGCTTGCTTCAGAGCAGCAGGCACTGAAAAAAGAATGCTTTATACTAGTTGTATTAAATCAGTAAAGTGGCAGCTCATTTTTTAATATCTAAAAATCTAAACCTAACTACAGTGTTGACAAGTCTAAAGCTGCAAGAGGGGGGATTTGAACATAAAAAAGGTGGAATAAAAGTAGGTGGACAGAGACTAGGAAGTTTTTAAAAAGATGGCTAATAACTCAATAAAGGAGAAGGTAGTGAGAAAGAGAGGGAGCAAAATAAGAATGAAGCATGAAGAGAAGGAAAGGAAGGAAAAACAATCACAAGAAAAAGGGCCAGAGGAGAAAGAAAAATAAGCATTAGGGAGTAGAGAAAAAATGAGAAATGAGAACAAATATATCGGGAGAAAAACACAATTGGAAGAGGAAGTTATCCTCTCCTATTTATCTCCTAATGAAATGAAAAATCTCAGATAAGCAGATAAGATCACAATGAAT
>NW_012116289.1:2293291-2296077 GCF_000951035.1 Colobus angolensis palliatus | reverse complement strand
CTTGGTTTACACGATTATTGTTCCCCCTCCCCACGCTTAAAAGAAGCAATAGATCTGTACCATTTATCAACAGAGAAAATTGCCACATTCTTGCTGCTCTGTGTTTGTATGAGGCACACTTTTCTTCTGTTTTTCTAACTTTATCTTTTTGCTCTTCCTCTTGGTTTAAAAAGTTAAATAATTGCAAAAGCAAAAGACATAGTTTCATCTTTGGATAACTTCTGGAAAATAGTATACCTATCTGACAACTTTCCCTGAAAATGAAATGTAAAGACATGATGGATGGTTTAATTAAAAAGCCCCCAGGTTCTTTGCCCCTCCTTCCATGGAAAGGAGGGGTCTAGGTCCCATCTCCACTCCCCTCTTTTTTTTAAAGACAGAGTCTAGCTATATTGCCCAGGATGAAGTGCAGTGGCTATTCACAGGTACTATCATAGTTCACCACAGCCTGCAGACACCTCAGTCTCCATAGCTGGGACAACAGGTGTGCGCCATGCACCAGGCTATGTCTCATCCCCTCTAATCAGGGCAGGCTTGTGACTACTTGGAGCAATAGAGTATAGCAGAAGTGATCCTGTAAACCTCTAAGGCTACGTCATAATGAGCCATGCAGCTTCTGCTTGGTTCTCTTAAAACACTTGCTCTCTGGAAGTGCCCTCTTGTTGGAACTCCTTTTCAGAACACTGCCACCATGCTGTGGGGAAGCCTAAGCTGCATGGAAAGGACATATGTAGGGCACTCCAGTTTACCATCCCAAATGAGCCCAGTCTTTGAGGCATCCAAGCCCAGAAGCCAGACATGAGTGAAGAAGAGGCTTCCAAATGCTGCTAGTCCCCAGCTATTCATGTCTTCCCAGTTGTGATTCCAGGCATCAAGAAGAGACAAGACATCATAAGGATGGAAAGATGTCATGTCCAAATCCTGGCCTGGAGAATCAGTGAGTGTAACTAATCATTTCTACTGAGAATGAATTTTTGCTTTGTTACTAAATTTGGGTTGTTTTTTAAGGCGTCAATAGATAACCAGAACCATAGGGATCAGAAAGAAACAAATCAGACAATAAATTATTGTAACTTGATTCTAATCACAGTGGAAAGAATGGGCAATCCAGGACCCTAATGTCACTGAGTGTCATCTCCAGAAAAGAGTTGCAGGCACACTACATTTCCTGGGTGGAGATAAGTTCACCTTCCTCTTATCTCTCCCCAGACTTTCTGCCTAACTTTCTACCTTTCTTCTATTTCTGCTTTTCTTTTTGGTCTTTTTCATGCCTGACCCCTATGCCTGCCCTTGGGTCACCAGTTTATTTTCATAGTAGGTGTTCATTATTCCATTTAACAAATATTTATAGAGTACTGCACTAGACACTGGGATAACCAAAGTGAGGAAACCTAGCTTTCTGTCTGACCTCGTAGAGCAAAGAGTGTAATGAAATGTTTTTCCATCTGTGGAGCACAACCATCAGTAGTCATAAAATCATCCTGATGAGTTCTAACAAATATTTTAAAAAGAGAAAACAGACTAAAAACAACAACAAAAAGGTATTCCAAGTAGGAAGGTCGCTATTTTTTCATGGATATTTTATTTACCCATGACACACAAACACAAAAAAATATATACAATGTGTATTTCCAAACTTTGAGAAACATAATCTGCTTGCTGTTCAAAAATAAATCTCATTTTAGAAGTATAAAAAATATGAACAGGAGTGTGCTTAGAAGATTTGCGATTACGTTTCTGACCTGGAAACAAATTATTGGAGCTAATGTTCTCTACTCACAATGGTTTTTGCTTTTCACTATAGTTAGTTTTGTTTGGAAAAAGTGCTCTGGTGTTTTTAGGGTCATTTTTGGTAAAGAAGTGTCCGTTTGGAGGAAACCCATGTGTCACTCATTCTCCAGCTGAGCATTACACAGTTAAATGTTTCAGTACTTGAGTCAATCTATTCATTAGTTTAATAGCTGAACTGGAGAACATGGAATTATCATGACCTCTGGCATTTGTCTTTGCCTGCAATTCTAGAGGCAGTCGCATCTTACCAAGCATAAGCTAGGGAGCCTAAGCTACAAAGTTAGCTGCCTGTGTAATCATCTTGTTATAGCCTCTATCCAACAGTCAGTGGTAAACATTAAATAACATGTCATAAAACCCACCGACATCTGAGTAATGCTGGTGGCGGTCGCTGCCCTGCTCTTCCAAGCTCCCTCTCATTTAGGTGACTCAACTTAGGCTGGTTTCTTTTTTCTTCATCCTGAAATAAGTATATATGCTTCCAAGTCCTCTCTAGAGGAAACATACCAAATGATTTAAAATGATAGCTCCCATCCAGTTCCCAAACTCTAATTAGAAAACTCTAAAACCACCCAAAAATGTTTTTAGAGACAACTTCAGAAAGTCTACTGCCAATTTAGTTTGAGTCACCATAAGCAAAGACACCAGGGCAAAAGAGGAGTGACGTTGATGGAAAGAGGAATGACTGGCTGAAGCCCAATGCCAGCGCTGGATAGCTCCTAGGGGAAGTCAGGACAATCTGAGGAGGGTGTGTGTGTCTGTGTGTGTGTGAGTGTGTGCGTAAACATGCACTTCAATTTTCACAAGTTGTGATTAATGAATTGAGAAAGGGTGGAGGAGGCCAGGCTCGCTGGCTCACGCCTGTAATTCCAGCACTTTGGGAGGCCGAGTGGGTGGATCACTAGAGTCAGGAGTTCGAGACCAGCCTAGCCAACATGGCGAAATCCCTTCTCTACTAAAAATAAATAAATAAATATTTTATATATATATACATA
>NW_012116289.1:2274933-2293232 GCF_000951035.1 Colobus angolensis palliatus | reverse complement strand
CAGCACTTTGGGAGGCTGAGGCAGGTGGATTACCTGAGGTCAGGAGTTCAAGACCAGCCTGGCCAACATGGTGAAACCCTGTCTCTACTAAAAATACAAAAAATTAGCCAAGCATGGTACTGCTTGCCTGTAATCCCAGCTACTCAGGAGGCTGAGGCAGGACAATCTCTTGAACCTGGGAGGTGGAGGTTGCAGTGAGCCGAGATCACACCCCTGCACTCCAGCCTGGGCAACAGAGTGAGACTCCATCTCAAAACAAACTGAAATGAAAGGGCAGAGGGAGTCTAAGCGTAGTACCTACCATTCCCTCTCTCCCCTCATCAACATCCCAGAAACCAAATGCCCAGGCATGACCCATGACCATCACCCTGCCCTTGGCTCAACTTTGCTGTAGCTACTGAATTGGAAAATATCCAATTTGTTCTTAAAGTAGATGTTAATACTATTAATAATCTTCTGGCCTCCTGACTTAGAGAAACCTGAAATGTAGTGGGGTGGGGACAGGAAGAAAGTAAAACACTCGGGCCGGGCGTGGTGGCTCACGCCTGTAATTCCAGCACCTTGGGAGGCCAAGGAGGGTGGATCACCTGAGGTCAGGAGTTCAAGGCCAGCCTGACCAACATGGTGAAACCCTGTCTCTACTAAAAATAAAAACATTAGCTGGGCGTGGTGGCATGCACCTGTAATCCCAGCTACTCAGGAGGCTAAGGCAGGAGAATCGCTCGAATCCAGGAGGCGGAGGTTGCAGTGAGCCGAGATCGAGCCACTGCACTCCAGCCTGGGCGACAGAGTGAGATTCCATCTCAAAAAAAAAAAAAAAAAAGCAAACTAGAAGACGGCATATTTCAGTGTTTTTCCTGTTTGCCAAAATTGTTGCTCCAACTTTTGTTTTAAGCAGCTTGTTTTCACATATGTATAGAGAATTCTGACTGTAAACAGTTGCATTCAATTGTTCCTTGGTTATTGAAAAATATGTCACCACAGTAGAGTGTGACTGTGCAAAACTTTTCCTTTATTTAATGAAAAAGTGTGGGGGGTAGAGGAGAGAGTATCAGCAAGGTTTCTAAGTCAGTGCCCGTATTTTCCTTCACAGAAACTCTAAAGTTTTGTATGTATGTAAGCCAACAATTCTCTCTATCTTCTGTGACATTGCTCCCACAGAGTTAACTGCCTGAACTGAAGAACTGAAGATGGGTGAGCCACGTGAATATTAATGGATGTTAGCCTGGGTTGAAATCAAGTAAAACTCAATTTCTCAAAATTGAACAATAATATAATTTTGAGTACATTATCTCTCACAAACACCATTTGGTTCTTAGAGGATGTTATTTGCTATAATGAGAACAAAACTGATAATACTTTGAAATTATATTTCTGTTTGGTGATCTGCATAGTGATGGTTTATTTGTATATTATAAGGTACCAGAGAGTCTCTGTTCCTTATTTCCCTCCCTCTCACTATTGCTGTAAACTGGAGATAAATTCCTAGAGCTAAGTTCTCTGAAATAGATTGATCATTCTAAATTGGGGATTCTAAATAAATAGCTCATATATTCTAAATCCATGGGTTTTTCAAACTGGTTGTTTTTTGGAGGGGGGTAATACAAGTCAATTTATCTATGGGTTCTCTACCTTGTCATTCCTGGTAGAGAGGGAACAAGAGAATTTTGTACATTTATGTCCTGCTGAATATCATTTTGTGAAATCTCATGAATCTTTTAAGAATTTGTGGTCAATATCCAGCAGAGTACAGATAGTGTGTGTGTGTGTGTGTGTGTGTGTGTGTGAATGTACGTATTTCTTTGAAAACGGTAATTAATCATTTGTTGCAGACTGAAAGCCAAACTAAACTTTCAATACCATTTTAAGACTCTAAGAGGAACATTAAGATTCATTTATTCACCTACAATTTCTCCACTGTGAATAATCTTAAGGTGTATGTGCATCTTCTGGTAATTGAATTAACCAACATCATACATAATTTATTAAGCACTAATTGTACTTTTATCTTACAAAGAAAACTATCTAACATAAAACCTACAACCTTCCAACACCTACATATTATATTCACAGAACCATGTGAGACACACAGCTGGAACATACAGTTTTTTATGTAAAGTACTTGGAATCTTGCTGAGAGGAAAACATAAATCAGCACAGAAATAGTTAAACAACAGCTCAAGGCAACAATAAAGCAATGTAGGTCCTGATCAGCTAATACAGACAACTGAGAGAAAAAGAACTAGTAGACAAAAATACCTATAGCAGCAGAGAGGAAGGGTAGAGATTTATAAGAGGATTGAATTAAGAGATGAATCTCCAAAAGTGGGGCTACAGCTATGTTAGGCAAGAAGCCAGGGTTTCTTCCAGCTCAAACAATTTAGGACTGGTAGGAAGAGGATGAACTGTTGTCCTGAAATGGCAGTCATTTAAATGACATTGCTCCTAGGTGTGTGTTTGTTTCCAAGACTCAGCTCTCAAAGCAAGGAGTATGTCATTTCAGCTCTTTATCCTCAGCACCTAATCTAGTACCTGAAATAATGGGAGAGAGATAAAGAGAACTGAATTCCAGGTTAGTAAAGCTACACAAAGGAGAAAAATCAAGATATATTTAGAGAACACTACAGCAGTTTGGTTAAAATTGAGGGAATAAGAGAAAGAATAAAATTGAAAATGTTGACTTGTGATGCACCCTGACCTCTGGCTTAAGAAAGGAGGTTGGACTTCATTCTCTGTTGGCAACAGTGGAAACCAATCAGAATGACACCCCCAGCTCAGGGAGTACATGGGGAGTCCATGCCTACAAGCCAATATGAATTCAAAATATGGTTTTTCATCCCATGCAGGAATAGCAGAAAGATCCAGAGGCTGCTCACACTTCCACTGGAAAGTGAGCTTAGCACTAGGACCAGCTGTACTTGTTAAAGATGCCTGAACCTTAGCCTTGAGCTACGGAATCCGAATCTCTAAATTTGGAACCAAAATCTACATTTAAGGCTGAGAGTTGCTGCTTTGGAAGATGAAAATACTGGAGGTGGAAATATCACAACTTTGCTGTCGAAAAAATAAAGCACTGAAGAACTCTATGAATATACTAAAAACCATTGTACTGTACACTTTACATGGGAAAATTCCAGGGTGTATAAATCTTACCTCAATTATGATGTAAAAAAATAGTAGAGGAGTTCATATCCTAGTCAAAATATGTACACAGAATCATATGGTCATATTATAAACCTAAGTGACTCGAAAATCATATTCCTAATAATCTTTTCAAGCAGGACCCCTTTTAATCACCCCAATGACTGGAATTGTTATTAGCCCAATCTTCCTCTAGATTGAAAACTCTGTGGAGACAAGGACTGTACCTTAATTATTGTTCTCATCACAGCACATTAACTGTCAAATCTGGGCAAATTCATTTCTCCTTCTTATAGTCCTACGCTAGGAGTGTCTGAATCCTAAATTAGGTGTCCAAAGGAGAAGTTAAAATTTGATATAAATTAGTCAGGTGACATGTTTTGGCTGTGTCTCCACCCAAATCTCATCTTGAACTGTAGTTCCCGTAATCTCCACACGCCAATGGGAGGTAACTGAATCATGGGGGTGGGTTACCTCCATTCTGTTCTCACAGATCTGATGGTTTTATAAGGGGCTTTCCCCACTTCACTCTGCACTTCTCCTTGCTGCCGCCATGTGAAGAAGGACATGTTAGCTTCCCCTTCCACCGTGACTGTCAATTTCCTGAGGCCTACCCAGCCCTGTGGAATCGTGAGTCAATTAAACCTCTTTCCTTTATAAATTACCCTGTCTCAGGTATGTCCTTATAGCAGCATGAGAAATGACATGAATGAATACATCAGGTAACTGAATATTAACATTTTATCAGGCTGTGTAAATAGACAAATTTATCAAGAATATATAATGAGCAGTTTTATTCAACTGCAGTGTATCATTACTACCCTCAGCCAAGTTGTCAAGGAGATAATAGATAGTAAACTTTTTGAAGGAAGACATTTAAGACTATCGTCTTGCTCTCTGTTTTCCTTGGAATCAAAGTGCTACCCAATATTTGTTGTCAATCTCTATGTGTATTTTAAAACACCCATGCAGCCAGGCATGGTGGCTCACACCTGTAATCCCAGCACTTTGGGAGGCTGAGGCAGGTGGATTACCTGAGGTCAGGAGTTCAAGACCAGCCTGGCCAACATGGTGAAACCCTGTCTCTACTGCAAATACAAAAATTAGCCGGGCATAGTGGCACATACCTGTAATCCCAGCTACTCGGGAAGATGAGGCAGGATAATTGCTTGAGCCCGGGAGATGGAGGTTACAGTGAGCCAAGATTGCACCACTGCACTCCAGCCTGCCAGACAGAGCAAGACTCTGTCTCAAATAAGTAAATAAATAAATAAATAATTAAAAAAAAAACACCCATGCATTCTTTTCCTCTCCAAGTCAACAGTTTTCTCATTGTTTCTGCCATAGGTTGATGATTCTTCCAACAGAGTATACTCAGTGTAATCACAAGGGAGTCTGCAATCCAATCATTTGTCATCATGTCCAGCTGAAAACCATCTCAAGGCTTCCCAATGATCTTAGGATGAAGTTCAAGATCTTTAAGATGACCTTAAAAAGTCTTGAAAATCAGGGCATATGCAAAACTTTCCAGACGCATCTGGATGGTCCTACACTGGCTTTATCACTATTTCTCTGCACACCATGAATCTGGCCCACTTTAAGAGGTTCCCATTTATCCTCCCTCCTTTCTTCCTAGATCTCTGCCTAAATGTCACTTCCTTGACGCTTAATTAGGCCCAGACACTCACATTTCTCCTTTGTGGCACTCATTGTCACTGTAACTGGTTAATTTCAGGTAAAGATTTATTCTGTCTGTGAGAATCAGGAAGGTTAGAGATATCCTCAGGGTTTAGCATAGTACCTGGCACACACTGGGGAGTCACTTCTAGTTTTCTCTATTGGGTGTGTTCATATGTGGCTTTTTTCCTCCCACCATGGCCATTTCTCTCTGGCTGCCCAAATGATGAGTCAGAGTCCAGATAAGCAGCCTGTCTAGGAGAGCCCAGTGTTGCCAAAGGCTGGGGACAAGAATACAAGCAGCCTTTGGGCATCCACACAGCATCCGTAGCAGAAATCAGTTTGGTCATCAGGCCAAAAGGAAAGAATTGGGTAGCAACACACGGGTTTAACAGAGGAGACAGTAGGCAGCAGGGTCTCAGAACAGGAAGAAGAGATAGCACAGGAGAATTGCTTGGAGTCAGGAAACCCTGAAGAGATAAAGGGACAGGCCAAAGGGAAAAGCAGTGTTAATAGTCCGTTCTCACGCTGCTAATGAAGATATACCTGAGACTGGGTAATTTATAAAGGAAAAGAGGTTTAATGGACTCACAGTTCCATGTGACTAGGGAGGCCTCACAATCATGGTGGAAGGCGAAAGGCACATTTTACATGGCAGCAGGCAAGAGAAAGAATGAAAAATCAAGAGAAAGGGGTTTCCCCTTATAGAGCCATCAGCTCTTGAGAGACTTATTCACTATCACGAGAACAGTATGGAGAAAATCTCCCCCATGATTCAATTATCTCCCACCAGGTCCCACCCACAATACGTGGGATTATGGGAGCTGCAATTCAAGATGAGATTTGGGTGGGGACACAGCCAAACCATATCAGGCAGAAACATTTTTCTCCGCCCATTACTGCCTATGGACTGGCCCAAGAGGAGCTAGCCCAGGGCTGCTGGTGTGTCTTGCTGAGGCAGCCACAGTGACTTCTGTTGATCAAACAGAATCCTCACCAAAGGCAGCAAGAAAGGGAATGTTGCATAGGGTATTTGGCTGGTTTCGGAAATTTACAGCTTTCCTGGGCATGAGTTTGCTCAAATTAAAATGCCTGCCCTAGAGAAAGTTCTTTGATTGAGAGTAACAAAGACAAGCATAAAGTGATTTAAGCAAAGGGGCGGGAACCGAAAAGCCACAGCAGTTCTCTCACAAGGATGCAAAGACAGGAAGCACAGAAACCAGAGCTGGAAATCAGGACTGCAGGCTTCTCCCTGTCCATCTCCTTTGATTCCCTCCCAGGCCTTCATCCTTGCTTACCTCTAAGTCTCAATCCTTTCTGGAGACTGGGATTACTCTGCTTACTTACAGTTGGCTCTACCGAAGCATGATAGTTGAACTGAATTCTGCAAAATAGTAGAGTCATCTCCTGACCAGAATGAAATGCACAAATCCAAAGGAGTGCACAATTCCGGCTGCCAGGGATTCTGGGAGGCTCGGGAGCTGTCTGAGAACCCAGGGCACTTAGGAAGTGGGAAAGACAAAAAAGGGGGTGCCCCCCAAACAACCCTACTTCCTCACCAAAGGTGCCTGGGGCCAGCTTTGCAGAGACGGCCTGAATGAGGCTTAGCTTATTTCTGTGATTACAAGATAAGGAATTTATCTAAACAAGACATTAAGTGATACATCACTATACTTCATACATGCTAGAGTAGGTCTCAATAGGGAGGAAGTAAGTATCATCCTGCAATCAAAATAAAACCTCATTTATCCACAAGCACACAACCCAACCTCCTCATGGCTTCCTCCACTGTGCCCTATGCTTTCTGGGGACTCACCTCCATACATGCTTACGATTAGGGATGACAAGGCAATTTTCCTGTTTGTCTAAAAAGAATGGTATTCATGCAATCGCACTGTCTTAGGCAGTCATATGATCCATACCAAAGGCAAATATAAATGCACTTTGTGACACTCTAGTAAGTGGAAGACTACCTGTTACAACTTCCTCCAAGTTACCCTCAGAAGGAATAAGGAAGCCACAGACTGAAGCTGGTAACCAACGTTCATAATCTGTAACTTCCTGTATTTATTGTTTTGGGGACAGTTACCATCAGGATCACTGGCTTGATGACAGTGATGCCCGAAGAAAGGGCATCATAAACAAATTGGGGCTGAAGCAATGGTACAGAAGGTTTTTCAGAGACGACATAGAGAGCTCTGGGATCAGACCTACCGGGGTCCAAGTCTCGGCTTGGCCACTTCCAATCTGTACGACCCACACAAGTTGTTGAGTAACCTCTCTCAATCTCACTTTTCTCATAAAATGAAGATACCAATACCTGCATCATTGCACTGTGATGACAATCACAAACAAAACAATGCTTAGTGCTGTCTCAATAGAATCCTTACTGAAAAGACAAATTCCACTTAAACATACCCTTCACTTAGCATTTTTTATTCTCTCTCTCTCTCTCTCCCGGACATCACCATGAAATAGTTAAGTTTCTGGAGCAGAATTTTAACTTGTGAATCACTGAATCTTAACTTTCTCTGAGGCATTTCCAAGTGATGCTTCTGTTGAATGCTACTTAACATGACATTTTCCCCCACTGCACCAAAAAAACCTCAGTTAATGGCCTAATAAGCAAGGGAAGACTATTTCAAAAACTGGGCTTGGAGAACATGAGAAAAGCAGGGAAAGTGCCTTCTGGAGGATCTTAGAAGAGAATCACAAGCATCCATCAACCTCTATTTCTATTGGATTGAGTGGCCAGCTAGAGAACTTTTTTTTCTGAAACTACGGATGATTTTCATCTTCAGCGAAAAGACAGAGACCATCTCATATATAAAGGAAAATCAGTAACTAACAGCACACACAAGTTTCAATAACGAGTCACCGGTTACCATGGTGATGCAAATATTACCTAACAACTCACTGGGCCGTAAGTAACCAAGATGATGCTACGTACATTATTTTTAAAATGGGAAAAAAATGTCTGTATTTTTAGGAATACTTGCAAGGAACTAGATGGACCTAAGCAGCAGACTGAAGGCAGCCCAGGATCAATCCTGTGGAGCCAGGAGCCACCATCATCTCCTGCTCTGTCCGTGCGGAGCTCCGTGACACATGCACACCCACAGCTGTGCCCAGTGACAGCTGCATGAGGAAGAGCGACGACATTGTATTTACAAACAAAGAACTATGATAGGGAAGATGAGTCTTCTCACTCCCTAAACTCTTCATAAAAGAATAATCTCTGCTACAGCCCACGGAAGACGAAAAACTCCGCATAACTGACTTGGTGGCCAGTCCTTTATAAACTCAGTTTCAAGAATGTCCTCAGGCAAAACAAGATTCCCAGAAAATAACTAAGATGCACCATAAAATAATAATTTCTCCCTTTCTCTACAGTTTGAATGTTCTGCATATACACGAATTTTAATTAGAAAAAAAGCATAACCATTATATGATGTTAATAATTTTCAACTTATGCCAAGAAATGGCAGCACACAAACACATTCCTACATACTTTGGTTTTTTGTTGTTGTTGTTTTTGTTTTCGAGATGGAGTCTTGCTCTGTCACCTAGGCTGGACTTCAGTGGTGCAATCTTGGCTCACCACAACCTCCACCTCCCAGGTTCAAGTGATTCTCCTGCCTCAGCCTCCTGAGTGGGACTACAGGCATGTGCCACCACACCCAACTTTTTTTTTTTTTTGTGATGGAGTCTCGCTCTGTCACTGAGGCTGGAGTGCAGTGGCACGATCTCAGCTGACTGCAACCTCTGCCTCCTGGGTTCAAGTGATTCTCCTGCCTCAGCCTCCTGATTAGTGGGACTACAGGCATGTGCCACCACACCCAACTTTTTTTTTTTTTTGTGATGGAGTCTCGCTCTGTCACTGAGGCTGGAGTGCAGTGGCACGATCTCAGCTGACTGCAACCTCTGCCTCCTGGGTTCAAGTGATTCTCCTGCCTCAGCCTCCTGATTAGCTGAGACAACAGGCACGTGCCATCATACCCAGCTGATTTTTTTTTTATTTTTAGTAGAGACAGGGTTTCACAGTGTTAGCCAGGATGGTCTCTATCTCTTGACCTCATGATCCACCCACCTTGGCCTCCCGAATGCTGGGATTACAGGCGTGAGCCACCACACTCGTCAACTTTTGTATTTTTAGTAGAGATGCGGTTTTGCCATGTTGATCAGGCTGGTCTCGAACTCCTGACCTCAGGTGACCCACCCGCATTGGCCTCCCAAAGTGCTGGGATTACAGGTGTGAACCACGTGCCCAGCCTATATTCCTGAATTGAACTTTGTGCTCAACTTCTGGACAGAAGGCGTAATGTCCTGTACACATGTGTTCCAGTTCTTTAGAAAATAGGCCCCAGGGCTGTTTCTCCCGGTGGTTCCAGGTATCCAGCATCAGACCGCCCAGAGGGTGCTTTAAAAATGAAAACTCCCAGGCCATATCCAAGTCCCACTCACTCTGAGTCTCTGGGGTTGGGATCTAAAGCCCCACGTTTTTTTTCTAAGGTTCTCTGTGCCATGCTTATGTTCTCTCTGAAGTCTAAGAACCTCATCTTTAGTGATCTTCACTACACTGAGGTCTCCAGACAATGGTGACAGAAGACAGGATGCCACTGGGGGCCATCTGCCAGCACAGATTACTCACAGCCAGAACCATTCATGACTCAACAGCTTTTTTACCACAACCGAGGGTAAATCATCAGTGTAATCTGCATGTATTATACATGTGGGTAGGAGGAACAAATATTTCACAAGCAACACAGGAGATATACTCTGACCTAATTTACTCTATTATGTTCCAGTGTTTAATGCTCTGGTAACTAACTGAACTGATTTCACTACCCAGTAACTGCTATGAATGAAACCATGGTGATACCTTCAACTGCTATCATTTAACTTGGATTTCTATATAACTTCTTTAATCTCACAAAGAATAGCATGCAAATTATATAGATGCAGTATAAAATAAAGGAAAAATATTAAGAAACTGAAGCAAAGGGAAAATAAAGACAGGAAACTAAATGTTTATATGGAAGAAGTCAAAGGAATCAAAGGTAAACTTAATAAATACAAGGCATGGCAGGAAACTGAGTTCACTTGTTAACTCCCAGCTTTGTTTTTTCTTTTTCTCTCAAGATGGAGTCTTGCTCTGTCGCTCAGGCTGGAGTGCAGTGGCACAATCTCTGCTCACTGCAACCTCCGCCTCCCAGGTCCAGGCGATCCTCCCACCACCTCAGCTTCCCGAATAGCTGGGACTACAGGCACCCACCACCATACCCAGCTCATTTTTGTATTTTTAGTAGAGATAGGGTTTCACCATGTTGGCCAGGCTGATCTCGAACTCCTGACCTCAAGTGATCTACCCTCCTTGGCCTCCCAAAGTTCTGGGATTACAGACGTGAGCCACCGTACCTGGCCCCCTTCTCAGCTTTCTAGCAATCAACGTGAAGAAGAAAACAGCATCAGTTACAAAATTCCCAGTGTCCATCTGGGAAGAACAACACAATTTCTGAGACGTATTCGGGCCTTTGCGGCCTCTCTGCTGCTGAACTGAATCCCTCCCTCCCTCCCTCTTTGGGGTAGAGCAAGGGAGTCATCAGTGGAAGTAGGACCCTTGTTACTGCCTCCACCTTCTACCACCACCTGATTCATGGGTAAAATTACAGTCACTCTAGGGACTACTGACTGGGACAAACAAAGCCTGCAAGATACTGAAGCCTGAGGCCACCCGATTCTCTCTCCTTCAAGAGCACTTTGTACTCACTTCTGTTTCAGCACTGGCCACCTTGTTATAATGACAGCTTTTCACAGGGGTGTTCCTTCCCTCCCTGCTGACCCCACAAGATCAGTTTCATGAAGACAAAACGGGCTCATATGCATTTCAGTGAGCTCGGCCTAAAGTGTTGAATGCAAAACTATTGTGGAAATTCCAAAAGACAAAAATCAAAGAAGCACAAAAATCTAAACTTGCTTCTTGTAGAATCAAGTATGAAGCATTAGTCTAACCATTTGTCCTCAATGATTCAGTTTTATACCTGTTACCCAAAGCCATTATTTTTATAGCCCAGGTGAGTCTTAAGGAAGAAATCTGTGAACAGATGTAATGTGCATGGCTCAGTTCCTGGCACACAGTATGCACTCAGTAAATTCCAGTGTGCCCTTCCTCTATCAGGGATCTTGTACATACTAATTTTACTTGCTCCCAGGGCCATTGCTGTCTTCACACATCCCTCCTTCTCCTTTAATCTTGCTAAAAAGAGTTAAAATCACCCAAGAAGAGAGCTGGGTTCCCATAGAACACTCTTAGTGCCCAGATACCTAATGCCACCTTTGAAAAGGTTTCTTGTCATTATTTCATGTACTTTAAGCAAGGGTTAGAGGGTATTTTGGAAAAACAAAATCTGAGAAAGGAAAACCCAACTAAGTCATTAAGTATCAAATAAATTCTTTAACCAAGCAGTAAGAAAGAAAGACAACATATTCAGTCTTCGAAGGCAACTGCAGTTGCTGAACAAGACACAAAACATAATTTGGTTTTTACTCTTGAGCTGCTAAATATCATCTTGTGGATGCTAAAGTAGCAGTTATTTGCTTTACAGACCCTATTTTCATGGATAGTAGAGACGTAAAATTTAGACCAGCATGTCTAGTCCTGAACAGAGGAAACATCATCATGATTTACTTTCCTTCAACATGTGTCCCATATTAAATAATGTGGTTGACCTACCTTTTCTGTGATATAGAAGTTTGAACTATCGGCATGCTGCAGTGCAAAATATTCATGGTTGGGAAGAGACCACCTTAAAAATACAAGCATATACTGATTAGAAAAATGAAAGTGGCCATTTTCATTTGTGTAATTTTTTAGTGTTAGATGAACTAAGCACCCTGTGATTGGAACTAGACCAATCCCAAAATATATCACAATGCAGTTCCTAAAGCAAAATGACTTTAGCCTACCTTCCATACCCTGAGACCAAACATTTCATGTGTGGACTGTCTAGACCTTATGCTAGGCCTGCTGCTCACCTTTAAGCATTTTATCTTCAAGGCTTGCTGTGGCAGATTTAAATACAAATCTTTACAATTCTACTGATTTTAAGGGATTGAAGCAAAGAAAGAAAATAAATGCAATTTAAGTTTTGGATATTTGGCACATTTTAATTGTCTCTGTATTCTACAATCCCCTATCAGTATAGTTGTTACAGACTGAAACACTCCAATTAAGTACTCTAGGCCTTACATAAATTTCAGTTAACACAACTATTTTCACAGTTCTGGTTTAAAAGAAAAAAAAAAAAAAAAAAAACTCATGCAGCTACCATACATACATTTCCTTTGTATTGTTTAGAGCAGCCACAAAAAAGTAGGAAAGTCATATCATTGTGAGATCCCATGGGGCAGTACAATTACCCACTGCCTTGTCTGTTCAGTTCTTTCATCCTCTGTGAGGACCTGAGTGGTCCTCTCAGTTTATACCAGATCAAGTGTGTACTATGCCCTCAAAAACCTTTAGAGTACTCCCTGCTGGGTAGGACAAAAGGAACACAACTTCCTAAAATAAATAAAGCCAACCCCACTGTGCACATAACAGTCATTTCACACTTTCTGCTCTATGAGGACTCATGGTAAATTCCGGTGGAAAAGGGTGTGATACTCCTACAGAGTAATTCTTAGTGACTTTGAGCAAGTCAGTGGGTGACTTATGAATAATATTTTACTATCCTACTGGAAATATATTATTTGCTTGTCAATTTATCAACTAGAATGCCTTAGATAAATCCTGAGTAACACTTACCCATCACAGACTTCCTTTATTATTGCAGACAGTGGTTTTTTCTGCAAAATAACAAAAAAGGAAATACTTTGTTAGTTTCATTTCATCATTTTAAATTTGAAAAAAGAAGAAGCTTCATAAAAGGATATCTAAGCAAAGAGAATTTGCATTTGCTATTCTTAGTTGTCAATGAGCCTCTTATTTTTCTCAAGGTAACAATCTACTAGCTGTTACCACCAAATGTATTAATGATTTATTACCCCTGTGGTCCTTTTTTCTATACTTAGCATTATTAGTTGAACAAAACATGCATCATATTTAATCTAGCCACACTGAAATTAGGGTGAAAATATAGCTTTGTTCAAAGATCTCACAGACAACGGAAGCCCATGAGGCCAAGTCAAAACCAGAATCCCTCAGGAGTAGTACATGAATCAGGCAAGCTGCAGTTTGGCTTTATGCAAAAATCGTGGATTGATGATATTTTTATGAGAACATGTGGCAAATGGAATATGAAGTGTTACGAAATGGTTCTTACAAAGTACATAGAATTCTTCCCCTGACGATGGCCCCGATAAATGCCAATCATGCAGCAGCTTGAGCCAGATACACTCCAGTAATGCGACTATGACACCATGTGCCCTGGTGTCAACTGGCAGGTGACTACAGCTGTGCTCTTGCGCCTAACAGCCACACTTGTGCGCCGCCTGCCCCCAAGATAGAAGGAATGCAGCAGAGAGACACACCAGCTCTCCTAGAGATGTGGAAACTCTTCCTGTTTTGGATGCAAACAAGACCCTGTCTCTAGGATGGCGAGTATCATGTCAACCCAAAGAACAATCACAGACAAGAAATGAATGGGGAAGAGAGGAAGAGAAGATGAGAAATCAGAGAAGTATAATACATGGTCCTGGGTTTTCAGATACAACCATAAAAAAGCTGTCTACATATAAGCAAGTTTTACTCCTGTCTATATGAAGGGAAATGTGGTATCTGCAAAGAGATTCTAAATCCAAGAGATCAGTTCAAATCCAGGCTCTTTCAACCTGTTTACTGTTTAAGTAACCTGCAATTTTCTTCATTTGCTGAACCCCAGTTAGTTTATCTGTAAAATGGAAATAGGTTCTACCTACCCCTCAAGCTGTTACAAAAATTAAATTATATTAATTATATTTTTAAATTAATACAAAGGGCAAAAGACTTCAAAAAAGGATTAGGACTCCTGAATGGGCTCCATTTCCTCCTCGCATCCTCACCCTTGGACGTGACACTATGCCTGCCCGATTGGTGAATTCTGAACACCATTTGCATAGTCCTCTCCAAGGGCCTCCCTAACCCCTGCTAAAGGCCCAATTCAGCATGCAGTGTCCCTCCAATGAACTCTCTCCCACTGGAGCTCCATCCTCTATGAGCACATTCACTACTATGTGTGCAAAAGAATGTGTCTTTGCCTACAACTATAAACACAGTTGGAGGTGTTCGCTGCAGCACTATTCACAATAGCCAAGATTTGAAAGCAACCTAAGAGTCTATCAACAGATGAATGGATAAAGAAAATGTGGTACATTTACACAGTGAGGTATTCAGCCATAAAAAGAATGCGATCCTGTCGTTTGCAATAACATGGATGGAACTGGAAGCCATTATATTAAGTGAAATAAGCCAGGCACAGAAAGACAAACATCACATGTTCCCATTTATTTGTGGGATCTAAAAATCAAAACAATTGAACTCATGGAGAGAGAGAGTAGAACAATGGTTACCAGAAGCTGGGGAGGGTAGCGGCAGGGTTTGTGGGAGAGGTGGAGATGGTTAATGAGTTCCAAAGAAAAATAAAGAATGACAAGACCTAGTATTTGATAGCACAACAGGGTGACTATAGCCAATAATTTAATTGTACATTTTAAAATAAAAGAGTATAACTGGATTGTTTGTAACACAAAGGATAAATGCTTGATGGGATAGACACCCCATTTTCCACAATAAAATTATTATATATTGCATGCTTGTGTCAAAACATTTCGTGTACCCCACAAATACATATACCTACTATGTACCCACAAAAGTTAAAAAATGAATAAACACAGTTGGAGAGAAAGGGAAACCTAGAATTACTGAGGATCAGAAAGACGGTGGGGGTATTCCTGATATCCTACATCTATCCTCTAGAATAAGATGACAATGGCAATTGGGTTCTACTGTAGTTACATGTTACACAAGTCCTAGGCCTTTGCAAGAAGCTGTCCACTGTTGATGGCTCTTGCTGTGAGCTGAGGAACAAATGTGTTCTCTCAACCAAATGACTAAGGAACTTCAGAAACAAAACTTTTTTCCATAAGACAAGAATTTTGCCCTTCCAGCTGCCAGAGATCCCTCTACGCTATCAATTTGTGATGACTTATCAGAGAATCTCCCCAAATCTCACTTCATGCACCCTCAAAACTGAAACACAAATAACAGAGCCAGGTTTTAGTCTTAAATAACACTGAAACAAAAAGTCAGGTCAAGAAGGTATTGTTGAGGTAGTGGAAGGCATCAAAAGCAACTGTTCCCGGATTTAGACTTAGCGACTGAAGTCTCTTAGAGGAATTACTTGGATTTCAATTCAGGTCTGATTCATAGAGAATCGAGTTTTAAAAGACAGAGGTCTCTAGGGTACTATTATACCTAGAAATTAATGAAGTTGGATATATGAAAGGAATAAAGACCACAGATGCACAAAGCTTAGAGACTTAATAGAGAAAGATGAAAGAAAAACTGTAAACCACAGAGGAAAAGGAATTATAGTTGAGTGAACACCCATAGGGTAGCCTAGCCAATTAAAATGAGTGTTACATAATGGTGGGCCCCTCCATTCTTCCATCTGCCTCAATCAAACGTTAGCTTTCATCACCCAAAAATTAATTCCAATAACCTTTTCACCGTTCTTACCTTCCTTTTCCTGTCTGCCTTACTTGACACTGTTACTACTTTCTTCTTTTTGAAACCCCCTTTCCAGAGCTATGATATAGCACCATATTTTCTTCATTCTCCTACACATACAACTAATCCTTCAATGAAGTCCAAGAAATCCTCCATAGTTGCTCTTTTACCTGTAGCTCTCTAACTCCAGATTTTTTTTCTCGTCTTTTCTGCTTTTATTTAGTCAGTCAGTTCCTCATGGATCTCATTCTATTCAATTGTCCTAAGTCTACAGTTGTAGCCCCTAATACTTTCTTGCAAATCTTTGACAGTCTCTTCGATGGAACATTTTAACTCTCCTGCAGGGATCTTATTAAAAGTGGAAACAAAAATCACCACTTTCACATTCCCTACCCCTCAACCTACCCAACGGTAGCACACGCCCCTCAGCTCCCACACCCGATGCTGCCACGACTTCTCTGCCCTCATTATGGCACCACTACTGCCCAGGAGTCTCGTTAACCTTTATGTCTTCACTCTTCAGATATAAGGTGCTAACCGGTTATGCAGATGTTTCCTCTGTGATGTCCACAGCATTGCTTCTCAGAGCCTAACTCTTCTTCTGAACTCCTGACTCTCCTCATTCCAACTCCTGCCATCAAATAGATCTTTGAGTGTACACCCCAATCTCATCACCCTTAATTCTGCTTCTTCTGACCCAGCACCTTTCCTGAGTACCAGCCCATCATTAATAAATATTTGCCATGGATTTCCAATCAACTGCTTCCCTAGAAAATCAACCCCAAATCGTATCTTCCATCAGTTCCTACACTCAACTTGCCTACTTTCAGCAGTTCTTTGAGGCACATTTCTAGCCAACTTGTCCTTGTCTTCTCTTTCTTCCTTAATATGTTCTGTGACATACACATTTGCAAGACACTAAGTCTCATCATTACTTCCACAACCTCTCTCCCTTTAATCTTTCCAGACCTTTCCTACCACCTTTGTTCTAAAGATCCCACCACCAGGTCCCTGCAGATAAGTCTCCACATATCCAGTTTCTTTTTCTCCAATCCCCATGTCAACCATAAATACACAAAATTAGACTTGCCCTACAAACTTTGCTCATATCACTTGTTTGCTCCAATAAAAGTGTCAGTACCAGCTAGACGCGGTGGCTCACGCCTGTAATCCCAGCACTTTGGGAGACGGAGGTGGGCAGATCACGAGGGCAGGAGATTGAGACAATTCTGGCCAAATATGCTGAAACTGTCTCTACCAAAATACAAAAAAAAAAAAAAAAATTAGCTGAACGTGGTGGCGCATGCCTGAGGCAGGATAATTACTTGCATCCAGGAGGTGGAGGTTGTAGTGAGCCGAGATCACGCCACTGCACTCCAGCCTGGTGACAGAGCAAGACTCCGTCTCAAAAAAAAAAAAAAAAAAGTCAGTCCCTTAGCTTGTCACCCAAAGCCATCCACAATCTGGTCTCCATAATTCTACTATTCTGTACACGTTCCCCATGCTTCTGGATCTTGATGGTGAGTCACCAAAAACAAACAAACAAAAATCCCATCTCCACACTTCTGCTCATGCCATTTGCTTTGTTGAAATGGCCCTCTCCTTCTTTCTGTTCCAACTCTAACAAGGAACTCTTACCTACCATTTAATGTCTATGTCAAAGCCACCCCCACTAACCAGATGCCCCCTTATCTCCCTAAATAGATGTAATTACTCCCTCTGTGTACTTAGCAGATTAAATGAATCACTTCTGAGGACTGCATATCTATCTTATCTCCCCATCCCTTGAGAACAAGGCATCTTAATTCATCTCTGTAGCCTTCCCCACCCCTCAGTACTAGTTACCACAGTATGTAGGTATTAACAGGATCTAATAGGAGACTCAATACACCTCTGCTAAATGAAAAAAATCTATACATTCACGAACTTTCCTTTAAAAAACAACAACAAAAAGCCAACTATTTTTAATGATAGCCTGGATTAACCAGCACATTTCCCATTTCCTACGACTGCTGGGTGACTGAGCAGCTGCTGGCCATAAGCTGTTAGACACTGAAAGCTGTCACTACTCCCTGTGCAGAATCATTCATGTAGGAATTAGGCAATTCATGGCTTGGAAGAGCACTGAGCACCAGCTGATAAAGAATGTAATTCAACAGATAAATCAGATACCAATCAAACAAGTGTCACCCTCAGTAAGCATGACCAAGGAGGTGAGCCTTATACTCTCATAAGCAGACAAGACTGACCAGGACACCCCAACTATTTTGACACCACTAGCCTGGTATCACCACTCTTCTCATTTCCTATAGAAAGCCCTGTTTGATGTGAGCTCATTGCCTGACCAGTAAATTCCAAGCCAAATGCCAGCCCTGCCTTTTGGACTTTTTAGTTAACTTTTGCCCAAAAGGTTGCGTAAGGTATGTCTGTCTATCTGTCCAATTCTCCAAGACCTGGGAGCAGAGTGATATGAATAATACATTAATAGCTTTCTGTAGACCCACTGAATAATCTGCTTTTCATTTCATTGAAAGAAAAGCCCCAGGAGAGAAATTAATGTAGTTCAAAATGATGAAACTGCTTGATTCTTCTCCCTATAACTCCATAAACCCTACAGGAACTAAAAAGTAACTCCTTTTTTTTTTGTAGATGGAGTCTCACATTGTCACCCGCATTGGTGTGCAATGGCATGATCTCAGCTCACTGTAACCTCCCCACCTCCCAAGTTCAAGCAATTCTCCTGCCTCAGCCTGCCCAGTAGCTGGGACTACAGGCG
>NW_012116289.1:2270129-2274883 GCF_000951035.1 Colobus angolensis palliatus | reverse complement strand
CCACCATGCCTGGCTAATTTTTATATTTTTAGTAGAGACGGGGTTTCACTATGTTAGCCAGGTTGGTCTCAAACTCCTGACCTCGCGATCCGCCCGCCTTGGCCTTCCAAAGTGCTGGGATTACAGGCGTGAGCCACCACACCTGGCCCTAAAAATTAACTTCTGTACCCTATTGGAAAATATTTGGGCTGGGAGGCCAAGGCAGGTGGATAGCTTGAGCTCAGAAGTTTGAGACCAGCCTAGGCAACATGGCAAAACCTCATCTCTACAAAAAATATAAAAACTAAAGGCTGGATGCAGGGGCTCATGCCTGTAATCCCAACACTTTGGGAGGCCGAGGCAAATGAATCACCTGAGGTCAGGAGTTCGAGACCAGCCTGGCCAACATGGTGAAACCCCATCTCTACTAAAAATACAAACATTAGCCGGGCATGGTGGCAGAAGCCTGTAATCCCATCTATTCAGGAAGCTGAGGCAGGAGAATTGTTTGAATCTGGGAGGCAGAGGTTGCAGTGAGCTGAGACAGCGCCAGTGCACTCCAGCCTGGACAATAAGAGTAACACACTCTGTTCAAAAAAAAAAAAAAAAGTACAAAAATACAAAAATTAGCCAGGCATGGTGGCGTGTGCCTATACTAACAGCTACTTGGGAGGCTGAGGTGGGAGGACTGCTTGAGCCCAGGAGGCAGAGGTTTCAGTGAGCCGAGATAGTACCACTGCACTCCAGCCTGGGTGACAGAGCCAGACTCTGTCTCAAAAAAAATTGGTTTTAGAATATTGAGGCCAAATTATTTTAACTGCTTCAGTATGTTTCCCTAATTTATACAAATCATCACTAAATGTTTTAAGCTTTTTGTTTGGATGATCAAAACTGCCTTCTCAGACTCAACAGAGAGCTGAAAAACAAGAGCAGGAATTTTTTCAGAATAACCTGGAATATTAGGCAGTTACCACATTTCTATGTGCGGGCATTAAGGCCCATAAGCACAGAGGCCCTGACCCCACATTCTTTTCCCCATTCCCCTTCCCAACAGTGAGGTCATCTTGCAGCATATGAAAGTCTTTCTTCACTTTATAGTATATTCTGGGGAAATTTTAAAGTTTGCAAAAATACTGTTATTTGTTAGATGAAGTGTGCATTTCCATATGAATTTGACTGGTAAAGTACCATGTGTCAACAGCTACACTCAAGGAGTAGTTTTTCTCATTAAGGGTGTATTCCTCTCTTTTTATCTTAATTCTTTCTCTAAAAGAGTTCTTTCATCAACTTAATTTACTAAAGAGAGTAAGTCCACAAAGCAAATTTCCTACACAAGAAGATTTATTGCCAATTTTTGTAAAATAAGTTAGATTTAAGGCTGGACGCGATGGCTCATGCCTGTAATCCTAGCACTTTGGGAGGCGGAGCCGGGTGGATCACTTGAGGTCAAGACTTTTGAGACCAGGCTGAGCAACACAGTGAAACTGTCTCTACTAAATTACAAAAATTAGCTTGGTGTGGCAGGCACCTGTAATCCCAGCTACTAGGGAGGCTGCGGTAGAATTGCTTGGACCCAGGAGGCAGAGGAAAAAAAAAAAAAAGCCAGATTATTGAAAATGGCCAAATTCTCTACCAGCTGATTTTCAATCTATGTCTCTCTCTATTCCTTAAAGTGGGTATTGGTCTTTTGCTTTCCTTTCTATATTTTTTCCTTTGCCTGTAATATAATGCTGGTACCACTAATTCCTAAATCCATGTCTCCCCTCTGAGCCATCTTCTAGGTTTAGTCCTGCATAACCCGTTATGCAGATCCATGGATCACAAGGATGCCCTGCCACCCTTTTAAATTTAACACTTCTTTCTTTCTTACTAAACAATTCTCCTTTTGCCTCTTTTTGATCTCTTAAAAAAATATGATCACTCTCTCACTCAGAGTACATGTTCCTTTAAGGCACTGGAGACCCAGCCACCTGGGAGTCCTTGGCTGTTTATTTAGGAGGTGGCCAGTCCAGCCTTCCTGGAGGCACTTTCCCAGGAGACCCCCTGCCAGCTGTCAGCCCTCATCAGGGCCCCTCCCTGCCCCGCCTCTGATGAGCACTGGCAGGCCCTGGCTGCGCAGCCACCTGTTCCTGTCTGTTGGCCAAGGCACCTGGCTTAGGGACTTTACTAAGCCCAAAAGCTCACCTTGGAGAGCTCAAAAGTCTGTTGCTGCCCACATTTCTGCCTTGACACCGGCCTGCTGAGGCTGGCAGCACCCCCAGCCAATGTGCCCACACACCTGTTTTAGCCACTATGGAGTGTGGGCTGTCGTTCTCAGCTCTGACATCCACTTCTCAGGCCTCTGCCTGCCTCAAAATGGGCATCACCCAGGAAAAAAAAAAAAAAAAAGGCTGCTTCCATCAGGTTTATTCATTTTGAATATTTCTAATGATATGGGGAAAATGTTCATGAGGTAGTATCAAGTGAATAGATACCAGAAAAGCTTTTAGAATGATGAATTTTTATTGACTACGTGTTTTTCTCTCTCTTCCCCCCAACTATGAGCTCTTGGATGACTTTATTATTTATTTATTTGAGACAGGGTCTCACTCTGTCACCAAGGCTGGAGTGCAGTGGTATGATCTTGGCTCACTACAGCCTCAACCTCCTGGGCTTAAGGGATTCTCTTGTCTTAGCCTCCTGAGTAGCTGGGACTACAGGTGTGCACCACCACACCTGGCTGGTTTACTTTTTGTAGAGACAGGGTCTCGCTATATTACCCAGGCTGTTCTTGAACTCCTAGCCTCAAGCAATCCTCCAACCTTGGCCTTCCAAAGTGCTGGGATTACAGGTGTGAGCACTACACCTGGCCATCAAAGACTTTAGAGGACTTCCTGGGATTGAAATTGAATCCCGGCTTCTGCAGTCCCTGGCTTTGGAACTTGGGCTTGTTACTTCTCTCAACACTTCCGTTTTCTCTTCCTGTTATGAAGATAAATTGAGATAATGGTGTAAAATCCTTGAAACAGCACCTGGTACATAGTAGGGCATTACATAATGTTATCTATAGATAGCTTCTTTTATTTACTTATATCCCTTGTTTGGATGCTTCACACATACTTAAAAAAAAAATGCTGGTTAAAGAAATTGAGTTAATAAACAAATGAAAATCCAATTTTTCCTTCTTCCTTAAAGTGACTCCAGCCCGATGCTGCCTTTGGCACTTGCCGCATCCTGCTGGTTATTCTTAAATTCATCTTCTTGTGTTTTGCCACCTGCATGGCACTTACTTTGGTGGCAGAGACTGCCTCCGGGACACTGTCCCCTTCCAGGTGCATGGCTGCTGGGCCTGGAAAGGCATGCAGTTAACGAACATTGATTTAAAACCCATCTTCTGTTTCCAGACTTTTAGCTTCTTTCTCTTTTTTTGTGCCATAGAGGCTCAGGGGAGCAGCTAAAGATGGATCACAGCAAGCGGAAGACAGAAGCGGTCCCCAGCGCCCACTGCTCCTCCACCCTTCCATTCAGCGATAGCCTCATGGCCCTCTAACTGCAAAATGCTTTTCCACAAAGACTTAAAGTTTTTGGTCCTAGACTATTAAAAAGCATTTCTCCAGTGCACAAAAAAAAAGAAAAAAAAAAACCTGACAGATGCTTTATTCTAACAGTTTGAGGTGGTATAGCACAGCACTTGGGATTTTACTTTGCTTTTACAGGTAGAAATTCATCGAACATATTCTGCTCAGCAGTTATTAGTAATGTTGGCCCAGGAAGAAAAGAAATCCAGCTTCCAAATGTCAGGACGCCACTGAGAGAGGATAGCATGTTGACTATGAAGCGTACAATGTGACTTGAAGGAGCTTTAATGTACAATAAGCCATCCAGCTCCCAGAGGCACCTCGTGACATTGTGTCAATGACACCAATCACTTCACAACGGTTTTACTCTTCTTCCGATGATCCTACGATCACTCTCCATGCTTCTGAGCCATCTACTTTTTCATGGAGGAATCGGACGTGCTCTGAAAAGGCTGTGTCCATACCCTATCTTCCTAATAACAGCCTGATGAATCTGAAAAATAATGACAAAGCCACACTTTCCTGAGGCAAATTGAGCTGGCTCTTGGAAAGCAAGTATTCTGACAACAGTTGCAGTGTGAATAACAGACACGAGATTCAAGCAATTATCAAATATGACACAGGGGGCTTACAGCAACCTCTTCTCAGTCGTAAAACCATGGATCACATTAATTTTAAAAACTGAAAGATGGGCCGGGCACAGTGGCTCACGCCTGTAATCCCAGCACTTTGGAAGGCTGAGGCAGGTGGATCACCTGAGGTCGGGAGCTCGAGACCAGCCTGGCCAACATGGTGAAACTACATCGTTACCAAAAATACAAAAATTAGCTGGGCGTGGTGGCGTGCGCCTGCAATCCCAGCCACCCAGAGAGCTGAGGCAGGAAAATCACTGGAACCCGGGAGGCAGAGGCTGCAGTGAGCCGAGATCGCGCCACGGCACTCCAGGCTGGGGCAAGACTACGTCTCAAAACAAAAACAAAAAAATTGAAAGATGATAGGCTCTGCCAACTTTTTCTTGACAAATGATGATTCATTTAAAAAAAATGGTTAAATGGTTTACCAAAAGTGACTTGTTTCAAGCTTCATGAAACAAATTAGGTATTAGATTTTACCAAGATAAAGTACAGTCTTTGTGTCATAAAAATCACTAAACTGTCCGGGCGCGGTGGCTCAAGCCTGTAATCCCAGCACTTTGGGAGGCCGAGACGGGTGGATCAC
>NW_012116289.1:2206720-2270024 GCF_000951035.1 Colobus angolensis palliatus | reverse complement strand
GAGCCGAGATCGCGCCACTGCACTCCAGCCTGGGCGACAGAGCTACACTCCGTCTCCAAAAAAAAAAAAAAAAAATCACTAAACTATGAAGATAAACAAAGACAGAAATAATTATGTTGAATGTATTAATGGGTTAAAGACAAGCAGACCTACATTCTCCTTTAGATATCCTAACATGCTTCTGCTCAGCAGACACTGTATTTCCCTTCAATTAGAAGGGAAATTGCAACTTTAGAAAATGACAGAACTATAGAGATGAACAATGCAAACATAAAGGACTACTTAGATCAATCATCATCTTTTGTGATTCTCCTCCTAGTTCCTGATTATTTTAGTGAATATTGTTACATATCAAAGTTGCTATAGATATCAAGAACAATGTTTTTCCCAAATTTCCTTATCTCTGACAGCAACAACAACCACTGTCCTAATTCCTATATTGTCTTCAAATGTCCTTAATATCGGTCTTTTCCAAGTACTTCCAGATGACTCTAGACCCACAGATGGCCACTGCACTCCACCATGCCTTTGCAATCAAGTGTTCCCTTTCATGTGGAAATGAATGATTCACACGGAGAATCAATTCAGGCCTTATGGTCTGCTTACCTTCACCCATGTGAAATAATTTATTTATGTGTGTCAAGTTCACCTTTGGAAAGTTAACTGTATTTATGTGCATAGCTTAAAAATAAAAATTCAGAGAGATTCTGTAGGATAAACAGAAATGACTGTCAGCGCTAATGGATAGGATGTTATCAGGCTAGGAGAGTAGATATGAGAAAGCCAATAAGCCCTGAAGGCAAAGTAGGGTTCAGGCTCAATCTCCACACAGGATGATGAAGGTTTATCAATGGCAAAGAACCTGAGATTGAAAGTAAGACAGCAGTCAAAAGAATACTGAAAGGAACAAATGACCAAAAACGTATGAAATGAGTTCATGTTTCTCATTTAGTTTTTTTTTTTTTCTTGTATTTTTTGTCTCTATATGCTACTAGTTGGTCTGTGTGTTTGCGAGTGGATGCACCAATGGCAATTCATCCTCCTTTCTTGAGTGGCAATGGACATGAGACATCCGCCAGCAGGTAGTGGAGGGATGTGGCTTCTGAGTCTCAAAAAATGTTCCATTAAGTTAATGGTGGCAATCTGAGGCAGAACCTACAGCGTTGAAGAATAGTAACACAGGCTTTTCAGGAAGGGTCTAAACTATGCAAACAATTATGACAATTTCACACTCTTTCCCCACCCCTACCTTCGATATAGCATCAACCCAGACTTTACTATCTTCTTTTACTATGATCACTTGGCCAGCCCTTCTAATTATGATACGGTATAGCAACAGCTACTGTTTTTTGAGTGACTACCATACACTCCCTACCAGATAACATTACTAAGTGTATTTCACTAATGAGCAGACCATATGAGGGATCTTAAAATGTTAAGTAATTTGGCCAGGCACAGTGGTTCATGTCTGTAATCCCAACACTTCGGGAGGCCTAGGTGCACAGATCACTTGAGCTCAAGAGTTCGAGACCAGCCTGGGCCACATGGCGAAACCCCATCTCTACAAAAAGTACAAAAATTAGCCAAGCATAGTGGTGCATGCCCACAGTCCCAGCTACTTGGCAGGCTGAAGTGGGAGGATCATTTGAACCCAGAAGGTCAAGGCTGCAGTAAGCCAGGATTATACCACTGCACTCCAGCTCTGGGCAACAGAAGAAGGCTCTGCCTCAAAAAAAAAAAAAAAAAAAAAAAAAAAAAGACGCTATGTAACTTGCTGAAAGCCTCATAACACAAGGGACAGACTCAGAATTTGAACCCAGACCTGTACAATTCCAGAATCCTTACCCTTTTAACTCCATCCCAAATCTACCAAGTCCTCAAAACCATGAACAACAAGCCCAAGTGCTCAGAGCTAACACCTGTGGAGTGGGTGCTGGAGCTGGGTGCCTTGGTTCCTGGCACATAGGAAGTTCAGGACAAATGTTATTTGAAGTGCAATGTTTTAGCATCACCATATATATGAATAGTAAATGATCCTTCCTCACGCATAAATTATAAAATCCTGAATTACCACTGGAACATTCGATACCAACCAGAAGAGTCTCTCTGCTCAAGCTCACTCTGGATGCCCAAATCACCATCTCCAACCCCCAATTCTTTGTAGTCCTTTCTGTCTCAGACCATTTCAACTTGAACGTACATCCTTTCATAACCTCAAACTCAAATCTTACCCCAAAACTGTCTTTCCCAGTTTTCAACTTTTATTCATCTTCTTCTCGTTTGTCAGAATATAAACTTGGAATCAACACTACATCTTCCCTCTCTCCTTCATATTGTTGTTTGTTTTCTGTCCTGCCAATGCAATCCCGGGTGACTCTCAAAGCTGTCCTCTTTATTCTGCCTGTGGGTACAGGCAAGCAAATACAAGTCAGTGCTATTTGGATTGCCTAAGGCATTTTGGGTTCAATTTGCATTTGGGAAATGCAAAAGCAGAGCAAAATGGATGACCTCTTCACATACGGAGGAGCTGACAATGTCGCACAAATGAAAGATGAGACAGTGGCTCAAAAGGCAAGATAGAGGAAAAAAATGCCTAATTCCCATAGACAACTCTTTTAGTTTTTAGTTATAATTGACAAATAATAACTGCATATTTATGGGGTATAAAGTGATATTGTGATACATGTGTACCTTGTGGAATGATCAAATCAGAGTAATTAGCACACCCATCATCTCAAATATTTATCATTTCTTTGTGGTGAGAATATTTACAATTCTTTTAGTGATTCTGAAATATGACAACTCTTAAAGGTTTGGACTCATGTGGGTTTTAGACAGGAAAGTAGCATAATCAGGTGTGCATTCTCAAATGCTAAGGGACTGCACTGGGGTTGAGAGAAGTTAAAACGGGAAAACTGGCTGGTGTATCAAAACCCAAAGGAAATATGAAAGGAGATATGCTGACACCTAAACAATTTCCTTTACCCCTTTGTAAGTTGTCCATGAGGAACGTTAATCCACCTAAACAGTCCTTTACAGATGTTTTCTATCTTGGCAGATGTCACCAAGATCCTTCCAATTGTTAATACCAGAAATCTCAGAACTGCCCTTAGCACTTTACTTTGCCTTACCCCACACCCATAATCAATCATCAATTTTCTGTCAAAGTAGTCTTTCCATATGTCACAACGGGACACATACCTAACTTCTTTCTACCTCCCTATCTCTGTCCCAGTTCATGGCATAGTTGTTTCTTGATTGGGCTACTGCAAGAGCAATCTAACTAGCCTCTCATTTTCCATTTTGCCCCCAAAAACACCTTCTAAAAGTACAACTAACTATGTCACTCCCCTGCTTATACAACTTCCATTTTCTACTCCCTTGGACAGGGTATTAAGTCCACATGGCTTCTGATGGGAGAGTCTCACAGACCCAAGTGGCCAAATCCAGAGCCCCTGTTCTTTCTCACTGTCAGATTTCCCTTTAATTCCAGAGAAGCATGATATTAGCCAGAAGCTCTGTAAATATTTTGTCTCCAAGATACATTTCCTTACTAGTGGAACTGCCAATTAGACATAGATTATAGCTTCTTAATTTATCCTTTTCAATACAGCTTAGCATTCGTATTAATATTTTTCATTCCTTTCTCTTTCGAGCCATGTTCTGAATGAATTCCTCATTTTCAACCTTCAATTTACCAATTCTCTCTTTAGCCGAATCCACTCTAGAGTTACTCTGTGTTTTATTGTTTTATCTTTCTGCTGTTGGTTTTTTTTTTTTCTTTTTACATTTTATTAACATATACAGTAGTCCCTCTTTTATTTGAGGGGCATATGTTCCAAGACTTCCAGTGTATGCCTGAAACCTCAGATAGTACTGAACCCGACTGCCATCAATCAGAACATGTTTCTCTTCATACCTTCCACCCCCAAATTTTATGCCTCTTGATCTTAACTAAGCATTTATCATACACTGTGGCCATAACTTTTGCAGTTTGAGGTTTGAGAGCAAAACTAGCAGGAATTATTTTTCTTCCTCACAATTTCACAGATAGAAGATTCATTCTTACCATATGTCTTAGCAACTGATTTTTTTCTTCCTTTCTCTAGTAAATCTAGACCTTTCACCTTTTCACTTAAAGGAAGCTTCTCTTGGGTATATCTGAAATGCCGGCATCACTAGTCTCACATTTTGAAGCCATTATTAAGTAAAATAAGGGCCACCTGGACACAAGTGCTAGCCATACCGTGACAGTTGATCTGATAACTGAAATGGCTACTAAGTGACTAACAAATGGGAAGTGTCTACAGCATGCATACGCTGGAAAAAGGGGTGCTGCAAGTCCTGGAGGGACTGTGCAAAATTTTATCACATTACTCTGAACAGTGCACAATTTAAAACTTATGAGTTGTTTACTTCTGGAATTTTCCATTTAACATTTCAGACGGTAGTTGGTTGGGGAAAGCAAACCCACAGATAAGGGAAAGACTACTGCATTTTTCTGGTCTTTTCTTTTTTTTTGAGACAGAGTCTTGCTCTGTTGCCCAGGCTGGAGTACAGGGGCATGATTTCGGCTCACTGCAAGCTCCGCCTCCCACGTTCAAGCGATTCTCCTGCCTCAGCTTCCCCAGTAGCTGGGACTACAGGCACCTGCCACCATGCCCGGCTTTTTTTTTTTTTTTTTTTTTTTGTATTTTTAGTAGAGATTGGTTTCACCGTGTTAGCTAGGATGGTCTCGATCTCCTGACCTTGTTTGTGATCTGCCCGCCTCAGTCTCCCAAAGTGCTGGGATTATAGGCATGAGCCACCGTGCTACCAGCAACAACTGCATTTTTCACTTATAAGGTGTCTAGTTGGCTCTTTCTCATGTACACCTGTTCACAATTTATACCCATTTGCTTTGTCCTCATAATCTCCTGTTTGTGTAGATATTATGCTCTCTCTTTTGAAGAGACGTCTTTGAGGATACTCAACACACACTGATGTTAAGCTCTCTCCTGCTCTCTGTACTCCTCCACACTGACCAGAAGGAAGAGGTCCAGAGAGGGTGGCAGCAGCAGATGTGACCAAAACCAGAAAATGCAGACAAGTTTTCTGTGATGACTGATTGGATAACAAAGATGAGGGAGAAAAAAAGAGTCCAAAAGACACATGGTGCCAGCTTGAGCAAACTGAGTGTAGTTCACATCTGTCACCAAGAAAAGGAAAACATGAAGAAAAGCAAAACTGTATGGGTTTAAGGTGGGAGGAACAAGGACTGTTTTGAATATGCTGAGTTTGAGGTACAAGAGCCATGCAGATAAGCAAGGCAGACAGGCAGATGGATGGTTGTTTATATAGGTCAGGGTGGTCAAGGAAGAAATGACAGCCGGAAATTATGAGCATCTCATGATGGTGAGGCTGATCAATCCAAACAGATCACCACCAACTTGTCCCAGAGTAAGGATTCATCCATCATCATTTTGAGATGGTTTTTCTCAAAGTCACTGATTGTCTTTTAATTACAGATGGCTTTGATGGAAAGACACACAAAGATTTTCCTAAAGTCAATTTATAAAATGTAATAATGTATTTAGAATACGTGGTGCAAACGAGGCAAGGAATGTCTTCATCACAGCCATTCCTGTTCACGTATTATTGTCTGTATCAATAGACAGAAAAAGTATAAATATCACTTATTTCCCTTACTCAACAAACACTCCTTTATGAGTTTATCACGTGCAGGCCCCTCTGTTGGCACCAGGGACACACTTGGCTCATGCAGAGCATCACACAGTGATTACAATGCTGACAAGTGGAGCCCTGTGGGATGTTGCAAGTTCTACACAGCAAGCGCCCTCATCCAGTCTGAATAGTCAGAAAAGGCCTTAAAGAAAGGTCTAAGGAACTTACACTTCATCTGGGATGGAAGAATAAACAGGTGTTAGGCATGCAGGGAACCGAGGAGGGTAATTTCTAGTTAAGAGAAAATCACATTTTTAAAGACTTGGAAGTGGTAATAAATTTGTGTTTGTGAAAGGAGAAAATGTTTGTATATGATGAGAACTCAGATGGTGGTGGTGGGGAACTCCACAGTGGCACTAAGAAAGGCAGTGCACTGGTAAGAGTTGGGGGCAGCCCGGGGCCCTGCCAACCACAGCAAGGACGTCTGGATTCCATTGTAGGTGCAATGGAAGCCAGTACAGAATGTTAGGCCTAGGGGAACGGATTGGAGGGGAAGGAAGAAGCGTGGCCTGGCAGCCAGCTGTGATGCTACTGAAGCCACCTAGGGGAAATAAGCTAGAGCAGTGGCAGCTAGGACGGAAAAAGGATGGATGAACTCAAGCCCACTTAGAAGGCTGATTCTACAGGACTTGCTATTTGAGGGGCTGTGGAGAATGTGGGGGTGGGAGTCAAGCATGATGGTGATGCCAGTGACCTCTGAATGCATTTGATAGAAAGCTAGGAACAAGAAACTAAAAAAGCACATATTTTATTTGCTGGAGGCTGCTCTCATTTCCTTGCAGTTCTGCACACACTGCACATTGGTCTATGTACTCCTAAAGTACAAGCTGTTGTGTTCCTGGGTACCCAGAGTTCCTTCTCAACATTGAAATTCACATACTTAGATACCCTGCCACAATTAACCTGCTGACCTAACAGGAAAATCAGCACAAAGTGTAACATTCACAAAAGGTTCTAGAAATGTCAGTAGTCTTAGTCACGAAGTCTTAAGAAAACATAGTTAATAGGTGTGTTCTGAGTTGCCCAAACTTCTCAGAGTGACAGTGTTGTGGAAGGAAGTAAGACAGAAGAGAACCCCACCAGCAACCACCTACAGAGCAAACTAAAAATCTGCATTTCATCTGCAGAAGGAAAAGGAGAAAGGAAGAGTTCATTCTTGCTCAATTAAACTCAGCTCAGTTAAAGGGAGAGGTGTGTTTGCTGTGGTTTTCTTCAAAAACACGGCAAATTTTTAAGATTTTATGAGGTTATTATATAGACTCTCTCACTAAAACCAGAAAAGGAAATACCCCAGTCACTTTATTTTAAAGGAAGTTTAAGAAATAACTGTTACATTACCAAATCCAAAAGTTGCAAAAATCAGATGAAGGATGACTATTCCTCTACCAATATCTTTTCACCTATTATGACAGTATGAAAGCAGTGGTACAGTACCACACAGTCTTTCTTACATCTTTCTTAACTGGAGCAAAATGAGCTCTTAAAGCTATATTTGTACTCTCTGTAAAGTAAGGAGAGACTAAAAATTTTTAGGACCATTTCCCTCATGGAGAAATTGAGGCACTACCTTTAAATGACTCACTAAAAGTTACTGCAGGAGCCAAAGGTAGCTCCTGCAGGGAGAGTGAGACATTTCAAGGCCTTCACAGCAATGTTTTCAAATGTAGTTCCAACAGCATGAGCATCACCAGGGGAGCTTCACAAAAACAAGGATCCCTGAACCTTGGATCACTACACAATGATCCTCTGTGTATTTTCAACATGTTTCATAAGTGATTCTGATACAGAAGCAAGCTCAGGAAGCCCTGACCTAGTCCATTCTCAACAGGAGGAGACTCTGTCCACCGCCCAAGAGACATTTGGCAATGTCTAAGCCTGGCCAACATGATGAAACCGTGACTCTACTAAAAACACAAAAATTAGCCAGGCATGGTGGTGGGCACCTGTAATCCCAGCTACTTAGGAGGCTGAGGCAGGAGAACTGCTTGAACCCAGGAGACGGAGGTTGCAGTGAGCCAGAATTGCACCATAGAACTCCAGCCAGGGCAATAAGAGCAAAACTCCGCCTCAACAACAAGAATAAAACCAAAAAACTCCCTGGGTTTTAGTGTCATACAGTGCTAGATTCAAATCAGTACCTTCCTAACTGAGTAATCTTGGGCAAGTTAATGAACCTTTGAATAATTATGAAGTAGGGAGCCTAAGTCGATCTTGAAGGCTGTAGTAAGGTGATGAAATACCACGTGCAAGGCCTTCTGCTGCCTGCCACATAGTGTGTGGTACTGTTATTGTTACTATTACTAATGAGCAAAACTCCACGTAAATACAAAAACTCAAATGAGTTTTACTCAATGAGCTTTTCAAAGTCCCATGTAAATCAAATTTATGCATATGGAATTATATCTTAAATATGCAATAGAAATATGGTAGTTGAAAAACTGCAGGCAATCGCACTTACCTAAAACACATGCGTCTGTGTTTCTTTTAGGGAACTAACCCTCTCCCAATATACTGGGGTAGGGGAGATGTTACAATTTTTCTGTTTGGAGAATGAGGACCAGTGTTTTATTCTTATCTTCACTGTTCAGAATTAAAACCTATTGTAGACACACAGTAATGGAGATCAATGTGATGAACCAAAGGATACAAATGTATGTAAGCCACAGGATGACCTCCAAGAGCTTATAATCTATTTCAAGAGAAGTGAGCATAAAAAAAGAAAAATGTGAATTACGTTATGTGTGAAATGTATTAACTGCAAATAAAAGCTACAGGCAAAGAAAATGGTATAAGAAATTAGAAAGCTGGAGAAAAGACTGCATTATAATGTGATCAGAAAAGGTTTGAGTACAAAGGAGGCTCTCTGCAGTGCTTAGCAAAGCCAGGATTTAAAGCAGTGGACAGCTGGGAGAAGGCAGGGGGCATTAAAGGTGGCATACTTTTAGAAGGAAACGGCAAGAAATGAAAAAAGACCGTGGATGTGCAGGAACAAGCGTCTAAAGGAGCAGCTTCTACAAAATGGAAGAGTACCTGGGAATCACATACAGTGCCTGCAGACCCTACCTTGGCCCAGGGGTAACGCTTATGAAATATATGGAAGGATACAAAGTCACCCTAAAGAATCTGACTAAAGTCTCAGAACACCAGAAAGCTCAAGAATCATCCATGTCTAGTTTTTAAAACTGATAAACTTTTTTCAAACAAAATCTTTCCCCAAATCATCCACAAATGAAAATGGGACAATACAAAGGTACTGCAGCAGGAGTGACTGAGGAGTGCCCAGAAGCCCTCGGCAGCCACCCATCTTCCCCAAGCCATTTGAGAAGCAGAACTAAGGTTGAAAACTATGTATCTCTTCCCATCGCCCTTTTTGGGTGGGCCTGAATATGCTCACAACCTCTTCTCCAAGCATTTTTCTGATGCACACTTAATAGAGATGATGGATCCCCTCACCTGCTGAGATGGTCCGTGCTGGCTTTTCTTGAACAAAAGTGGAATCTCTCTCCTAGTACAAACAGGATGGAGTTCCTACACTTGGGCCATGAAGAACACATCTAGGCAGGGTGTGGTGGCTAATGGACTATAATCCCAGCACTTTGGGAGGCTGAGGTGAATCGTTTAAGTCCAGGAGTTTGAGACCAGCCTGGGCAACATGGCAAAACCCCATCACTACTAAAAATACAAAGATTAGCCAGTCATGGTGGTGCACACCTGTAATCCCAGCTACTCAAGAGGCTGAGACAGGAGGGTCTCTTGAGCCTAGAATTAGAGGTTGCAGTGAGCTCTGATTGAACCATTGTACTCCAGCCTGGGTGACACAGTGAGACCCTGCATCAAGGAAAAAAAAAAAAAAAAAGAACATATCTAACGGTCCCTCCTCTACATGATATAACCTCCAAAAGTTGGTAATACCTGTGAGACCCCTTTCTTCAGGTTAACATATGGGCAGTTTCACTAACCATTTGTCTCTTCTGTAGACAACTGAAGTTAGAGAGGGGAATCATATATCCACCCAACAAAAAAATGAAACTGGTGGTTAGCTGGCAGGCCACGCTGGTGATGGGAACTGTTGCTATGTATGTAGGCAGAGGTGAAACTTTAACATCATGAGTGAACATGGACTCTAAGACAAAAACTGTCGACAGTGAACACACAGACCAGAGGGCTTAGCACTGAGACTGGAACTGATCTAGAAAGAAGAGAAACCAGGAAGGAAACAATCCCAGATGAATCAAACAAGGAGGAAGAATCTCAGGCACTGAAGCTAGAGGATGGGAGGGAGAGTTTCAAGAAGATGAGAATGAGCAGCTTTGCCGAGTATAACCGAGAGGATGAGGACAACCAAGGCAGAGGTGCCACCAAAAAGGGGAGCCCTGTAAAGAGGTAAACTGTTGTTCATGCAAAGATTAAAATAAGCATGGAACAACATCGATGGCATACTGGAAACATTTAAATAAGCCTGGAATGGAAAAACATAGAATAAAATACTACCAAAAGAGAGTTACTAGGTCAAGGGGAGGATTTTCCAAGGTAAGAACAGAAGAGTTCACTGTTGAAGGCAGAGAAGAAGAAAAGAACAAGAGAAGAGAAACATGGATGGGACAAAGCTCCAGGTAAGGTGGAAAGGATGGGCTAAAACCTATGTGGAGCATTGGGGATTGAGAAAAGCTGAAAGCACTGGAAACAAATTGGGACCACCTCTTCCCTCCTCTGCTGGCAGTAGAAGAAGCAAAACAAAACAGGAAGGCATGAGACAAAGGCATCAGGTAGTCTGGTGCCATGCAAATATGCAGGCAGAGAAGTTCTAAGGCAAAGACAGAAGTGGTAGCTTTCTGGTCTGTGTTTTCCTTGAAAAGCAAGGCCTGAGGGGGCAAGGCAGGGACAGGAAATACTGGAGGCTTGAAGACTTTATGCAGGGAACAGAAAAGCTGCTGCTTAGAAATGGTGAGTAGCCAAGATGGAAAAAAAATCACAGAGTACTAGGGAGCCAGTGAATATTCCACAGCACAAACTGGCTATGTGTCCAGTCAGGACACCACTTTATTACCAGAGGATGCCTCCCACTTATCTTTTAACTTTGTCTCCTTCCTAAACATGTAAAAAGTTAGTCAGAGAAAGAATGAGAACAGAGGGCAACTGTTCACATGGAACTGCAGGTGAAAAGGAAAACCAGAGTACCTAATTTTCTAATCCAATGAGAATTTGCTTAAACTAACAGCAATAATGGCTGCCTTTATTAAGGAATCACTCTAAACTATGCAACATGCTACATTCTTTTCACATGTTTTCTTTAATCTTCACAAGGACCATCAAAGCAGCAAATTAATATCCCAAAAAGACTAAGGCTCAACAAGGCTAACTGAGACTTTCACAGAAAGCAGGGCTCCAGGACTGCTATGGTCTGAATGTTTGTGTCTCCCCAAAAATCACCTGTTTGAAACCTGGCCCCTATGGTAGTGGTATAAAAACATGCTTGACAGAGCCTGTTTGCCCCTTCTGCCTATGGGGAAACATACAAGGCACCATCTATGAGGAACAAGCCCTCATCATACACACATCCACTGTGCCTTGATCTTGACTTCCCAGCCTCCAGAACTGTGAGCAATAAATTTCTGTTGTTGGTAAATTGCCCAGTTTAAGGTACTTTGTTAAAACAGCTGAAGGAACTAAAACAAGTGCTCACATCCAGGTTTAAATGTCCTTGGAGCCTATATTTTCCCCTTTTGCCACACTGCCTCTTACTAGATGCTGCTGATCGGAGTGCTTGGGATTCCAGACTCTTGACTGAGAAACAAATACATTATACAGGACATAATAAGTTAACAAGAACAGTGGATGCAGGAGCCTTGATGTATCCAAACAAGCATCCTCAGCCTCAAGCGGCCCGCCGAGCTTGAAATTCAACAATACATTGTGAAGGCAAGAGCAGGAGTCAGGAACCAGTGAGCTGGTAATTCTTTTGAGACCTTCCCGTGATACAGCAAAGTCCATGTGTAAGAAGCTCCTGGGGGTTTTTCCTGCTGAGTGGAAACACAGAATTTTCTCCTAAATATTTAGAAAGAAGAGAAACAAGTTCATCATGGGCAGACGTCCCTCTGAAAACTCCAGGCACTGATGGAGGGTGGCTGAGCAGAACTGAGTACCTGATAAGATAATCACTACTCAGGAAGCGCCTCCTCCCAGTGATTCATTCATGAAGTATCTTTTCATTTTAAGGACTGTTCACCAGGCAAGGAGAAACCACACTCAAAGACAGGCAGTTCCCAGTCTAATGACTGCTTCTCAAACTGTGGAAGCCCTTGGATTAGATTCATCTGGTGCTTATCACAGATGCAGAAGAAAGGCCCTGCCCCTGGCCAACAGAATCACGATCTCTGCAGCTGGGGCTGCATTTTGCATAAGGTGGTATATGCATATTGTATAAGTTCACTGGATGCTTCTTGTACACACTCAAGGTTGAGGACCACTGGGTTCAGTTGATAGACAAGCACAACACAATGTGGTAAGTGGAGGGGCACCCAAACTTTTGGGAGACAATAGAGCAGCAGTGCTTAACCCAACTTTTGGAAACGGCTTTTAGTGAAATAGCAGCTATCCAGGCTAAAAAGAAGCAAAGAGCTTTCTGAATGAAGCTAACATGCTATGAGAGAGAGAGAGGTAGGTTATGTGATCTTTACTGAACAAGGTAGAAGGTAAAGAGAAAACCCAAGTAATGGTCATTTCTTCTACTCTTCATTGCATGTGAAAACATACTTCTAATTCTCATGCCAACTTCTGACTCAATCAAGAAACAACATCTAACAGCAACACTTTCATAAGTCTCATTGTAATTCCAGCAACTGCAGGGCAAGAGTGTGGGTTCCTAACTGTCCGTCTAGGTTTCCATATGTGATTAATAGGCCTACAATTTAAGCAATTGTTTACACTTGTCATCTGTAAAATCAGAATAATCACCAAGAATCAGACAATGCAACATCACATACCTCTTGATATGATGAGCCAAAAAAGACACATCGTTTCTCTACATTTCTGCCAAAAATACAAAACTCGAATCTGATCAGTAGGATATGTAAGAGAACCCCAAACTGAAGACTTTTTCTAAAACAGCTGTCCTGTACTCTACAAAAATGTCAAGGTCACAAAAGATAAAGACTGAGAAATTTCTAGAGATCAGAGAGACCTGACAATAAACACACTACATGATCCTGGACAGGATATTACACCATAGAGAAAATAAGGCCCCATAGAGGACCTTATTGGGACAACTGATGGAATTTGAATATGGATTACGAACTGTGAATTTGATGATAGCATTATAACACTATTCAATTTATTTCTGGTTTTAGAAATGTACTGTGATTATTATGTAAGAGAATGCTTACAATATTAGGACATACACACTGAGTGTTCAGGGGTGAAGGTGGATGGCGCTTCCAAGGCTCCATCAAATGGTTCCGGAAAAGTAGGTACAGAGTTCTTTGTACTATCCTTGCAATTTTTGTGTGTTTAAAATTGTATCAACATAAAAGTACTTGTCAAAGCTATCAGGCCATGAAAAACAAGGAAAGACTGAGAAATTGTCCAAAATGGAAGGAGACTGAGGAAACATGACAATTGGTATCCCTGGATTGGATCCTTGAACAGAATAAGGACATTAGTGGAAAATCTGGTGAAATCCAAATAAAGTTGGTAGTTATGTTAATGTAATGTACCAATGTCAATTTCTTAGTTTTGACTAATGTAACAAGATTAACATATTAACATGAGGGGAAACTGGAAAAAGGGTATAAAATGTAAGCATAAACAATATTTGTAGCTTTCTGTCAATCTAAAATTATTCCAAAATAAACAGATAATTTAAAATATATATATTAAAACACACACATAGCAAAGGTCACCTCCAAAGGCAGAGAACACTACACTAACCTCACAGGTAAGGAGGACTGTCTATTAAGAGCTGCTGTCTTAATGCAGAGGTTCCCAAACTGCACTGATCATGGCAGAATCAAAATTAAATAGTTTACCAGAACCACTAAATTAGAGTCTCTTGGGATGGGACCACTGAAAACAGTTATTTCGAGTAAATGCCTGGGTAGTTCTGATAAGTACCCGGGCTTGGGCACCAGGTATCCAGCTCAGCACGTCTCAGATTGAACTACGCACAGGGATACCCTGGGGATCTTGTTAAAATGCAGACTTGGGTCAGGAGGTCTGGAATAAGACCAGAGATTCTGCATTTCTAATGTGCTTTCAGGTGATGCCCAAGCATGTGATCCAAAGCCCCACAGACTGAGAAGGGCAATGCAACAAGACAGAGGGGCCGAGTGCATGCCACTGCAGGGCATTCAGGACCTCTACACCTGTGTGAGACCAACTTCTATCTCATTGAAGCCATTGATCTCTTAGGCTGTGGCCAAACCTAATCCAAACTACATTTAGTCTGCACCAAGTATCTCCAAACATTTTCTAAAGGTAAATTTTAACTAGCATCTCAAACCACACATGAAAGCAGATAAGCATCTGTTGCCTGACTCAAAAGTATCCGAAACTATTAGGCATCTCTACTCTTCTCTATTTGTATAGGTTGCTTCTTGAGTCACTAGAAAACTACCTCAGAGAGCAGTTAAAATGACAATGATGTGTGGTCTGATGACAGCTTTTTTGACAAAAATCCCAAAAATTTACCCTTTCTTACATTTTAGTTTAAGTTCAATTAATTCTGATCTGACCCATATAATTCATTTTAATGATTCCTTTGGATTCACACAATTCCATATAACTCTTGCATTGATCTGCCACCAGATAATAAAATCTGAACAGGAAAAAAATTGTAAATCATAATCGTAAAATAGCATAGAGAACATAAAGATTGGAGTTGCCGTGGTATTATAATTTTGAAAATGCAGAAGGCCATCTAGAACCCTATATTATATACATTATAAAACCTGTAAGTATATATTAGGTCGCAACTTTGTATTTCTTAAATCATTTGCTCTTGAATGACTACAGTAAAGTGAGGACAAAATGAACCATTATGAGATAGCCTATAATCAAATAGTGCATGAGAATCACACCATACAATTCTCAAGACTCAAGTTAAAGGATGCCTTTATGGGTCAAACCACTTTTATAAGTCTTCTTGATATTTTTTAATTCAATAAACTTTTGTTGAGTATTTACTTCATGGCAGGCAATATGCTAGACACATAGTGAATTTTACACTAAAAATAAAAATTACAATTGGCTGAAATCCAAGACTGAACCCCTCTATACTAATTTCATTATAAAACTATTAATGTAACAAAGTATCAGTGCATTTCGCTGCTTCTGCAAAAAATGAAGAAAAAAGTGATTTTAAAAATTAAGTTTTGTCTTGCCTGTGTTTCAACAATCTGCACATATTCATGTGTCATGGCAAGGCAGGGATGAGACAGCCTCCACTGTGTCAACTGCCCAGGGCCCGATCCACTTGTCCCTCCCACCTCCTTCCCAGCTTCAGACACAAATCCTGCATTGACACAATCCAAGTGGATGCTGGAAGAGTATAAAAACCCCATCCATCACTATTATATGTGCTACAGAGATCAAGCTACATTGCAACTATTACTGCACAGATTTTTCAACACAGCTAGAAGAAGAAAGGGAGAAGAGCGAACTATCCAAGGTCTATGAAAATTCCCATATAGAAAGGAAAACTGAAAATAAACACCCAAGGCTGTCACGTTACTAACCTGATCAATTTCCATGAGTTTGGGGTAGGCGCCCGGCCATTCTATGGCCACCTTGACGATGTCCGCGGGTGGCGGCATTGTAAGCCTCCAAAATGTTCAAAGCCAGTGGGACTGGGGATCCTACAGTGTAAACGGCCACACGTGTCTACACCTAATGAGGAATGACAGAAAAAGAAAGAGAAGTCACTCAGTGCAGATGCAGGGTGAATTCTGCTTCATCACTTCCTGTTTTCATGGTGGTTTGGTACGAAAAACGGCTCCCCTTTGTGCCTGGGTGCTGGAGGTGAGGGGCACAGCCAATGGTACGACGGGCTCCTGAGGAAAGAAGAAAGATGGGGGTGCCCGTGCCAACGCCCTTGAGTCAAAGCCACCAGGAGACGCTGCCCTGTGGGGCACGGCTTGCGCGAATCTTCAGTGGAAAGAAAGCTGTTCCTTACCACTGAGTTCTGCTCTGAATGGTGCCCAGGGTCTGAATGAGCCAGGCTCACTCTCTGTCCAGACATGCATGTAAACGTCTGGCGCTCAACAGTCTCCGGAAGGACAGATTGCCCAGGAAGTCATGGTCAGGAAGCAGTGTTTCTTTAAAGTGTTTTCTGCGTGTCACAAATAGATCTCCGCACTATAGCAACCAGGATATCATGAAGGAGAAACACCCTGAGAGCTCACACATGCACACTCATACTCCTTCCCCAAGGTCAGTTCCCACAATGCACCTTTGGTGGGGGGGGAGGGGGACGGGGCAGAAAATGTACAAACGTGGATTGGACGGCATTCAGAACAGACTCTGATTTCTCACTTAAATGAATCATGCTTCTTACACAAAGGAGGCAACCATTATCCTCTGCGGCCTCTTCCCAGGCTAGCCCATTTTTTGTTCTTTTTTGTTGTTGTTTTTTTTTTGAGACACAGTCTGGTTCTGTTGCCCAGTGGCACAATTTTGGCCCACTGCAAAATTCAAGCAATTCTCCTGCCTCTGCCTCTTGAGTAGCTAGGGTAACAGGGGCCCACCACCATGCCTGGCTAATTTTTGTATGTTTAGTAGAGACAGGGTTTCGCCATGTTGGCCAGAGTCTTGAACTCTGGGTGATCTGCCCACCTCGGCCTCCCAAAATGCTGGGATTACAGGTGTGAGCCACCTGGCCTCGCCCCATTTCTTTTTAAAATTAGTTTTTTTGTTAACAATCATGTGATACAAACTTGTGTGTTTGTGTGTACAAAGATGTACAGTGTAGAGTCTCTTCTCCCAATGTCACCCGCTGACCCAATATCTGCTTTCACTCCTTATCCTTCCAGTTATCCAAAGTCATTAGGTATCCCTCCAGAATTTCTTCCAGTATAGAAGGCAAATACAAAAATACATTATTGCATTTCTTTATATAAAAGGCAATTTTTTTTTTTTTTTTTTGAGACAGTCTCCCTCTATTGCCCAGGCTGGAGTACAGGGGCATGATCTTGACTCAAGACAACCTCCACTTCCCAAATTCAAGCGATTCTCCCATCTCAGTCTCCCAAGTAGCTGGGATTACAGGCGCACACCACCACACATGGCTGATTTTTGTATTTTTAGTAGAGACAGCATTTCACCATGTTGGCCAGGCTGATCTCAAACTACTGACCTCAGGTGATCCGCCCTCCTCAGCCTTCCAAAGTGCTGGGATTGCAGGCGTGAGCCATCGTGCCTGGCCAAAAGGGAGCATTCTTTTTGTTTCTTTGAGTATATTTTCTAAATCCTTCTATGTTAGTACAAAGAGAGCATCCTGATTCTTTTTACAGTTACACAGTAGTTCATTGTGTGGATGTGTCCTAGTTGATGAACCAGTCCCCTGCTGTGGACCATTGGGTGATTTCTCAAGTTTACTTATCATAAACCAAACTATGATCCATAAACGTATGTCTAACTAATTTTGCACATATGCAGGTACATCCTTACAATAGATTCACACAAGTAAAACTGCTGGGTCAAAGCACAGATACAGTTAATATTGATAGCCATTTCCAAATTTCTCTCCATTGGACTTGTATGATGTTGCCTATTTATACCCAGCCTCACCAACAGAATGAATTTTTGCAAACCTGACAGGTTGAAAAATAAAATCTTAATGTATTTTTAAATTCTATTTCTCTTTTTGTGAGGTTGAACATAAAGAGTAAAAGACACATGCTCCCTCTTTGTGAACAGTCCAAACCTTTGCCCCTTTTCTATTGGGTTCTCTTGTCTTTTCTGAGAAATTGGTATCTATAATGAAGATCTTAAACATGTGCATTTGGTGCTTTATCAGACCAGAGTAAGCCTTGTCAGTTACTATCCCAGATCTCAGCAGTAGCTGGACATTACTGAGACAACAGAGATAGCAGAGTTAATAGAATCCTCACCACCACCAGCAGTTATATAAATAACTAACTTCAGTGCAGCTGACAAGTAAAGGAAATGAACCAAAACAAAACCACTACTCCTTTGACCAAAGACGATTAGGGAAGCCTGCTGAGAAGCTAATCAGTGGTAACCAGCAAGAGCAAATCTACAAAGCACTGGTTTAGTCACTCATTCAACAAATAATTATTGAGCCTCTGCTCAGTGCCAGGTCTATTCCCTGTGCTGGGGATATAGAGCAGCAAATCTGGGAGTTAGCAACAAAGGATATGAAGAAAAATCAAGCAGGGAAGGAAACTGAAGCCTGTGCCTCTACCAGTGTGGGAGGGGCAGGAATACAATTTTAAACAGGAAAATCAGGGAAAGTTTCACCGAGAAGGCAGTAAAGACATCTGAGGCCAGATATGGTGATTCACGCCTGTAATCTAGAGACTGAGGCGGGTGGATCACTTGTGGTCAGGAGTTCAAGACCAGCCTGGCCAACATGGTGAAACCTCATCTCTACTAGAAAATACAAAAATTAGCCAAGCGTGGTGGTGCTTATAATCCCAGCTACTCGGGACACTGTGGCAAGAGAATCGTTTGAACCCGGAAGGCAGAGGTTGCAAGGGGGCAAGATCACACCACTGCACACGAGCTTGGGCAACAGACCGAGACTCTGTCTCAAAAAAAAAAAAAAAAAAAAAAAGGACATCTGAGAGGTGAGGATGGGACACCTGTGGACATCTGGAGAAATCAGGTTCTAGGCCAAAACAACGGCAAGAGCAAAGGCCCCAAGGGAGGAGCATGCCCTGTTATGTTCCTGAAACAGGGTACTTGCTGAAGTGAAGGGCAAGAATAGGAAGAGAATGTGTTCAGAGAATGGTGGGGTTATCCTTGGTAGGTTCAGTTTACCATACTCCTGACCTCCTGGACAACTTCCACCACACTTCTTGGTTTGTGACTTCTAAAGAAGGAAGCTGTGTGTCCCTGCACACCTATTCAGAGTGTAAATCAGCACAGCTTTCTAGAGGGCCTTTGGCAAACTATACGAAAAGCCTTAAAATTTTGCATCCTCTCTGAGTAATTTCAATTTCCTAGAATGTTATCCTCAAGAAATAATTATTAACCACAGCAGTGCCAATTTCTGCTTTGTTTATAATTCTCGAAACTTGAAAACAATTGAATATTTGACAATGGGGACTTGTTAAGTAATTATAGTGTCTGCTATGTGCAAATGCAAGCAAACAATCTGTACTCCCAACTTCCTCTCCATAGTCTGTATGCTCTTTGAATACTTGAGAGCTCTAAGAACAATGCATTATATCTGTGCTACATTACTTCAATTCAAGATCCAAGTTCAATTACATACCCTAGAATAAGAATTAAGAAAGCAGGTTCTAATGTGCAAAGAGACTCTGTGTGAATTTTAGGTAACACTATTCAAAAGAAAGCATACACCATCTTGGGGGTTAAGACAGTAAATAATAAAAATAAGAATGCATTTTAAGCACCTTGCCCCCACCTGTTCATAAAATCATCTAGAATTAAAGCAAAAGAGGTCACATCTAACCTTTTAGTAATCAAAGGCCACGCTTGTTTTTCTACCCTTTTAACTGGTATTTATTTCTCAAAGGCCGTTCAGGAAAAACCTGTTGAACAGGTGAGAACACAATAACCTTGGCTCCAGTGGAGAGTCAGAGAGGAGCTGTACACAAAGCAGCCATTGAGAAAGCAAAGGAGCAAGGAGGCTTCCCCTTGGGAATTCACTTAACCAAGCTCAATTAGACCTCACCAGTTTTCCCCAACATTAACAAACCACAAGGGAAAGGGAGGAGGACACAGCAAGGCTAATCTGCGGGTACAGCCAGGTGCACAATTGCAAAATGGATGATCTAGTTCACATTTTATCATCAGAAGTGCACACCTTATCCTCTTAAATTTATATCTTCACTAGGAAACAGCACCTAAGGCTTCTATATGTAATCAGTGTTACTTCTGATGAAATTTAGGGAAGAAAGGTTCTAGCCTGGGCTTTCTCATTCCTGGCCCAATTAGCAGCTGGGGCCATACTTCCTTGCTGTAGGAGCTGCCCTGAGCATTGCAAGATGGCTGGCAGCATCCCTGGCCTCTGCCCTCTAGAGGTCAGCAGGCCCTTCCCCTCAGTCTCGACAAATGTTCACATGTTGTAGAAGGGACCCGGTGGGAGGTAACTAAATTACAGGGGAAGTTTCCCCCATACTGTTCTTATGGTAGTAAATAAGTCTCACAAGATCTAATGGTTTTACAAGGCGAACACCTTCTCGCTTGGTTCTCATTCTCTCGTCTGCTGCCATGTAAGAGCCTTCTGCCATGATTGTGACGCCCCTTCATCCACATGAAAATGTGAGTCCATTAAACCCCTTTCTTTATAAATTACCCAGTCTCTGGTATGTCTTTATTAGCAGCATGCAAACGGACTAATACAGGTGGCAAGCTAGCAAATCCTCTAGGCGGATTACCGACGATCAGGGCAACCCATCCCATCCTTGAACTGGACACAAGGCACACGGTCTCATCGGGCTTTCCAGGAAAGATCAATGCACAAGCTCAACTCTTCGTGAGACATAACTGAGAAGGAAATACATTCTAAAATCTTCAGCCAACAAAGTGGGCGTCCTGGTGTCCTATGGTTCCCCCAGCACAACTCTGGGGTTATCAGACTCCCTCTGTCAACTTCTCCCCACTACATCTGGAGTAGTCCAAGGGCAAAGTCCACATCACATTCAGTTATAGATTCAGGGCCACAGTAGGCAGGCATTTTAATACATGGGTGTTGTATGAATGCATCCCCTCCTCAATGAACATCTCATTAGAGCTACCAGCAGTACAACTGGGCCTAGTGTTGTCAAAATTACCAAAGTAGATAACCTAGTATTACTTAAATTGCCCAGTAAAATACAAGTTACAAGAACTTGTGTAGACAGCCGGGTATAACAATGCTTATACAAACTAAAATTTAAGAACCATTAAAGGGAGAAACAAAAGGGAAGTCTAGGCAGGTGGCTAGACATTCTAATCATTATGCCTTCCAAAGTCACTATCAAATCCCAGGAGGTGGGTAAAGAATGGGCGGAGAATGCTATACTGTTCCTGCTTGCCTGCTGGCTTGACTTTATTCCATTCCAAAAATATGAGAATTGTTCCGCGTTTAATACTAAGATTCTATCACCTCGATATGCATGTTAAATGGCATGTTTATAGTTGAGTGAATTAAATGGGAAAGAGGAATCACTTCTTCTAAAGTTAGGTACTGAAGTCTGCATAGCAGTTAACATCTGACTCTATCACCCATGAACAAGCCCACTCTTCTACTAAATGTCTCCCTAACTTTGGGTGGCATTTTGAAGACAACGGAGAGAAATCGCTTTGACTCCCACCTAGAAACTCATCTCTCTACACATTGTTCTATGCCCAAAGTTCAACACACCTCTTGCTGTAGTCTCTTAAAGATGTTACATGTCTACAGGTTTTTCCATACAGCATAATTAATTCTTTGGGTTCCACAAAGCTCCCAAATATCTGATCATTTTTGTTTTTTCTGAATTTCCCATTTGGTTTTAGTTTTGGGTGCCTGCAATGGCTCTGAACCCTTTAATGCTCTTTCTAGTCTTTCTGTTGTACAGTGAACCCTACTGAGAAAAAAAATTAAGCCTGTAAGGCCATTCCTGCAGAAGCTGTGTGTTGGGGAAACGAACACACTTGCCCTGGTGAACCGTCTGTCCCCTCCCCCACTGCACTCACAAGCCCAACAGATGGGCCAGTGGAGGCCAGGGCAGATCAATGGGTGATAAACACCAAACAGCTGGAGAAATGATCTGCTTCCACTCCTCAGCCCCTTCCTTCTTCCCCAGGAAAGCTGTCCTCTGCCTCGCTAACAGTCATTATCCACTGATGATGGATAATGGGTTTATAATGATGATGGGGATAGTGGGAAGGGAGCTGTTCATCTCACATTTTTAATGTTGAGTTGTCTCTGATAGAAAAAGACATAAACCACATTTTCCCCTTGCATTAGGTTAGGCAAAAAGGGAAAGGGCTTCAGGAGGCGCATCCACTGAAAGCAGCCTTCCCTCTTGGTCCTGCTGTCTTCCTAGAGCCCTCTAGTCTTCACTTTTTTTTTTTTTTTGAGACAAAGTCTCACTCTATCGCCCAGGCTGGAGTGCAGTGGCGCAATCTCAGCTCACTGCAACCTCCGCTCCCCGGGTTCAAGCAATTCTCCTGCCTCAGCCTCCCGAGTAGTTGAGATTACAAGCAGGCACCACCCTGCCCAGCTAATTTTTGTATTTTTAGTAGAGACGGGGTTTCACCATGCTGGCTAAGCTGGTCTCGAACTCCTGACCTCAGGTGATCCACCTGCCTCGGCCTTCCAAAGTACTGGGATCACAGGCATGAGCCACCGCACCCAGCCTAGTCTTCACTTTTGACAACACTGCCCTGCATGGTACACTGAACCTCAGCAGGGGCCACTGAAAGAGGCTTTGGGTAAAAGTTTTGCTCTTCTCTTCTTTGTGATACCATCCTTCTTATGCCAAACAGACTGAAATTCTCAATACCTTTGGTGTTTAGGTCAAAGAATACATGAAGCCAATGGTGCTGTCAGTTGACATTCAGGATGTTACGAGCGTCCAGGTTTGCTGAAGCCAGTCTTTGTTTCCCATGGGAGCAGCAGTGGTGGGCACGTGTCCCCCAACCTGCCCTACACTGGAGGGTCTGGATGGATGGGTACATGGTGCAGGTGTCATTTCAGGTTCCTGTATCAGGGACCTGATGGCCATTCTGAAAACAGCCCGGGACAAAGAGGAAGTTTGCAGCTTCAGAAATGAGGGAACACGGTGTGTTCAGAACAGAACATACAAGCACTCAGCAGAAAGAGAATTAAACAGAGAATGGAATCACGTGTGAGGCTCAATATTTCATTTTCTGTATATGCTGTTGACAAAAGCCATGTATGCTAATCTTAGCAACAATTCAGCCCATTCATTTGACAGGTGGGGAAATGTGCTATTAGCTACGGTTGGCTTGCAACATAATGGAAACTTGCAGAGAAAAATCTTTGCTTTCCCAGTGTCTGGCATTGACATCATGAAGGCTAGGGGACAGCTGCCAGAAGGAGTGGCGGGCAGGAGCCCAGAGCAGGCATGCGGCTGGGCACCGTAGACACACACTTTACTCACTCTTCTTCACTGCCCTGACTGACAGGTGTTATTTGCAGTAAATTAATGAAGATACTAAATATTAGCTAGTTTAAATGACTTCCTTCAAATCCTTAAACCCTCTCAGGGCGATAGACGCCTCTTCAGCATGAGAACTGTTAAAGGTGAATTGTGTTCCCCCTCAAAAATTTGTATGTTCCAATCCTAACCCCCAGTACCTCAGAATGTGGCTGTATTTGGAGACAGGACCCTGAAAGTAGTAAGGTAAAATGAGGTCTTCAGGCCGGGCCCTAACACCGTGTGTTTGTCTGTTATCCTTATAAGAGGAATAAATTTGAACGCAGAAGGTACAGAGGGAAGACCATCTGAGGACACAGGGAGAAGACAGCCATCTGTCAGCCAAGGAGAAAGCCCTCAGAAGGAACCAACACGGATAACACCTTAATCTCTGACTTCCAGCTTCCAGAACAGTGAGAAAACTCTTTTCTGTTAGTTAAGCCCCCCCGACTGTGATACTTTTTAATGGCAGCCCTAGCAATCTAATAAACCACCAAAGACAGAATGCATCAAAGAAGAGCCTGATGATTTGATACGAAGAAGCTTAAAAACTTCTGAATTCCAAAAACCTTCATAAAAATTGAGACAGTGCTCGCTTCAGCAGCATATATACTAAAACTGGAACAACAGAGAGGATTAGTGTGACCCCTGTGTAATTTTTACATATTAAAGTATTTATTTTGAAAATTTAAAGACGAATAACAATCTGAAAAAAAAATTTGCAATAAACGTGATCCAACCTAGTATAAATACCCTTAATAAGGATCTCATAAATTTATTTGTTAGCTGGGCACAGTCGCTCGCGCCTGTAACCCTAGCACTTTGTGGGGACGAGGCGGGGAGATCACTCGAGGCCAGGAGTTCTTGCTCTGCTGGGGATGAAGCCGAAGTTGCAGCCATGTTCCATGGGGAAAGTCATCTGCAACACGAAAGAATGAGGCAAGGAGAAGCTAAGACAAGTCAAGAGGAAAACATTCAAAAGGGAACAAGGACAGGATGCCTAGCTATGTTCAGTTTCTGTCGAGTTTCCTAACACTTTTCCTTCAGTTCTGTGAAGTACCCTAATATCCTTCCTAGACAAACTAATACATTCCTCATTATGCTAAGTAAGCTTGAGTTCAGTTTCTGTCACTTACAATTGAAAAACTCCTAATACATCAACCTAACCATATCTGTTTACTGCCCTGAGTGCCAAACTTGTCATTAAATGACTGGAAGGCAAAACAGACTGAAGTTACACACTCTAACCTTGCAATCAAGAGGAAATGATCTTTTGCTCCCCAATTCTAGAGCTTCATATAGCTGCAAGTCCACATCTGTGACCTAGCGCTCAGCACCTAGGGGCTGCCTTTCCTCTGTGGGACTGCTACCAGAAGTCACACATGGACTGCACTAGTTTTACTCTGGCATTTCCCACACAGCACCGCTTCTCTGAGTTATTTATAAATGCAATGCAAAAAGAGGATTCTTGGAAAACACTGAACGGAATAATATCTAATAACTAGTTCATGTACTATATACTTTCCAAGACAATTTTATGAATTAGGTACCATTACCAGCCTTTTTCACAGACAAGCAAACCAAGATGTAAAGATATTAGGTATCTTGCCCAAAGTCTCACATCCACATACGGAACCCAGCCAGAATGTAATCTACATGTCTGATTTGATAAGCTCATGTTTGTAACAATTATGCCATTTTCTTTTAATAGAGACGAAGTCTCACTATGTTACCGGGTCTTGAACTCCTGAACTTAAGCGATACTTCTTGCTGCAGCCTCCCAAAGTACTGGGATTGCAGGCTAAGCTGGGCTCTATGCCATTCTTTTGAAATAGTTTCCTTTACTGCAGGACTTCTCAGGGACTTTAATGTAACACGTGTTCTGTGAAATGTCCATATGCAATGTACAATATTTCCCAAATGTATCTGTCCAGGAAACTTTTTTTTTAATAAAATATCTTGTGGCACAGGGTTCTCATAAGCCATACTTGGAGACTATTTGCCTCCTCGGCTGCTCAGAAAGAAAGAGAATCGCTGAATAGACTTAGCCAGGAATGTAATGGAAAGTGGCAGAGAAAACTTTCCGTTAGTCCCGTATTGAATTATCATCACCTGCATCTATGGGCTTGTCTCCAGGAAAGTAGCCCAATTCTTTTGAGTAACTCTTTCCAACTCACAGAGAACACTAAAAATTCTACTAACTGCAGCTTCTACTGTGCAAAGCAACAGGATGATAAAATAGTAAAAAGAAACAGAATACTTGCATTTGTAATCATTTGAACATCTCATTTCCTGCTTTAAATCTGTAGATGGTGACTTGGGACCTCTAGGATATAAACCTTTTCAGCCTGCATCCAGGTACCACCGGTGCATCTTCCCCCACCCAACGAGTCCCTGCTCCCCAAACCCCACGCACTTGCAATGGTTTTGTAAGTCAGACATGGAAAACTGGTTCTACCTTAAGACTGTCACTGATCAATTTGCGGCGGCTGCTGGTGGCACTGCGTGAAGAAGGAACCCCCAGACTAAATCAGGATCATCCTCCAGCTAGCTATGGTCTGGGTGAAGGACTAGAGAACTTGAGACAAATGTTTGCAGTATCTCTTCCCAATTCATAAATGGCTTGCCATTTCCTGAGCCTGCCAAGGTCCTCTGTGTCCAGAATTGGTGGGTTCTTGGTCTGGCTGACTTCAAAAATGAAGCCGCACACCCTCACGGTGAGTGTTACAGTTCTTAAAGATGGTATTTCCAGAGTTTGTTCCTTCAGCTGTTCAGATGTGTCTGGAATTTCTTCCTTCTGGTGGGTTCGCGGTCTTGCTGGCTTCGGGAGTGAAGCTGCACACATTCGCCGTGACGTGACTGCTATGGCTCTTAAAGGTGGCACGTCCAGAGTTCTTCTTTCCTCCCGTGGTCTCGGTGGCTTCAGGAGTGAAGCTGCAGACCTTCACCATGAGTATCACAGCCTATAGAAGCAGTGCGAACCCAAATAGCGAGTAGCGGCAAGATTTACTGTAAAGAGCAAAAGACTAACACCTCCATACAGCAAAATGGGACCCCAGTTGCAGCTGCTAACACGCCTGGCCTGCTTTTATTCCCTTATCTAGCTCCACACACATCCTGCTGATTGGTCCCTTTTACAGAGAGCTGATTGGTCCATTTTACAGAGAACTGATTGGTGCGTTTTACCGAAAGCTGATTGGTCCGTTTTGACAGTGCTGATTGGTGCATTTACAATCCTTTAGCTGGACTCAAAAGTTCTCCAAGTAACCACTCGACCCAGAAGCCGAGCCGACTTCACCTCTCGCTTTCACCCTGTCTTTGTTCATAATGTTCTCTCTACCTCCAATGTCCTTTCCTTCCTTTGGGTCTGCTTCAAAAATTCCCACCTAGATTTCAAAGCCTATCTCACGTGCCAGCTCCCATTAAAGATTTCCCTTACCTCACAGCCTCCCATGCTAGAAGTAACTGCCCTGAATCTGTCTTCTTAGGTGCTTACAAAGACCTACCAGAGCACTTTTCCACACCTTATCTTATTTGTGTATATGAGTTTCCTGAGGGTAGGCCTCATATGTTATTCATCTCTGTTGCTCCAGACCTGATCAGACAGCATGGTAAAGAGCAGCTCAATATTTTTCAGACAAGTGAATTAATAAATGAACCACTCTTTCCTTAAAACCAAATTCAGAGATTAAAATTACAAATGTGAAGGATTACTCAAGCCAGTGATGCATTTTTAAAATCCAGAATTCCTTGCACAGAAAACCTTCCGGCATTTCTTCAAGCAGCAGCTATTCATTTGTTCCCACTGGACAGAAATAGAAAGGGAGCTGCTGAGAGGTGAGAGCACGGTCTATTCCAGATTCCTTTTCCTCCTGGAAAAAATCTTTCAAAAACAGGATGAGACCTGAGCTGAGCCACTCGCTCTCTTCCCTTCACTCCAAGCTCTCTTGCACTTTGGGAATCAGCATTTCAACTGGAAAGTTCATCATTTTGCAAACTAATGCACACACTTCCTCCCTTGTTCTGCTTTTCTGGATATTTGCTTTTCAAATTCCTTTTCAGCTGTTGTAATGCCAGTGGCTGCTCCCTTCCTCCCAGCAAGCCCTGTCACTCCATGATGTGTGCACAGTCCCCAGTGAAGGAGGCAAGGCTCGAGCTTAGTTCCCTATCGCAGAACCCAGACTCGAGGCCACAGGAAGTGCTGGAGCATTTCCACCATCCTGTGAGCCAAACATTCAAAGTTTCCAAATCTGCTGATCAAAAAACAATATGTGAAACTTCTTTCTCCAGCCCTCTCTCCAGCAACAGCAGAGCTCTAACTGCTACCCCTAAGAAATTTGATTGCATGATATTATCAGTGAAGGCCCCTGCAGAACTCTGGGCTGTGCCTCCACTGGGTTTCACCTGACAACCCTTATACACAGAATTAGTCATTATGATGCATAATGCAATGCCGCATGGCTGCCTCACACAGAATACCATTAGGCTTGGCCTTTTTCTCCCGGGCTGGGGTCCTTATTCCCAGAAGAGCACAGACTTGTATGAGGTCTCTGGGGTCAGTTGTTGGCCTGGGTGTTAATCCTGGTTCACTCACATTGAAAACGCTGTGACTCAGGCCGGGCACGGTGGCTCACATCTATAATCCCAGCACTTTGGGAGGCTGAGGTGGGCAGATGACCTGAGGTCGGGAGTTTGAGACCAGCCTGACCAACATGGAGAAACCCTGTCTCTACTGAAAAACTACAGAATTAGCCAGGCGTAGTGGCACATGCCTGTAATCCCAGCTACTAGGGAGGATGAGGCAGGAGAATCGCTTGAATCTCGGAGGCAGAGGTTGCGGTAAGCCGAGATCCTGCCATTGCACTCCAGCCTGGGCAACAAGAGCTAAACTCCGTCTCAAAAAAAAAAAACAAAATAGAAAACGCTGTGACTCTGGACAAGTTACACAACATGCTGACCCTCTCAGTATCCTCATCTGTGAAACTGGAATGACAGTGGTACCTTTCTCATGGGATTATTATGAAGATAAATTATCTATAAAGCAATTAGAGTAGTGCCTGACCTGGTATTATTATTTGCCAGACATGGGGTAGCTGGATACATAAATAAAACTGAGGAAACACATCTGTAGTCCAGTCTCGTGAAACACACACAAGCCACACTGCATGAGAATTCCTTTTGCTGTAAACATCATAACTGAATTGGACAAACAGCTATGGTACTAGAAAGGAAATAATAACTTCGCCTTAAGTTCAGGGAGTTTTTTAGATTTGAAGTTTCGAGGGCGTACAAAAGATTCCAGGTGAATGATTGTGTTGACAGAAATCGGAGAGGGGAAAGTTAGGGTAAGATTCTGGAAGGATTGACCTACATTGCAAAGGCAGGAAGTCACAGAGAATTGCCTGAGCAGATGCCCTGATGGAAAATAAGAGAACTATTTTCTCTCCTGACCACAGGTCAAGTCCTCTAGGAAAGTTCTCTGAGTACACGAAGGTGACCGGGACTCAACTTGTTCTAAATCCTTTCTCCCCAAGGAGAACCGGATGTCATCTTGAGTTATGAGGCAGCTGAGTGCTTTAAGAGGGCCTACAGGGGAGCCTCTGCACAGAAGGGGATCTGCTCCACTATTACTGCACAACTTCCCCAACTGTATGTTCTTCCAGCCTTGCAGAGTGACATCTATCCTTTTCTGTCTGACCCTCACACCAAATAGACAGAGGGTAGTGTTGGGGCTTAGAAAACAATCAATACCCCAAAGTGTGGAGCTTTGACATGCTGAGTACTCTGAACTAAAGAAGACTGGAAGGTGTCAGAACAAAGGTCTGTCTGACCTCTACTGCTCTCCTTTCTCCCATCTCTCTTTCACCCCTGAAGCAACTCATAAAAAACAAAATTCCATGGTGTCTATGTGCCACATTTTCTTAATCCAGTCTATCATTGATGGGCATTTGGGTTGGTTCCAAGTCTTTTTTATTGTGAATAGTGCTGCAATAAACATACATGTGCATGTGTCTTTATAGTAGATTGATTTATAATCCTTTGGGTATATACCCAGTAATGGGATCGCTGGGTCAAATGGTATTTCTGGCTCCAGATCCTTGACGAATCACCACACTGTCTTCCACAGTGGTTGAACTAATTTACACTCCCACCAATAGAGTAAAAGTGTCCCTATTTCTCCAAAGGATGAATTCATGTTGTTTGCAGGGACATGGAAGAAGATGGAAACCATTATTCTCAGCAAACTAACACAGGAACAGAAAGCCAAACACCGCATGTTCTCACTCATAAGTGGGAGTTGAACAACGAGAACACATGGACACAGGGAGGGGAACATCACACACCAGGGCCTGTGTGATAGGGGAGGGATGGCATTAGGATAAATACCTAACATAGATAAGGGGTTGATGGGAGCAGCACACCACCATGGCACGTGTATACCTATGTAACAAACCTGCACATTCTGCCCATGTATCCCAGAACAATTAAAAAAAAGAAAAGAAAAGAAAAGAAAAATGATCAAGGGATAGGAAGACAAATTCACAAAATTCCTTTAAGCATTAACTTATCTTAATAAAAGAATAATAAATACAAAAAAAAAATTCCTCCTCCACAAGGTAGGTCATAGAAACTAGAACCTCTCTCTCCCAAAGTAAACCATGAAACCTAGGAAGGTCACTCTCTTCCTTCTCCGCAAAGACCCTTTTTCCAGAGGGATCCTGCCCTATATCCAGGAGGAAGAAATGCTACACAGAAAGGCCAATAAGAATCTGAACCAACAGCCCTTGCTGAGGTTCCTCCTCGGTCATACTGCCATTAGGTCACACCATTTGTCCAATCATAGTTCTACATGGCTGTCCATTCTATATCAAGCCTAAGCATAAGAATAGTTGTGGGGCTTTGGGTCTTTGTTTCTGGGGCTTTGGGTCTTCATTTCTGGGGCTTTTGGTCTTCATTTCTGAAGGCTCTCATGTCATGTAAAACTTTGATAAAATAAATGTGTTATGCTTTTCACTTGCTAACCTGTCTTTGGTTTCAGGAGTGTCAACAGTGGCACATATGATGGTTGAACACAGGCATCGCACTATCACACACTGATAGTAGGCATGATCCACCTGGGGCCTAATAAGCTTTGCTGGCGAGACCTCAGCCCAGCTGCCCCCCAGAAGCTGTGGTTATAGTGAAGACTAAGACACAGTGATTACTCAGCTTCATTCCTAGGGTTGTCTTATCATGGCTCTAAATGGCAGAGCCTCAAATGTTTCTCAGGAAAGATGCAGTTAAAAAACAAATTTCCCCCATTTCAGGGTTGTAGATATTTTACCTCTCTAGTTATTAGCCACAACCCTACCCTCACTGGTAAGACAAACAAACCTATAGATTTTTTTCCTTCTCATCTCTTTCACCTTAGGAGGCTCTGCCAAAACTCCCTGGATTTTATGATACAAATCTCTTTCTTCTAGTTTTTATCTGAGCTTCCTCACAAGTTTGTTGCAGTTTGATTTAAGATAAAACAGTCAGGGCACATACTATCAGCATGGCCATACGGCCGCACTGTGAGAGCTTTTCACAGAAACATCAAGATGACAGTGGAGCCAGTGGGCCATGCTTAAGAACAAGAAGACTTGTTCCTGCTCAAATGCATAGATAAGTAAGATCTCAGGTGTTTTATGGCAGTCCATGGTGCATATCTGGGGGGAAAGTGGTATGTGGTTCTATTCTGAAAACCAGTATTATTGATTACATCCTAGCATTGCTGATCTGTTCACTGGTATCCCAAGGATAACATTCTGAATGAATTGTTTTTTCATGCTCATTTTCCCCTCAAGTTAGCCTGGGCAGAGAGCTTCCCCACAGGCTGTCTGCACTCCCTGGGAAATGATCAGATTAAAAGCTGATAAGAGGAAAACGGAGAAACTTCCAACCCTGTGTTGGCAGTTTGCTAATTTCATAGTTCTGAAAATTTACTTTGATTTCTCCTCTAGCCTCCATTAACAGGATGCTGATAATTTGAAATGCTTTGTATCTGCATTCAGTTCTAGCAAACTTGGAACTCAACTTGCTAATATCCGCTTTGACAAGGACTCTATTGTGCCATAACCAAACAAATGACAATAAAAACAAGTACACAAACACCGACACACAAACCCCTAGCTAGAGTGATGAAGGCAATTGTGAAAAAAATGAGAGAAGGCCATCTTGCAACTTATCATTTTACTACTATAATATACTTTGCCTTGCCCAGAAAAATACCAGATATTATAAACCCATGTGGAACACTTGAGTTCTGCTGACAAGTCTAGTAATGGGTACAGATTCTGGGGCCCAATTATCTGAGGTGTGAATTTGATGAGTACGGTTAAAGAAAACCAGATTCCACTGGACACCTAAGAATCTTACTTTTCTTGGCCTTTCAAATCAAGGTCAACTCCTACAAACTTTACAGAGGAAAGATGGGGGAAAAAAAAAGAAGAGGATTTGGAGGCAGACAGACCTGGATTGGAATGTAAAAGCAGGTAATGTGTTAAGCCTGGCCACAAGCTGACCGGATTTGCATTTTACCTTTGCCTGCATGAAGAACAGACTGGCATGGGGCAAGGATGACAGGGGTAGGTTGGTAAGAAAGTGACTGATGGCAGTGACTTGGGCTGGGGTGGTCGTGGAGACAGAAAAGGTGATGGATTTATAAGCTATTTAAAAAATCAAAACAATTGATAATAGACAAACAGGGAGAAGCTGGAGTCATTGATGACCCAGGATTATGACTTCTGTAACAGAATAGGCGGTGATGTCATTTCTGAGATAGGACTACTCCAAATAGAAGATGGACTCTCGGCCAATTTGTTGACCAGTAACAAGGCAATGGGTGTAGAGACTCATCTGGAGGAATCAGTGGTAAAGTCCAAGCCGTCAGTGCCAAATACAACCTTCCCACTCACTTCTTCCGTGCAGGACTAGATATCTGCTTTACTGCAGATCACATATAAAAATGCACAGCCATTTTCTCCTAATAAGCAGGAAGGCAGCAGAGTACAGCAGTTAACAGCCACTGATTGGACTCTGACTGTCTGTATTCTAATCCTAGTTTCACTACCTCCTAGCCTTGTGGCTTTGGGAAAATTCTTCTCTGTGCCTCAGTTTACTCAACTGTAAAATGGAGAAAACCACAGCACCTATGTCAACAGTTTCTTAGGATGAGTACTAAAATAACTGTAATAGCCAACACACCTTATGTAACTTACCCTGTGCCAGGTACCCTATTAAACAGTTAATATAAATTAACACATTCAGTCCTCACAACAGCCCTGTGACAAAGGCACTATCATAATCCCCACCCTAAACATGGGTAGACGGAGTCACTGAGGAAACCGGTCACTCATTTGGCTAGTCAGCAATCTAGCCCATCCGCAGTGTTCTGAACCGTTACCCTAAACGTCCTTGGACCTTAATATGCACAATGCTTAGAACAGCGCCTGGCACTGAGTAAGAGCCACCCAACATTATCCCTGACTCACATCCTGGCTGGTTCACAAGGAAGACAAAAGCTTTATGCACTTTTCCATTAGTGATCATGGTCACACCGTTCCACCTTGTACTTGTGTAATACTGACTGCGACACAGTGAACTTGCTTCTGACTTTGACTCTGTGGACAGGAATCAGTTATGGCCTGAGATTTTCAGGCTCCACAAAGACTCCATTCTTGATGCTGTGATAGAAGCTGCAATTTGACACTACCTCTGAGAGTCAGCTCTGCAGGAAAAATACCCCCTGGCTCGGATCATAATTTCCGGTCTGGTAAAACGGGGATCTCTTCGTGACCTACAAGCTTTTACCTTTTCACTTCATGAATGGATAAACTTTGTGTGAGTTGAATACACTCTCCCTCCCCTTAGAGAAAGAACAGAGAGATTCTTTTATAAGCAGATAACGTGATTTTATTTCCACTAACAAGGAATAATCTTAATTGACATCTTGCTCTGTCAGAGTACAGCCTCAGAACAAGTACTCAAAACTGAAAGAATCACTTTTTGGTAACAGGCCCCAGCATTTAATGAGCTTATTGTGGCAAAGAACCTACATAGCAAATCAATTCACTCAGGTACAAGAGAGTTCACTGGGACACGGCTTAAAGTGAAAGTTTATGAAACTTAACTGAGATCAAAAAAAAAAAAAGGTTGACATTTCAAACATCTACATAAAGTTTTTCTAGGTAAAAATTAGTTCAGCCACACACTTAAAAAGACAAAACTCTAGGGGTCCAACAGATACATAACTTTTTGGAGAAAAAACCAGAATCTGCCTGTGGGTTGGCCTTGGTACACCCAGGAGGAGCTGAAGTGGCTGCCTATTCAGAGGTGGGATTAAATTAGGCTCCTCACATTTCAAAGATTTCAACCCAGTACTCAGCCCAACTGAGTAGTAAGGTCTATGTGGTTTTCAGTAACTGCAACGTGTAAAGAGAAACTGTGCTCTGCCCCCTTATCAGTAAGTCTAACACTGAATTAACTGCCATCCACAAAGGTGGTGTCTACATTGTTCTCAGGAAAATGTTATAAAAACCTTAAGATTAAAGAATAGAAAATAGTTTAATAATTTATGGCAAAACTATGAGATAGAATAAGAGTCATTTTTTAAAAATCACATTAAAATACGAGTGACACTGGACAATATTCACAACATATTTTCAATGATTCGTTTACATCCATTGACATTTGAATATTAATAAGTATTTACTTCAGTACACACTCATTATGATGACAAAAACTTAGAACAACTAGAATTCTCATACATTGCTGATAAATACTAAGACTTTGAAAAACAGTTTGGTCCATTTTTAATAATATTAAATACACATTTATCATATGACACAGCAATTCTACTCTTAGGGATTTACCTAAGAGAAATGAAAACAAAGATAGGTGTATGAATGTTCATAACAACTTTATTCATAAAAGCCAAAAGCTCAAAACAACTCAAATGTCCATCAATCGATGAAAAAACAAAACGTCATCCATACAATGGAAGACTACTCAGCAATAAAAAAGAATAAACTCCTGATACACATAACAATAGAAGTAAATCCGGAGTGAATTATGCTGAGTCAGATACTGGCACACTCTAGCTTATGGGCCAAATCCAGCCCTCTCAAAGTTTTACTGGAACAAAGCTACACCCATTCAGTCCACATTTCATCCTACCAACAGCAGAGCTGAGTAGGTAGATCCTACAAAGACCATACCACCTGTAAGCCTAAAATATTTACTATCTGAATCTTTATAGAAAATGTTTACCAATCTCTATGCTAAATAAAAGAAGTCAGTTATAAAAGACCACATACTATATGATTCCATTTCTAGAAAATTCTAGAAAAGGCAAAATTATATTGATAGAAAGCATGTCATCTGGGCACAGTGGTTCACGCCTGTAATTCCAGCACTTTGGGAGGCCAAGGCCGGTGGACGGCTTGAGCTCAGGAGTTCGAAACCAGCCTGGGCAACATGTAGAAACCCTGTCTCTAGAAAAAATACAAAAAAATTAGCCAGGCGTGGTAGCACACACCTGTAAGTCCCACCTACTTGGGAGGCTGAGGTAGGAGGACCTCTTGAGCCCAGGAGGTGGAGGTTGCAGTGAGCAGAGGTTGCACCACCACACTCCAGCCTGGGAGACAGAGATCCAGTCACACACACAAAAAGAAAGCCTATCAGTGGTTGCCAGGGGTGAGGTGGGAGCAGAGTCTGCAAGGGGGCACAAGGGAACTTTTTAGGTTGATGAAACTGGTCTATTTCTCTTATACAAGGTAGCATGAAGAAAATAAAAAAATAAAATAAAGCTTTAAAAATGGTCTGTTTCTTGACTGTGTTGTGATGGCTACATGACTACACACATTGGTCAAAATCACTAAATGAAAATTGATTTTATTGTACCTCAACAGAAATGTGTGTATATATATATATATATATATATAAAATTTCTCCATTACATCCTTGTGCCAGGTATTGCCAGGTACTACCTCCTGCCAGGTATGCTTCCAGGTATTGGGCACAAGACATTGAACACAAAACACAAAGTTTCTGCTCAGATGGTACAGTTATAATATGGTGGGGCCTCCCACTGTCCCCCAGTGGACATCTGGCATGGGTAAAGCCTGTGATAAGCCACTAGGACTTTTAAGATTGCTTGGATCCACGGCAGAGTTTAGCCTAGACTAACTAATACAGGGCTCATTTCTGAGTCCTTGTCTTTCTCCAGACATTGTCTCTAGGTAGTATCATCCAATACCATAGATACATTTTAAATGTATATCCTGAACCCAAGCCAACCAACCTACCTACCTACCTTCCTTCCTTCCTTCCTCCCTCTCTCCCTCCCTCAAATAGCCAACTGCCTACTTGACGTAGCTACTTGGATATCTCACAAGCATCTCAAATTTAACATATCAAAAACTGAACTCTTTCCTCCAGAAGCTATTTCTCCTTCAGATTCCTCACATTAGAAAATGGCTTTGTGGTACATCTTTACACCAGATTTCCTGCTTCCCCTCTTCAAAGCACTCTAGGGAACTGCACTTCTAGCCCTCTTGCAGGATAAGGCCACAGCCATATACATGACTCTTGTGGCTAAAGACATGTGAGTGGAAGTGACAGAGGCACTGGAGAGCCAGGTTCTCTCTTCCCTTGCCACAGTGAATTTGGTAGAACCTGAACTGATATGGAAGGCAGATTAGACCACTGAGTTTGAGGACAGCTGCTCTGGAGGGTCACTTGGACTGATAGCAGATTTTGCAAGACTGCAAACTCCGTTGCCATGGCCTGAAATGTTGAAGCTGCTGTTGACACAGCATGAACTAGCCTCCTCTGAGGACTTCAGGGCCCTCTGACAACTTCAGGTGCTTGTGCCAGACCGAGGAGTCCTTCTTCAAACTCTTTCTCCCTCCCCTCCATGTCCCGGCTACCACCAACTCAACCCTCACAAACATTCCCTAGGCCAAACCAACATTTCCCACCTGGGCTCTTGCAAGAGCCCTTAGATCTATTCTCCACATAGCCTCCAAAGTCGAAATCACAAAGACTTTCAAACACCTCCTCTGTTTAAATCCCTTCAATGGCTCCCCACTGCTCTCAAGCTCAAATCCAAAGTCTTTAACATGGCCCACAAAGGCCTGTGTGATCTAACCAGGGCCCACCTGTCCTGACCTCATCCTGGGCATCCATCCATCTCTCTCTCCCTCACCCCATTCCTCTCTCCTATCCGCATCCCACGTCAGTGGCTCCAGCCCTCTCTCAGTTGCCCAAACATGCCAAGCTCCTACCATGAAATGCAGTCTCTCTTCCTCTCCATTTTTCCTTTCTACCCCCAGTTACTTGAAATCACTCGAAAGCACACCTACCTCCTTTCACTTCTCCCCCTTTCATTTTTTGCTGGAAAGGGGAAAATAAATCTTGAATGTGCTTGCCTTTGAGTCAGAAGACAAGAGGATGACCTATGAAGTTAAATTCTCAGAAATCACGTGACCATAAGATCTAAACATTGGTAGGAGTTGAAAGAGAAGGAAGACACCTCCAGGGCTTAGGAATCAGGGGACAGAAATTAAATCAAGTGACTAGAAAACCAAAGAAGCCAGGGAAGGGTTCAGTAGAAAATCACACCCTAGGCCTAGAAGGACTCTACGTCCCCACAGCCACCACCACCCACCACCACCCATGCTTCTTCATTTGACTAATGCAAATCCCTCCGGAATCCCTCTCTCCATTCAGTTCTGACTAACACTCTACCAAGGCCTTAGGCCTCTCTGATATAAAGGAGTCCTCTCCCCAAAGAAGTCAGACAATACCCCCCCCACCATACCCCATCCCTGGGCCAATATAGGGGCAAAGGCTGACATGCTCTCAGCAGGCCAAACTTCAATCCTCAATCAGGGTTTCCCTCAGAACCAAAGACTCTAAGCAGTTTTCATCTATGCCTTTATTAATATAAAATGAGACTCCAGAGAGACACAGGGGATCCTCCCATGGTTGAGTGTATTCTGCCAAATATGTATTCTGCCAAATATGATGTTAAATCTATGACTAAAATTGTTCCCAGTTTCAGACAACAAGCAAGAATATTGAAACATATTTATTCTTAAACTAGAGATCTCCTGAAGAGTTTTATTCACACTTGATCATTTTTGCTTTCACCTAAATACCTAAATGTTCATCCAATGGGACAAAGAGACTTCTTCACTTGTTTTCAAAACCTTTAACACATAGGAAAATAACTTGTAGGTTCTAGAAGGCATGCTTTAATGCTTTAATTCTGGCTTAATTTTTTTTTTTCAGAATATTTACCTTCTGTAATTAAGATAGGGAAAATTCAACTCAAAACCAAATTTCTTCTTCTTCTCAATTCACCATCTTAAAATTTGGCAAATTTTGCTTAAGGAAGGAGAGCAAACTCAAGTGCTTTTGTGGACACATCCTGTTTTTCAGGCGCCAGACAGCTAAGGATATTGGCTTTTCTGTCACCATTGATAGAAAGATAACACAAAAAGTGAATCCTATTGAAGGTGAGTCAGAAGCATCTTCTTAACAAAGCTCAGAACGTTTTCATAAACTCTTTGTGTCAAGGCACTTGGAAGCTGTTAACGATTCCTGGATGATGTCCAAAATGGCATTATATTTGACAGTCGTGAATGACTGTCATAACTTGAAAGGTTAGAAATGTGAGTGGGCTTTTTAGTTTTTATCAAACAGAAAGTTCCTCACCCCGACACGTTTCCATCTGAGCCTGCCGAGAATGGGAACACAACGGTAGTTTTCCTGTCCGTTCCCACCAAATGGAAAACACAGCCGTCCCCTCTTACGGAAATAACTTCTAACACCAGGCCACCTTTCCACTTTGTGTTTTAAATTCTATGATGTGATCCTAAATTCTTGCAGTAATCAAAGGCTGTGAAACTTCAGAGTGAAGGGTCTTTCAAAAGGACACCAGAAAATAAAAGAGGTTGTTTTGCTGAGCACTGATCAATTCCCCAGCTGGCTGCAGGGGATCCTACTGAAGGATGACCAAGATAAGAGTAGACCCAGGAGCTTCCGAGCTCCACAGAGTCAAACCCTGTACCCAAGCTCCCTCTGGTTGGTGTGGACCAACACCAAAGTCACCGCAGGACAGAACGGGCAGCAGAACACCTGCTCAACAGTGGACCTGAGGAAGCTCTCCCGCTGGAAAAAGCAGAAAAGAAGCCTTCTACCCAGCATGGGTGAAGCACCAGCTCTCAAACACCAACTATTCATCTCAGTCATTCTTTCTTATGACCAAAACTTTGATTTCAGCCATCACAGCAGCTCAAACCCAGGGTGAAAACAACACAGGAAAAAAATGTGGCTTCTGAGGTAAAGTGGGGAGTTGAAGAACTAACCAATGCATTAATCAATGCAGACAATCTGAAAATTCTTCTTTCCTGAATAGTAGGTTCCTTTCTCTCAGTCACTTAAACAATTTTTCCAACTCACTACTTACTTTTTCAAGGCAGAGACATAATAAAGTATTATCATAAGTGCCATTCTCCCTCCTGTATTGTTGTAGTATCAAATGTGTGCAGTGTTTTTAAGCTTCACAGGTATGAAAATGTAAAATGTAATATGAATTGTAGAACCTACTGGAGAGTACAGCCACGACATTGATAAGAAAATATCTGATAGATGAATGCCCAAGATAAGATTTCACTTCCATTTACCACTTACAGGGACCTCTCCACCAACAAGGTTCCCAAGTTTATTAAAATGACCAAGAAGTTGTTTCTAAATTCTAAGTTGTTTCTGAAATCACATTATATTCAAAGGGGCTAAACGATGAGAAAGAAAAATCAGAAAGAATGCCCTGATTTTTACTCCTTGATTTCTATAGCATGTATTCTTCTACAAGACAAAGGAAGAAACTATCGCCATATCCTTTCAGTGGTCTCAAAAGAATATCCAGCATTTTTTTTCTTCAGAGTTAAATTATATTACATACAATAAAAATAAAAATAATTATTAATAATCATTTTATATCAGACTGTAGCATTAACTATTTCTCATATATTAAGAAAACAAACCACCCTTTCAACATCGAAATCACTTCATCACACATAGGGTCTCTGTGAGGAAGGTCAGCAAATATTGCCCTATAATATCATTTTATCAACAGGGGATTGAAGCAAAGAAGTTAAGATCCAGTTCAAAATGAGATCCATTCCAATCTCCCAACACCTAGAGTTTAGAACAGGAGCACAAGCAAGACAAAGTTCTGGAGTCACACATGAATCATTTACACTTGGTTAAGTTAGATGTTTCTACCTGGAGAAGGAAGTCAGACTGAGAATCTCCCGTCCTCACATAATGAGCCTCTACCACAGAGGAAACTCAATGCTGGCTTATTCCTCTGTAATCTCCCCCTGGTAGCATCACCTCCCAACGTGGTGCAGTGAGCCAGGCCAACTTCAGCAATAGCATTCTCCAAACTCCTCTAAGGGAGAAAGAGAGATTCTGTATTCATTTCAAGAATATTAACAACAACCTTCTTCCCATCAATCACTGAGTTTGGAGATTCTGAGACAAGAGTGAAGACCAGGATGCATTCTTATTCCCAGAAATCAGATAACAGACTGATGAATTCTTTGAGAAAGTAAACAAAAATATTACGTGCCTCTAAAATATACTTACACAGTTTCATCACATCAATAAAAGCAAAATCTCTCTAATGAGGATCTTGCAAGTCCAGCATTTCCTAGCCTCTGTCTCTTTCTCTGTCACCTACCAGTTTCTCCTGGCTTGCCCTCTTGTGACCACACCTGACTCCTTCAAGTTCTCCAGACTCACCACACTGTCATTCATCTGCTGTTCCTGAACTTCCCACAGCTGACTTGCTCACTGTATTTGGGGCTCAGACCAAAGGTCATCTCCTCAGGGCAGCCTTTCCTAGGTAACCTAATGCCAGTAAAATGGGCACACACACATTCCCAGTCATCCCTCCCTCTCTTTCTCTCTCCCACTCACTCCTTCACTCACCACATCACTACCTTGCAATGCTACACACTGGCCTATGTGTTTATTGTCCTGATTCCACTCTGGAGAGTCAACTCTATGAGGGCAGGGATGTTTTCTTCACCATTTTACCTGTGGTCACATAGTATGCTATCAATGAATATCTGGCGAGTGAATAAGTGAATGAAGGAAGAAAAGGATCAGATTGGAAGGACACCACTGATTTCTTAGACACTTTAAGAAAATTCTTCAGGAGTACAGTGAAAAATAACAGGCTACAGGTGCAACTCGCTACGTGTGTGACATGTAAGACTAGAGAAGACTAAGGAAGAAAGAATAGGTTAGTTAAGCATAGTGCAAATTGAATATCACCAATGTGTAGCAGGAAAAACTGGTGGGCCTAAGACCAGCCACAGTTATGGAATCAGAATGCTCTAAGTCCCTACCAGAAACAAACAAACAAGCAAACAAAAGACACTGGAAACAATAACCCAAATGAGGTAATTTGTATGAAATTATTTTATAGCACATAAAGCAATCAGAAAATAAGTATATAGCAAGCATATATTACCTCCTCCTATCTTTCCCTCTCCACTAATTTCCACTGCAGACATCAAAAACAATCATGGGCCGGGCGCGGTGGCTCAAGCCTGTAATCCCAGCACTTTGGGAGGCCGAGACGGGCGGATCAAGAGGTCAGGAGATCGAGACCATCCTGGCTAACACGGTGAATCCCCATCTCTACTAAAAAACACAAAAAAATAGCCAGGCGAGGTGGCGGGCGCCTGTAGTCCCAGCTACTCGGGAGGCTGAGGCAGGAGAATAGCGTAAACCTGGGAGGCGGAGCTTGCAGTGAGCTGAGATCCGGCCACTGCACTCCAGCCTGGGCGACAGAGCGAGACTCCCTCTCAAAAAAAAAAAAAAAAAAAAAAATCATGGATAATAAATGTAACTCCTTTCTGCTACCGCCAAACAGGACCAATACACAAGTCAATCATAATTTTTTAAAGCATCTTAGGAAAGTCAGCAAATTAGGAATGGCAGAAAGCTTCCTTCCTAAAGGATGTCTACAGAAACTCTATAGCAATCATCATGCCCAACTGTGAGCCATCAAGCTTTTCCTTTAAAATCAAAAACAAGGAGAGGAAGTCAAATATCACTACCTCTACTCGATATTGTACTGGAGATCTCATTCTAAATATTTTAAGAACGGGAGTGGCAAATTTTTCATTATTCAGAGAATATTGTTGTCTATCAGAAACTATTAGGATTAATAAGGCTTTATCAAGGTTTCTGAGTATAAATCAATATATTAAAGTGACTAGCATTTCTATACACCAGGAACAAAGCATCAGAAAGAACTATTTCTTAAATATACATTTCATGATAATAATAAAACAAGAAGATAGTGTTGGAGTGCAGAAAATGATTCTTCACAATACAGAGCGTTGGCATGCTAAGTGCTTTGAAAAGTGAAAAGCCTCAGAAATAAGCCTCAGAACCAAGGTTTCTCTCTGACCTGCTTCCACCTCCCTGTCTCTGATCTTCTTTCCCAAAGCACCGGGAGGGACTCTCTTTGGAATTTCTTAAGACCCCACTCCTTAGGAATCTCATCAAATAGCCCAAAAAGATCAACCACCCAGGAAAAGAAGAGAAGAGACTGTAAGTCATCACCACATCCGGACAGGCTTTTTATCTATTCTCCTAAGGGCAGCTCTCATAGATTACCTGGGAGGCTTTATCTGCATAAGACGACCTTTGCTCACAGTGAAGTTCCATCCCTCACCTTCCTGACACCCCCCTCGGAGCTCAGGGGAACTTATTACTTACTTGCCCATTCTCTATCTTCTCTCTCCCATAAATGGAAGGGTATATAAGCATCTGGACTACACTGGGCAATTGGTAAATCATTCTCATGTGATTTCCTGCATTGTGCACATTAAATACATTGTATGCCTTTCTCTCCTTTTCATTGGCTTTTTGTCAGTATATTTTCAGCAAGCCTTCAGGAGATGAAGGGGAGAAGCTTTCCCTCTTGGCCGCTGCAACACTTAGGAATATATGAAACAAAATTTTACAAGACATTTCTGTATAAAGCAATAAAAATATTGAAAAAGCAATAAAAATATTGAAAAATATTAAAGAACACCAAAATAAATGGATAAACATACAAAGTTTAAGATTAAGAGAGCCCAATATTATAAAGATGTCAACAAGGTTATGTCACATTTATAGTCTGGAGAAGGACTTTCACCCATATAGAAGCTTGATATGTGCCAAAAGTGACAGCGCAGACCAGTGACTGGTGGAGACGGGAGGGATGAAAATCCCTTATCTGAAATACTTGCGACCAGAAGTGTTTCAGATTTCAGATTCTTTCAGGTTTTGTAGTATTTGCATTATACCTGCTGGTTGAACATCCCTAATCCAAAAATCTGAAATTTAAAATGCTTCCATGAGCATTTTCTCTGAGTGTCATGTCAGCACTCAAAAAGCTTTGCATCTTGAAGCATTTCAGATTTTGGATTTTCAGATGAGTGATACTCAACCTGTATTTAATAAGTGGCATTGGGACAATGTGGGGGCAAAATAAAATCAGCCTCTACTTTACAATGTACATTAAACAAAACAATTCCAGAGATTAACTATTTGAATGAAAAAGAAAAACAGACATCTCAGAAAATCTTAGGATACAAGAATAACCTAATAACCAACAGGTAAGAAGGATTTCTTAAGCAAGCTGTATATAGCCCAAAACATAAACAAAAGAGACTGACCAATTCATCTACAATATAATTAAGAATACCTTCTTATCAAAATGTTTGATAAGAAAAAAATAAATCAAAAACTATTTTAATAAGAAAAAAATAGAAACCACATATTGAAAGATGATATCTTCAATATTGGGGCTCAGAAAATGCCCTGAAATATGGTGCCTTGACACGCTGAACTAATGAAGCATCCTGAAGGTCTCCATCTGACCTCCCCCTACTCCCTCTGATCCTCCTTACTATTCAAAGCACCAGGACTGGCTCTCTCTGTAAATTCCCTTATCTGATTGATAAAACTTCTAAAAGAAATGCAATTGCCTCAAAACCCCTTCCCTAGGAATCTCATTAAATAACCAGGAAACCTTAACCACCAGAGAAGAGACTAGAAGTCTCTATGCTCAGGACACCATGCCCAGTCAGCCTCCGCCTCTGCTCTCCTGAGGGCAATTTCAAGGGAAGACCTGGAAGACTGTTATCTGCATAATAAGACCTTTGTTCACAATGCAGCTCTGCCCTTACCTTCCTGTAACTTGTCTGCAGCTACTATTTGTCCTTAGGTCCCATTCAGAGTCCAAAGAGAATCATTTACAAATCACTGGTGTGGTATTTTGGGCCCATTCATTTATGGCGCTCCACCTCCTTCTCCCCAGTGAAAAGGATATTTAAGCATCAACCATCTGGTCCTTTCTTGAGTTTTCATATGTTTTGCATGGCTCCAGTGTTTAAGTACATTAATGAGTTTGTTATGTTTTTCTCTTGTTGATCTATATTTTGTTATAAAGGTGTGGGCTGTAACTCTTATGGTGGAAAGAAAAGGGATCACCACCTTCCTGCCTCTACAGTAACATCTATAATGAACAAAGATTTAATACACAAAATATATAAAGAACTCCAATGAATCAATATAAAAAGGACAAGCAACCCAAAAGGCATATCCAGGCATTTAATGAAAAAACAAGAAGGTCAATAAACCTATAAAAAGATGTTCAACCTCATATCAGAGGAATGCAGAGACCCCCATGCTGACACCATTTTACACCCAAAAGGCTAGAAAATGTATATAATCTGACAGCCCCCAAGTTTTGGCAAGTATGTGGAGCAACAGGAACTTTCATGTACTCCTGGTGAGAATTAAAGTTGGCACAACTACTTTGGAAACAAGTTGGCATTGCCCAGTAAAACTTTAGGTGTGTGTAGTCTTCAACACAGCATCTCCTCTCCTGGGTATACATCCTGGAAAAACTCTTGCTCATCTACACTAAGAGAGATGGACAAAAATATTCACAATATCCTCCTAATAGCGAGAAAATGGAAACAACTCAAATAAATGTCTGTCTCTCCTGAGAAAAATTAACTGTCCCATATTCATAAAATGGAATATACTCTGAAGAATAAAAATGAACTACATCTACATGGGTGAACTACACTCTCATATTGAATCTCGGAAACATAATGTTAATATTGAACAAGCCACTGAAAAACTCAGAGAGAATCATTACACTTTTATAAAGTTGCAAAAAACATATTATTAATGTTTATGTAATCCCAAAATAAAACAAAGAAATTACTAATAAAATATTCAGGACAATCTTTACTTGAGTTAGGGAAGAGAATGGGATCCAGGCTTGAAAAGTACTGCTAGCATTATATTTCTTAGGCTGCATGATGGGTACATGGATATTCATCTTATAATTCTTCACTAAACAATACATAGATGCTGTAATGCATCATTTGCTTATATCGTCGTAGACTTAATAAAGGTTTAACATTTCATTATAATCTATTATGAAACATTTAGTTTTAGCTTTCATTTATTTGGAAAACTTACTTATGTGAAACACCAAACTTAAGCACGGTAACAAAACAGGGGGGTTCCTTCAGTAATAAATATGAAAATATATTTCAATTGGCTATGTCTTTGGAAACTCCAAGCAATGTAGAGGAATCTACGATCTGCTAATGAACGCTTCTTTTCTTTCCTAAAGAAGTCAGGAGCACATTTTCTATTAAGGTAGAGTTTAGTAACTTCCAGATTGAATAGCACAGGATAACAGCAGTCTCTCCTGGTTCTCCTAATTAGTGAACTGTTTCTTATTCGTTGCCTGAATTTCCTCTTCTCACTCATCCCCTGCATTTAGTAGTCACTCTCTGGATGAGTTGCGAAGAGCAGCTGATTGCCCTTCCTTGCAGTGTGATTATTTAGCAGCTCCTGGGAGATGATGGGGTTGGAGGAGGTTGGTTGAGAGAAAAATCAGGAAGCAACTGAGATGTAGACTAAGAAATACCTTCTCTCAGTGCCCTGTTACTAAAACTAATAACTAATAACTGTCAAAGGTAAAATCCTGAAATGACTTAAATTGCTACAAACACTGCTGGTAATTACCCTTTAGTCATTCTCTTGACCTTTTGCAGTGAGTATGTGATGAACATCGCCTCTGCTCAGTTTCAGTTAAAAAAAGATAGCACAGTTCCAAAACTCTAATTTGTTATAAAGAATCTAGTCTTGCCCCCACGTTTTAAAAATAAGGAAACTAACCCAAAAAAGTTAAGTGAGGCATTTAAAATATGAAGAATGAAGACCATAACCTCTGAGGTCAGAGGGCCTGGGATGGAACCCTGGATCTATCACTAAACAGCCGGGGGGGTGATTCTGGGTAAGTCGGTTAAGCTTGACAGGCCTCAGTTTCCCCATTTGTAAAATGGGAATGATAATGCTATAACTCATAGGGTTGCTATGATGATTAAATGATTGCAATGAGTCCCTGGTACATAATACATGCTCAATAAATGATCATTATTATTTTCAAGCAGGTCAAAATAAAATTTTCCAGGAATTTACATTGTTATCCCTCCTAACTTACACATCTCATTTTTAAAGTTACAGCAATTTAACAATGAGTGCTGTTTATAACTTTGAATTACATTAATAAAATTTTCTCTCTTCCCCAGGGCTAACAGAAACATATGCAAGTGTATTTCAAACTAATAAAAATGCAATAATTTCATAAACAACTGTCACCCTACTTTCTGCCAGTCCCTTCAGTGTAGTTTACATATTTAAAGGAAATTTTCCACTATATTTCTAGATTAATCCCTCACACATTAGGGGATCTGGCAATTGGTGCTTCTCAGAACACTTTTTCATCATTATCTATTTTTCCAACCTGGCAAGGAGCAGAAGGGAACAATTATCATGAGATAACATCTCTTCCAGTCAAACAGGCTCTTAATGATGGTAAATGAAGCCAGAACCAGCCCTGTATCCTAAGGCTACTAAAGGAAGAGCAAGACTTCCACAGCTAGTACAGAAGTGGCACACGTGCTGTGTCACCTACAGGGAAACGTCACACAGACAGGTAAATGGTTCTGTCTGAAATCCTGTCCATTGTCTGCCTTGAGAGTCAGCATTTCATGATGCAGCAGGAGATGGAATCAGGTGTAACACTGAAGACGGCACTAGCAGAGGTCGGTTCTGGGAAAGGCACACTTAACCTAAAGTGAAAAGCAAATCATTTCACCAATCCAACATGCAAAAGTGGTAGTTTAATCAATTTACACTTTTGTAGTAAATCCCTCTCTGTTAAGTATTTTGCTTTATTTTTTCATTAAAAGAATTACAAGGTAGCTGGGCACGGTGGCTCACGCCTGTAATCCCAGCACTTCGGGAGCTTGACGGGGGCGGATCATCTGAGGTCGGGAGTTTGAGAGCAGCCTGGCCAACATGTTGAAACCCCGTCTCTACTAAAAATAATTTTTAAAAAATTAGCTGGGTGTGGTGACACATGCCTGTAATCCCAGCTATTCAGGAGGCTGAGGCAGGAGAATAGCTCGAACCCAGGAGGTGGGGGTTGCGGTGAGCCGAGATCATCCCACTGCACTCCAGCCTGGATGATAGAGTGAGACTCCATCTCAAAAAATAAAAAAAAATCCAAGACTTATTAGTTTATGGTGCTATTTTAATTTTTTAATTTTAGCAGTGCTTTTATTTTAAACAACTCAATACATTATTATAAACGTTTAATGGCTGTGCAAACAATTTGCACTCACTTTAAGCCAACACAACTACCAATGGAAGCTCAAAATCTAAACAGAACCAATCCTTAATTCTCAGTTCTCTCCTTCCCCTGCTGCCTCAGGGAGGCCTACTCTGAGCTCACCAAAGTCTCATGTTGAAGGCACCAGCAAAGCAGGAGCACCCAATCAATGAGAAAATAAAACATAATTTGTTACTTCGTATTTCTAAAGATGTACTGAAGTCATCATTATGGGGAAAAAGTACAGTGTTGGATTTTCTTACTTGTTTTATTGTTGTTTCTCATTTTAATTAGAGGTAGGGTGTGGGCACGATGCATGAAGTTCCCAAAGAGCTAACGTGGCCATGACCCAGCTTCCGTCTGCTTTTCCCAAGAGCTCTAGTTTATTATACCCTGAGAGCATATTTCAAATATTTAACAACAATACAGGATGCACAATGATCCATCGGAATGAATGCGGGTCCTAACACCAGTATGCCAATGAGTCCTAGCTCAGGGTCACCTAAGTACCCACAGGGAAAGAAGGAGTGGGGAGGCTGAGGCTTTGCTGTTGTCATGCAACCATCGTGTCTAACTATATTAGTATCCAGCTCTCATTTCTCCATGTTGTCCGAGAAGTAATGTTTTGAAATCTTGCTAAAACCTATATATGTTATATCCAATGCATCATTACTGCTTGCCAGATAAAAAAGAACATTAGTTAGTTGTTTAAAAAAATCCCTTGGCACTGGCACGGTGGCTCATGCCTGTAATCCCAGCACTTTGGGAGGCCGAGGCGGGTGGATCACGAGGTCAAGAAATCAAGACCATCCTGGCTAATATGGCAAAATTCCATCTGAACTAAAAATACAAAAAATTATCCAGGTGTGGTGGCACACACTTGTAGTCCCATCTACTCGGGAAGCTGAGGCAGGAGAATCGCTTGAACCCGGGAGGCGGAGATTGCAGTGAGCCAAGATTGCACCACTGCATTCCAGCCTGGGGGACAGAGCAAGTCTCCATCTCAAAATAAATAAATAAATAAATACATAAATACATAAATAAATAAATAAATGAAAATCTTGGCTGGGTGCAGTGGCTCACGCCTGTAATCTCAGTACTTTGGGAGGCCAAGGTGGGTGGATCATGAGGTCAGGAATTCAAGACCAGTGTAGCCAAGGTGGTGAAACCTCATCTCTACTAAAAATACAAAAATTAGCCAGGCATGCTGGTGCATGCCTGTAATCCCGGCTACTTGGGAAGCTGAGGTGGAGAATTGCTTGAACCCGGGAGGTGGAGGTTGCAGTGAGCTTAGATCATACCACTCCACTCCAGCCTGGGTGACAGAGCAAGACTCTTTCAAAAAAGAAAAAAAGAAAGAAAGAAAGAAAAAATCTCTTAACTCCACAAAGTAATTTTTTGCTCTTCGTTTCCATCTTCCTGATTATTCTAATATTTCTTCTCCCTAGAAGCAATGCAGCGCTCAAGAGAAGGCATAATCATACTGTAGCAGGTTACATTTCCCTTGCTAAACACTTGGTAACTGAAAAAAGAAAAAGAAAATATTTCTGTTTTTATAATCTAGTAAACAAATATGAAATGATTCCTAACCAAAAACCTGATTCTGGCAACATGACTCCTGAGCAGGAAACAAGCTAGGGAATAATAGCTGGTCATCACTCACCTATGCAGGTCTTAGCAGAATTCGGGCCCCTCCCATAGTTAGCCTTGTCTATGCCCAGGAATAGCAAGGGCAGTTAATTCGTGAGGTTCGAAGCGAGATGGAGTCAGGTATGATTCGAGCCCCGGTCCCGGACCCTATAGCCACCAAGATGTTGATGCCTAAGAAGAACCAGATTGCCATTTATGAACTCCTTTTTAAGGAGGGAGTCATGGTGGCCAAGAAGGATGTCCACATGCGTAAGCACCGGGATCTGGCAGACAAGAATGTGCCCAACCTTCAGGTCATGAAGGCCGTGCAGTCTCTCAAGTCCCGAGGCTGCGTGAAGGAACAGTTTGCCTGGAGACATTTCTACTGGTACTTTACCAATGAGGGTATCCAGTATCTCCGTGATTACCTTCATCTGCCCCTGGAGACTGGGCCTGACACTCTATGCCGCAGCTGTCCAGAGACTGGCAGGCCTCGGCCTAAAGGTCTGGAGACTGAGCAACCTGCAAGACTCACAAGAGGGGAAGCCAACAGAGATACCTGCAGACATAGTGCTGTGCCTCCTGGTGTCAACATGAAAGTGGAGGCTGGGGCTGGATCAGCAACTGAATTCCAGTTTAGAGGAGGATTTGGTTGTGAACATGGTCAGCCATCTCAGTAAAACTGGAGAGGGTTATTTTGCATTGAATAAACTTACAGCCAAAAAAAACTTTAAAGAAATGAACAAACAAACAAAAAAAAAAACACTGATTCTTTCAGCCCTTGAAGGAAGCGATGAACCAATTCAGTTAGCAAAGTTTAGAATTATACCTTTGATCACAGACCTGACCTAGTGCCCACTGTTTTTAAACATTTTTCTAAACCACCTTTGCAAAAAACTATGACAGTGAAAGAAATCTGACATATCTGACTCCATCTTGCTTCAAACAGCCCTTCCTCATTCCTAGGCATAAACAAGGCTAACTATGGGAGGGGCCTGAATTCTGCTAAGACCTGCATAGGTAAGTGATAACCAGTTATTGTTCCCTAGCTTGCTTACTGCTCAGGAGTCATGTTGCCAGAAGTTAAAAGATTTGTAACTTCTCTAATTGTTTTTAGAGACAACATCACGATTGTAAAACCTAAGATTGGTCTTTGACATATGTTTCAGATTTTTTGCATTCTGGTGAACTGACTGCCACCTCAGGGACCTGACTCATCTCAAGGAGCTGATTCAATTAGTACCGTAACCCCCACCCAGAAACTGACTCAGCGCATGAAGACAGTTTTCCACACTCCTATGAGTTCATCCACAACCAATCAGCAGCACTCATTCCCTAGCCTCTTGACCACCGAATTGTCCTTTAAAAACGCTTGCCTCCAAGCTCTCAGAGAGGCAGATTTGAGAAATGTCTCCCGTCCTTCTGCTTGGCTGCCTTGTGATAACTAAACTCATTCTCTACGTCAACACTGCCATCTCAGTGTATTGGCTTTATCTGTGTAGCAGGCAAGAAGAACCCACTGGGGTGTAACATTTTCATTTATCAGAGATTAAAACATTGCAAGAAATCTGTGAACTGGTAACTCACATCATCCCTTAATTATCCATTACCAATGCTCCTTGACTTTCAATGGAGTTATATCCTGTGAAGTTGAAAAGATCGTAAGTGAAAAATGCATTTAATATACCTAACCTCCAGGACATTCATTATAGCTTAGCCTAGTCTACTTTAAAGGAGCTCAGAACACTTACATTAGCCTACAGTTGGGCAAAATTGTGTGATCTCATGGCTGACTGCAAGTTTTGGAGAGTATTATACCTCATATTGCTAGCTCAGAAAAATATCAAAATTCAAAATTTGAAGTACGGTTTCTACTGAATGCTTGTTGCTTTTGCACCACTGAACCCCCAAAAATCTTAAGTTGAAGTCAGGGACCATCTGTAGTTAAAAATCTCTATATCCATAGGATGTTGCATATCTTACCTGGTGTCAGGAAAGTGAAGCTGCCAGGCCATGTGTCTCGGGGAAGCCAAAGTGAAAAGTCACTTGAGGCAGATCTTCTGGGTTCAGGGATGAGTCAACACAGTGGCCTCACACAGTTATGTAAATGGAATGTGCCAGTACCACCAGCGATGGTAGAATGGGGAATACCACCTTTTTGTGACCAGAGGAGGGTCACCCCTCTCAATGCTCTTTGGTAGACAGAGCAGGTCACCTGGGAGAAGGTAGATATACTTGCGTGAGGATGGGAGACACTTCCAGGAGCGCTTTTCTCCTGGCATTCAATTTAGACTCTCTGATGGGACAGGATTCTTCTGAGAGGAAAGGAAATTTAGGGTCTGAAGGGATGAACAGCCCACCAAAGTAGTATTCTGAATTCAAGCAGAACCTCCGGGAAATCCAGCCACCATTGAACCCCCTCAAAGGGTGTTTGCTATGTGGGAGAAGCCTGCCCCTTGGCACCAGGAAGTACAAAATCTGTTGCCATAAGCATCAAAAAGCACAACAGGGCCTGCTATACTTCCCCAGTGAAGCTCTGCACTACTCTTATTTGTTAAATTGGTATATAAATTTACCTATCTGTGCAGCACTCACCAAAGAGTACTTCAGTATATGGAAATCAACCTTGTCTTTTCTCCTTTTAGTCTGTCTATTGACAGTTAATGCACAGCCCCCATCCCTCAGACCATGCAACCCTAAGAGGAAAAGTTTTCTTCCCAAGACAATTCCCAAAGATGGGAGGAGGAGTCAGAAGTCCAACCCAAGTTCAGAAACAAATTCCGGAAGTCCCTATGGATAGGTTGGTCCAGCTGATGGCATGGCTGCCACTGAAGTTTCTACAGTCCCAGCATGCTGGGATGGAGACTCTGCCCTGGGACAATAGCTGAGCTTGGGAGTGAACTGAAAAGCTATAGCCTCAGAAGGCCAATGCTGGGGCACTGTGTGGCCTGTACAATAATCTAGAGCAGATAACGCTCCCCATTCTCTCTCTTCCTGGCATCCTGAAGCAGATCTGAAACCTGCACCAGGGAAACCACAGAAGTTTGTGGAGAGAGGCAGAACTGAGGAGATGAGTATTAACCGACTTTCCACTTAATGCATGCAAAAGAATGTCCAGAAAACTGATACGAAAATAGAAAGAAGGGTTACCAAATTTGGACTCTGAAAAACACAAATCTACAAATCTCCCTCCAGAAAAAGAGGGAGATGAAAGGAACAAATGTCTTTTTAAAAATTCCTACTGCTAGGGTATAAATGAAAAAAAAAACAACTAATATTTACAGATGGTCTTCTATGTAAATGCACTTTAATTTGCTATATTCTTGACTCTGTACCCCATGATCTACTTCTCCTTCAACATTTCCCCTTTCAGAAAATGGTACCTCTGTTCAAACAACCTGAAAATCATTCCTGATTTTTTTTTTTATCTTAAACATTCATATTCAAAACCAACAGATCTGACCTTGTGAGTATCTCTTCCAAACCTATCTTCTCCTTTCACCTCTACTGCCACCATCACTTTTGCTTGGACCCCTACAGTAGCCTCCTAACTGGTCCTTTGCATTCACTTGCTCTTCTTTCCACTTCCAATTCCATACACTCCAGAGAACTATAAAATATCTTATTACTTCCCTGCTCGGAATCCTTCAGTGGATCCCCATTGCTCCTAGAATTCTTAACAGGACTTTATCTTGCATCACATTCTTCTTGTTCATTACTTTTCAGCCACTAAGGTCTTCCTTGAAGCGGTCGGGCTCTAGACTGCCTCATTCTCCACCTGGGAAGCTCTTCTGCTGGTAAAATGAAGCTCATCTACCCATCTTGCTTTAAATTTCATCTTTTCAAAGAGGCCTTCCATGCCTCACCATTCCAACTTCCCAATTCGATACTTATTCTTGTCAAAAACAGCTTATTGTTATCCTTCATAGAACTGGTCATGATCTATAACTTGTGATCTGAGAGATCAAAATAGATACCCCTTTATCAACTAAGATGGACTCTAAGGTTAAGAAAAGAAAGTTTTTTATGTGTTGAGGTGTCAGGACCCAGCTGGCATAGCAAATTTCCAAATTCCTATGGCTCTAAACTTCATAACAATAGGAGATACCAGACTCCTTCTAAATCTGATTTACAACTCAGGCCACTGCAACTCTGATTGGACAGAGGATGGGCCTCACAAACATTCTTTTTGGATAAGGTACTGCAGACCTTAGGCCAGTTTCAGCAGCTTATAGAGGATGCATACAAACTGTCTTTGTGTCCTATAGTTCACCTTTGGATGTAAAGAGCCTTTTCCAACTCATTTTAATTTTAAAACTGTGTCCCCAAAGTGAACGTGGGATGTATGTTGCATATACGTTTACCCATTGTGCATGCAATTGGATCCTCTCATAAATATGTACAGCTTTTCCCCCAAACCTGTTGAATATGCATGACTCTTGTGTAATATGAATCCTGTGAGGCATAAAATCCAAGTTGTCCTTCCCCTCTTCCAAGACAGAGCACCTTCAGTCTATGTACAGACTTCCTCTTCCTGGCTTGCAAACCCATATTACTAATAAAGCTCTCCTTTCTACTATTTAGCTATCCTGGTGACTTTCTGAATGACAGACAATAGGATTATTTGTATGCTTATTCATTTTGTGTCTTCCTATCCCAATACACTATAACCACCATGCAGAAAGAGGACATGTTGGTTTTGTTTATCACTGATACCCATTTCCCAGTATAGTATCTGGCTCCATAGGGGATGGACAATTATTTGCTGAATGCTACTGGAAGGAGGTATTTTAATACCCATTTTACCCAGGATAGGATGACCACCGTATGACCCAGTTTGCTTGACATAGCCCTTGTTTAAATGTGTTGCCCTGGCATAATGACTGATAATGTCTCAATGTTACTTTTCGAAGCTGAGAGTCAGAAAGCTTCGAAATGGATTGAATACAATCCATTCTCACTATTAGAAGTAGTTGTGTTCTATAAAGTCACCACAAACACTGAATTTGCCAACATTAAATGATTGCTCCTGAAGGAAAATACGGAGTTAGGTCCCTCTGAGAGTAATGTCACAACATCATTGTCAACAAATCAATGTGCAACTTTATTTTATGTGTGTTTCTATTTAAAGATGCTTTCTTTGATAAATATTATTGATTTATTAACCTCGAACCCATGGACAACAGCACGGTGACTCATGCCTGAACGAAGCTCATCTAACACTCGTATTTCCTCCATAAGGCACATACAGCCTTCTTGTGCTTAGGAACATTAGACAGCACACCAGTACCACCCCTAGGGCCATTTTAAACAGCTAAATCACCAACAGAAAGCACAAAAATGTGAAAAATGTGGCATTAAATAGACCACAAAAAGAGTACTCGTTTACAGTATGAGAAATGAAACAAGAAGACAGGCCTAGAAATATGCCCATCAGGCGACTCAAAGTTTTCATTGCTCTGCTCATCCACAAATGACCATAAAAGTGCCATAAGCACTGATTTGGGGGTTACAAATAGATACTAGCAAGTAACTAGATTCTCAAATACAGAATCCGCCCATAGCACAGATAGCTTGTCTAAGATTACCCAGCTGCTGTAGAGTGAGAACAGATCCCAGATAATGTCCAACTTCATGGTCCGTGTCATTCATAAGACAACGATTACTAATAAAAGAACCAACCTCTCTCAGAGTACCGTTTCTCTAATCTGGATGACCATAATTATTTAAACCCCCTAGATTACTGGTTTACCAAAGTTCCAGTACCAAAGACAGAGTTTGAGAAGCAGAACTTCATGAAGTGAACTTAATTCTGTACCAAAGTAGTCAGTAATCTACAACCCTGCACTAATGAAGAGTAAAACCACTGGGAACTGGCTACTACCTCTTAAGTGATAATTCACAAGGAAATCCCAGAGTACTTACAATAACAATGGGTGGTTTCATGATGGAATGTAGACCATAAGATTAACATAAATGTAAACTTATGGAAAAATAAAATTTTTCAGAGTTAAAGCTTGAACCATCCACAAACCAATGTTGAGGGAAATTTATCTGTAGAACATGAGAAATCCAGTGTCCACACCTCTTCCCAGTCCATAGGGATGGAGAGAGTCTTCATCAGGGTTCCAGGATTGATCACTTTCATCATTCCAAAAATCCCTTCTATGGTGAATTTCTCACTTCTTAGTAAAAGTTCATTTCCTCTTCTAAAACACATTCAATAAGGTTGGGATCCTTCTGCAAGTTTATGAACAGTGGGAATAAAATATTTTAAATTATATATTTTCAAGTTGACTCTTAAGGAGCCAAAAAGAAAAAGAAAAAGAAAAAGTATATATTAGCTTTCTTTAAGAATTCAGCAATCTATACATTAGAAAAATACTTCCTATTGGTCCATTTCATTCTAACTGGCTCTTCTGGTATGTCAAGACTCTCTGGATAAAAGATAATTTTGAAATATTTTAGCTATCTTATATACATTTAAGGCAACCTCAGAAATACTTGCCTTACCTTTATAAAAGAAAAGTTTCCTTCCTACTCCTTGGAAACCACTAGGATAAAGGGTGTTCTGCAATTTTGGAGAAAACAAAATGTTCTCTCCTAAGCCCAATTTAGAGTTGATCATTCAAAATAATTTCAGACATACATAAAAGTTCCAAGATGAATGTAAAGTATACCCTTCACCCATACTTCCCAAATAATAACATTTTATCACGGTAACTTTATGTCACTTTTTCTTGTATTATTATTTTTTTCTGAACCGTGAAGGGGTTCAGAGTGTGCCATTCAAAAATACACCACTTTGGCATAAGAATTATTTTGAGCTGAAGGTAATTTTTTTAAAAGAAGAAACAGGACATGCTCTTGGCCCTCTCACTATCTGCCTGAAAGCAGAAGATAAATTCTTGTAAAGGTGTCCCCACCATCCCATACCAGGAAGGGCATAACAACCTTATCACCTGAGATGAGATTGCATCAGGATGGACCTGCAGAAACAAACCTTACTAAATTAACCCTTATCTGCCAATTAGTATTCCCCATGTATTTACCTTCTCATAGTCTGCCACCCTGGGAAGCCTAAAACCCTTTTCCTTTGTCTTATCACTTCCCTGCAAATTTATTGTTATATGTTAAGATACTAGATAAGCCCAAGTTCTAACCACCCTGTAGAGATACTCATCACTGAGTTTCTCCCAGGTGTATGCATGCTGCATGTACTAATAAACTTCTGTTTGCTATCTCTTGTTAATCTGTATTTTGTCAGTCTAATTTGCAGGGCCCCAGACGCATAGGAGGGTAAAGACAATAGAATAGTTCTCCTTCCCCTTCAATTGTATTATGAGTAAGTTGCAGATGTGATACCACTTTTCCCCTCCATACTTCAATGTATATTTCTAAAGAACAAGAACATCCTTTTAGATAATCACAGCACAATTATCAAAATCAGGAAATTAACATTGATACACACTATCATGCACATCCCTGTGAAGAGACCACCAAACAGGCTTTGTATGAGCAATAAAGCTTTTTAATCACCTGGGTGCAGGTGGGCTGAGTCCGAAAAGAGAGTCGGCGACGGAGATAGGGGTGGGGCCATTTTATAGGATTTGGAAGTTAAAGGAAAATTACAGTCAAAAGGGGTTGTTCTCTGGCAGGCAGGGGTGGGGGGCTCACAAGGTGCTCAACGGGGGAGCTTTTGAGCCAGGATGAGCCAGGAAAAGGAATTTCACAAGGTAATGTCATCAGTTAAGGCAGGAACTGGCCATCTGGATATGTACATGCAGGTCACAGGGGATACTATGGCTTAGCTTTGGCTTAGAGGCCTGACACACACTATTATATAATCTACAAGCCCTCTTTAAATTTCACTAATTATCCCAGTAACGTTCTTTATTATAAAAGAAAAATGAATTTGCTTCCCTGGTCTAAAAGCCAATCCAAGATTGCTTAGGGCATTGAGTTTTTCTGTCTTTAATCTCCTTTAGTCTGGGATAGTTCTTCACTCTTTGCCTTTCATGACCCTGACATTTTTTAAGAGTACAGACAAAATCTACAAAAGTTTATCTAACATCTCTCCTCACAATGAGAGTCAGGTTATGCATTTTTGGCAGACCTATCACAGGAGTGATGTTTTATCAGAGGGCATATGTAGTTGGTTTGTCCCATTAATAGAGATGGTAACTTTGACCACTTGGTTAAAATTGTTATCTTCCTGGTGAGGTAATGAAATTTTACTTGTCGTTTATGTGACATGGCATTTGAGACAAAAAAATTTCAAAACATTCCACAAATGAGCACACTTATGTAAGTATCTACTGCTTACATATTTTGTTACATTTTTGGAAATTTTATTTGGGGATTCATCTTTAATTTCTGCCCATTTAATTATTCCTTTTATTATTGGGTATAATATTTCGAACACATTTCCTTTTAATGTTGTAACTGTGTTATGGGAAAAGAGTCTAATCATAGATTAGTTTAGGCAACATTTAAAAGGATACATGTTTTAGGTAAATTTCGAAACATACAGGTTTTTTGTTGTTATTGTTGTTTTTTGAGACGGAGTCTCACTCTGTTGCTCAGGCTGGAGTGCAGTGGCGCGATCTCGGCTCACTGCAAGCTCCGCCTCCTGGCTTCACTCCATTCTCCTGCCTCAGCCTCCCAAGTAACTGGGACTACAGGGATCCACCACCACGCCTGGCTAATTTTTTGTATTTTTAGTAGAGATGGGGTTTCACCGTGTTAGCCAGGATGGTCTTGATCTCCTGACCTCGTGATCCGGCCACCTCAGCCTCCCAGAGTGCTGGGATTGCAGGCGTTAGCCACTGTGTCCAGCCAAAATATATAGGTTTTGATGGCTTCTATATTTTACTTATGGTATAAAATATGTTGCTTAGACAGTCTATTGAATTCTATTTTAGTCATATCTACACTGATAATACAGATTATTACCTCTTTTAGTAACACAGACCGAAAACAAATGACACAATTAAGATGATAATATGCACATATAATTACCTGGACTCAAACAAGATTAATGAGGTGTTATAGATATCAATAAAAAGTGCAAGCCATGAGAAAAGGCACAACATTTATAAACAAGAGCGAGCAAAATAATTAGATTGAAGAAAAATTAGAAGTTTCCAGTTTGTTTATTTGTCAAGAAAACAGTAAGTTCTAGATCTACTTGAGAGGCTGCCTCAGAAATCTGACCTCAAAAAATTACTTCTTTCACTCTAATCTGTAATAAAACTAGCAACGGTTGCACACACAAAAGACATGAATAAAAATGCACACAAATTCGTTTGAGCCTGTGACCATGTTCAGATAACACTGTAAGTATCACATTTGAAAATATGCAGAATTATCTGACAATATGCAAAAAGTATATGTTCCATACTTTGCTCTGAAGTTCTAAGAATAGTAAACACTGCCTAGCAATTACTTGGAAGCCTTGCTGTAATATTCTACCTGCCGCATATGCATAAACCTCTCCTAGCTGCTCCCTGGACAGTGCCAAAAAGTCCACCTCTAGCTGATCTCTCTGACTCTACTCTTGCCCACAGTAGTTGATGTTCTAGAATGATCCATTTGAGACCTAAGTCAGGTCATGCGGCAGCCCTACTCAAAACCTTCAGAGGCACCCTATCACATTTAGAAAAACATTCGAAGCCCTAGCTATGGCCCATCTGCCTCTATGGTCTGGCCTCTGGCCCCTTTTCTGTTCCTCATTCCATCTTCCCCTCCCCTCCAGCCACATTGGCCCTGCTGTTCCCCAGCAGGCCAAGCACAGGGCTATTCAGCTGCCCACAACATTTCCCGAACTGCCCTGTGGCTCACTCCCTTTCTTCACTCCGGATTCCATTCAAGTGTCCTTAGAGAAGCGTGACTTGGCTACTAACTAAAATGGTGCTCCCTCTCCTTCCCACTCCACTCCCTCGTTTTATTTTCTTGATGGCACTTCTCAGGGTCTGAAATCATCTCAGACATTTGTTTACTTATTTATTTTGTGGATCCCTGAATAGAAAAGAAGCTTCATGCAAGCACGAATGTATGGTTTCCCACTGTATCCCGTGTCTAGAAGAGGGTCTGGTAGGTATTGCCACCTCATAAGCATTTGTTGAGTGAACAGCTGAGCGAGCGCCTAGCTTTCCACATGGCAAAATGCATGCACACACACAAAATACGAAGGAGTGGCCAATCTGCCTTCACAGAGGCAGAACCGCCCCTAGAGCTTTTGAGGAACCGCCTGAAGAACTTTGGAAACTACCAGTGCCAGACCCAGCTTCCGGAGATGCCAATTCCCCAGGAAGTCCCTAGTGTTATGTGCTCCACAGCTGACTGTGATCCAGGCAGGAGCCAGAAACTTCACCAAGATCTAGGCCCTTCCTCAACTGGAGAGCTCCAGGGCAGTCTTTCAGATGCTGTGTGTTAGTTGCCTGCCTTTTACCCAGAATGACTTCACCTTTAAGGAAGTGCCTGCAACCCACAGTGGTGCAAGCCACAGTGATTGCATGCCTGGCCCTGGAGCTGGTTCCTTGAGGAATCAGCATACTTCCTCAACAAATGTGTTTTCTTTGTGAAGAAACGGTGTGCAGACAGAAAGTCGCCTTGGATTTGGAAGCCTATCGGATGTTGCAATTGTTTTAAGCAGGTAGCTGGGGAGGGAGGGCTGGAGGCAGGAATCAAGGACTAGGTTTGGAAAATGGGCAGAAGGTGATGGAGGTAGATGGTTCCTACCTAGGGAGACCACTGACAAAAGGGGGTGGGGGCTGGAGAGGGGTAGCCCAGTTTGTCTCCCCATAGTACTTACAGCCCTGGACTCACTGCCCTTATACACAGCCTCCCACAGACCCTCACGACAGCCTTCCTAGGAAGTCATTATTATCCCTAAGTGTTAAATCAGGACACCACAGGAGAGATCAGCTAAACTACCTGCACCTGGTCCCAGCATGTAAGTAGAGATGCAGGGTCCACACTCAGGTCAGGTTAGTCGAGATGCAGGGTCCACACTCAGGTCAGGTTAGTCGAGATGCAGGGTCCACACTCAGTTCGGGTTAGTAGAGATGCACAGTCCACACTCAGGTCAGGTAAGCAGAGATCCAGGGTCCACACTCAGGTCAGTCAGGCATGCAGCCCAAGTGTTCTTGGTTTCAACAAAGAGCCTCCCATTCCCTGCCAAATTTTGGTTGGAGCCTCCTCCCCCAGCCCATCCCTGCACATGGCCTAGTGTCTGCTTCCTTCAGTGGTTATTAGTCTCGCATGCACATTGTAATTGACTGAGAGTTTTTTTTTTTTTTTTTTTTTTGAGGTGGAGTCTTGCTCTGTCGCCCGGACTGGAGTGCAGTGGCCGGATCTCAGCTCACTGCAAGCTCCGCCTCCCGGGTTTACGCCATTCTCCTGCCTCAGCCTCCCGTGTAGCTGGGACTACAGGCGCCTGCCACCTCGCCCGGCTAGTTTTTGTATTTTTTTAGTAGAGGCGGGGTTTCACCGTGTTAGCCAGGATGGTCTCGATCTCCTGACCTCGTGATCCGCCCGTCTCGGCCTCCCAAAGTGCTGGGATTACAGGCTTGAGCCACCGCGCCCAGCCGAGAGTTTTTAATAAAATACTTGATCTTCACTCCCAGAGAGTCTCAATTAATTGCCCTGGGGTGAGGCCCAGACAGTTTTGTTTTGTTTTGTTTTGTTTTGTTCCTGTTCCCCAAATGACTTTAATATATAGCAAGAGTAAGAAACCTATGTTCCAGGTCAATGGGAAGTAAGGGTGGGCCCCAGTGAAAACATCACAAATAGCATAAAGAATAAATCCATAGAAAAGAAAGAACCAGAGAGGCACTTGAGTATGCAGCTTCTAGCACAAGGGATATGGCTCTGGCCCCTCCTGAAAAGAAGTCTGAGGTACTAAACTCGACCCAAGAGTGCCAATGGATTAGTTCCGAGTGCTGCCTTAACAAAGCATCACAAACTGTTTCACAGTCATGGAGGCCAGAAGTTACAAGGCCAAGATGTCAACAGGGCCCTGCTCCCTCTGAAAGCACTAGGGAAGCATCTGTTCCAGGTCTCCCTCCTAGCTCCTGGTAGTTCCTTGGCTTATGGCAGCAACACTCCAATCTTCACGCCGTGTTCTTCTCGTATGTGCTTCTATCTCTAAATGTCCCCTTTTTATAAGGACCAGTCATATTGGATTAGGTGCCTACCCTACTCCAGTATGATCTCATCTTAGCTAATTGCATCTAAAACCACCCTATTTCCAAACAAGGAAACATTCTAAGGGCCTGGGGGGTTAGGACTCGAATATACCGTCTTTCTAGGGGACACGATTCACACCAGACAGGCATATAGAGCCAAACTTTGAGGCAGTGTTTTCCAAGCAGGCGCTTAGACATGTGGGAAACCAGATGTCTATTCCACTCGCTGTCCTGAAAAGTCATGGTGTACTTTTGTATAGAAAAGGCTCAGAAAACTCCTTCAGGAAATCAATCTGTTTGGCTTGATTTATCCTAGTGTCTCTAAAATTTATTCAAGCATGGGACCCTTTATTTTATCTTGAGACAGGCCCTTACTCTGTCACCCAGGCTGAAGTGCAGTGGTACAATCACAGCTCACTGCAGCCTTGACCTCCTGGGCTCAAGAGTTCCTCCCGCCTCAGCCTCCCGAGTAGCTGGGACTACAGGTACATGGCCACCACACCTGGCTAATTTTTTACATTTTGTTGTAGAGATGGGATCTCTCTATGTTGCCCAAACTGGTCTCCCCAAGCAATCCTCCAGCCTTGGCCTTCCAAAGTGCAAGGAACCCTTTAAACATCACCATCTAGTAACAATTTGTGGAACACACTTTGAGAAACACTGCCTTAAAAGTCAGAGTGTGAAATGAGCCATTATTATCCAGACAGATGAATGAAAGCCTCCTATGAGTGTGAAAGTGCTCACCACCAGAGGAGCAGACAACTCGATACAGAGACAACAGGTCTCCCCTTAACATACACAGAAACTAAGAACAAAACAAGACTTGCCAGGACTGAAATACTGCATTTTTTTGGTATGGTGTTGTAATAAGTAATCCTGACTTTTATTACACAACGTATGTATCTGATTTTTTTTTTTTTTTTGGTAATATTATAATCATGTGCCACCACATTTCAAAGAATGACATTTCAGCTTTCTGAGAAGTTGTAATCGGGGAAGAGGAGTATTATAATTTGGAGCAGGGCACACTGACTGGGAAAACCACATGTCCTCCTGGAGAAAGATGCTGCACTCACTCCGTGATGCCAAGGCACATCACGTGCAAAAAAAAACACATAAAAGACTGCCACCAGCTGGGCATGGCTCCTGCCTATAGTCCCAGTGCTTTGGGAGGCTGAGCAGGAGGATCTCTGGAACCCAGGAGATAGAGGTTACAGTGAGCAATGATTGTGCCATTTCCCTCCAGCCTGGGCAATAGAGAGAGACCGTGTCTTTAAAAAAGTTTTTAAAATAAAAATACCACCATCACCTGACCCACACAAAAGACGTTCTGCATGTCAACAAGAGCTTTGGAAGGGTTACCTTTAAGTAGCACACAAAATAATCCAATACACATTTTAGAAGTGCGGCTTCTAAAAATAAAACCACGTAATTTACATGTTTTTGAAGCAGAACTTCCTCAAACAATTCCCTGAATACAGGGAACCATGGGCTGTTTCAATATTGATGGGCTTACATTTTTCCAGTGTTCTCTTTTGAGCAAACTAGGCTTTCTTTTTTAAACTTTAATTCAAGGAAAGAAATAGCAATGCAACACCAAAGCACTACTTTCCACAGCAGCAAATTAGAGAGGACTAATTTGTGGGCATGGCTGTGCCCTGTTATCTGTACCTTGTCACTTTAATTTGGCACAACCCAAACCAGGCAGTTCCTTTCATTTTTACTTTTCCACAGAGCAGAATTTTAGCCTTCACGCTGGGTTTCAAAGATTCCAAAATAAAACCAGCCCACATTAAGCAAAACAGCCACATAAAACCTTTCCTTTATATATGGAGGAAAGGACTGTCAACGTTCAAAAGGACTTTTTTTAAGGCACTAAACAGTCTCGGTAATGTTTTTAAAAGCCTATTTTAAAACGTTGAGCATTTTTTCCTCCATCGTGTTGATGCGCATGCAGACCAACATGTCTATTTCCTCTAGCAGAAGGAATGAAGTTGTCACCTGAAATCTGCACACTTCAGTCCACTGCTAAAGCATCTCAGGCATGCGAGAGTCTCCAAGAGTCAGGAACTGTCCAGGTGGAAGACAAACCTTCCATCCTGCCACCTTGTGGAGCATGAAGAGGCAGGAATAATAGCCTGGGCACAGGTAGTAGGGAGACATAGGAGTCTCCAGACCCTGATATCCAGCTTTTGCTGGGAAATTCAGTTCTCCTTTAACCATAGGGAAGAGTCTGTCAAGAGTGTAGGGGAACCAAATACTTCCACCTCCACCTAGGGGTATGCGTAAAGAATGAAGCGCAGGCATCCCCCAAGATTCTTACTAATTCTCCAGCATGTGCAACCCTCATTACGGAGAGCTGCTCTTTGAAACAAAAATTTATCACCGTAAGCAGAAAGGCATGCTTCCCACAGTCTCTCCCATGTTGCCCAACTTCCAAAATCTCATAGCCTTCCCTATCCCACCTCTTGAAATTCAGATTCCCTAGTGCTTTCATCCCCCAAGAAGTCACCCATGCTCTGGTTCCAGAAGTCACTTGGGGCCGGGCGCGGTGGCTCAAGCCTGTAATCCCAGCACTTTGGGAGGCCGAGGCGGGCGGATCACAAGGTCAGGAGATC
>NW_012116289.1:2196483-2206569 GCF_000951035.1 Colobus angolensis palliatus | reverse complement strand
AGGCGGAGCTTGCAGTGAGCTGAGATCTGGCCACTGCACTCCAGCTTGGGCGACAGAGTGAGACTCCGTCTCAAAAAAAAAAAAAAAAAAAAAAATCACTTGGTTAAAAAATCAAAAGAACAAGAAATGGCTGTGTATAGGCTATCACAGCAACAAGTTGTAAAGCTGCACCATAGACATAAAAATGCAGACTTTTTAAAAACACAAATGGTAACAGGAATTTAGAGCTAGTGCCCCCACCCTAAATCTGTATTTTGCAGCTGTCACTATGAACATAAAGTCAGCCCCTTAACTGAGCAGGAACCCAAGAAGCATTCCTTCACAGCTGTCAGGCTTGCGCCACTTGCATGGAGTATGAACGGTTTCACGTGAAGCCCGCACTCACTGTGCAAGGGAAGGTCTCGGGAGTGCAGGGTGACAGAACTCCCCCCCTCAAACAGAGAATCTGACTGACAAAGACACAGGTCAGTAGGGTGCCCCAAGGAGCAAATTTCTTATTACACTCTGCCTTTGGTTTTTTTTTTGTTTTTCTTTTTTTCTGATTCCCAAAACACAGTGGCCCAGGGACAGATAAAAAGCAAAAGCTACAGGTTCCTAAGCAGACCTCAGGCCCCACCTGTTTTGAATAGCATGTGTTTCCAGTGCTTCTATTCCTAATCCTTTTCATGGTCCCCATAGTTTAGGACTCATCACCATCCCTGACCCAGTAAAAAAATCAAACAGATGTCAAAGACTAATGGCAGAGTTCATATGGGGCTTATGGGTTTGTTTTGGTTTGTTTGAAAATGGAACCAAGTCTCCGCTCTTTGAGACTTATAGGCGCTTAGGACCCACTACCACCACCACACCCCGCCCCTCATGCTATTGCTTCTACCTACCAGGTGTTGAGGGCCACGAGCTTATCAGGAGTTTGCACTTTTAGATGAGAGGACAATCTGATTATAGACAACTGCCAGGGCACACAGGTGGCCAGGGCAGGACACCAAATTGACCTGGTGACCCTGTAGACACTGTTTCCCATCCCCAACTGAATATGTGATAGAGGGAAGTGGTTCAATGTTCAAATCAAGCCCAAATCAGGCATATTCTGAGAAAGTAGTCCCTCCCTCCCTCCCTCCCTTCCTTCCTTCTTTCCTTCCTTCCTTTCTTCCTTCCTTCCTTCCTTCCTCACTCCCTCCTTTCCTCCCCCACAGCTCTTTCTTCTGTCTTTCTTTTTTATTTTTGAGATGGAGTCTTGCTCTATTATCCAGGCTGGAGCATAGTGGCTTGATCTCAGCTCACTGCAACCTCCGCCTCCTGGATTTAAGTGGTTCTCCTGACTCAGTCTCCTGAGTAGCTGGAATTACAGGTGCCCGCCAACATGCCTGGCTAATTTTTGTATTTTTAGTAGAGATGGGGTTTCACCATGTTGCCCAGGCCGGTCTCGAACTCCTGACCTCAAGTGATCTGCCAGCCCAGCACTCCAAAGTGCTGGGATTACAGGCACGAGCCACCACACCCAGCCCAGAAGTAGTTATTTATAAAGGCATTTGTGTGCAAGGCCTTATAATATTATGACAAAAGATAAAACAAAATATAAAATTATAGTAAGTTGAGGACTCTTAGGTTGGACCAGTGTGAGCCAGTCTGTATATGTACTTCCTCTCTAAAAATTCTTTGAAGAAAACAGCGTTTATTCCAGGAGGTGCACAGGGCCTTCGTTACTCATAGAAGGACCCACACCTTCGTGGTGGGTCTCTAACCACCGAGCCGTCCAGAACCCCCAGCTGGGGGCCGACTTGCATGCCACATTCCTGATTTCAGGAACCTCTTCAGAAACAGCCTCTGCTACTCAAGGGCGTCAAGATTTGGGCAAGCCTCCATGTAACGCTCACCAGGGAAGAGATGGCTTTTATACAAGGAACCATTTGGGACCACAGATTCCAGGGCTAAGTACCCAGAAGGCCTGCAGGAGGAGAAGTGGCCACCTGTGCAAGAAAGAGCAGCAAAGCCTGTGGGAGAAGTGTGTGTTCCACCCTAAGACAGCATTCAGTTGTAGAAAGAGAACTGTAATCTCCACACACATGCGATGACCCTGCATGGACTTTGCACCCAGAAATTGAAGAACTTGAGTTTCCAGAAGGGGAGACACACTGTTCTCAAATGAGAAATATAGATATTCTGGCTAAATTTCGAAAGGAAGTCTGCAACCCAGGGAAGTTAAAGAACTCTAGAGATAATAAAATATTCCAGGATGGTAAACATTTTTTTTTTAAATAATCTTTCTTTCCTCTGATGTGGCTCCAGACTTCAAAACAAAGCAAAACAAAACAGAAAGAGGGAAGTTTCTACTCTAGAGGTCAGCATCTCTCTAACTCAAGTTCCCACATAGCCAGTGGTCTCTGAGGAAGTACAGGGTGGCAAGGAGAAGCTCTAAGGAACCTGAATAAAGTGGCATATGCCTCTGACAGTTAACGTATAAAACCAATCCAGAAAGAATTAACACAAGACCTCAGATCTGCAAAGGCATTCAACAGTCCATGGGGCTTTGCAGTTGGCAGAACTTGGTAACAACCTAGCTGAGGCCATTCGCATATCTAAAGCAAGAGCACATCAGTCAGAAGCAGAGGTGGCCAACCATGAAATCTGAGCAAATTGGCACTACCAGGCTACCCCAGCTCTATACAAGGGAGGGTGGCCCCACTCTAGCCTCTCTGTTCCACATCTGCTGCCAGGCGTGAGGCCTCCCTACAGAATGGGGGGATGGAGCTGTCCTGGCTCTGGAGGCCCCTGGACTTTCTGATCACACTGGCTAGCTCTTCTCACTGTGATTCTACATTTACCAAACATTCTCCTGATTACAACTCCTTCCCTCGACATCTGCCTACAGGGAGGAAATCTGCTAGTCTGAGTACCAGTGCTCTTGATGACATTTCCTACAGTAAATCATCAAATTGGCCTCTTGCTTCCCAGTCACTAAAAACCTGCTAGTTGCACCTGCCCTGGGAGGTAACTGTGCTCCCCTGGAGTCTGCTGTCTTCTGAGCCTGTCTGCACTTAAGGCCACCTCCTTAGGGTTGCTGAGAAAGGATGCAGGTGTTCTCTTGGCTGTGCCCCTTGGCTTCACCACTCCCCACTCCCAACTCATTCTCAAGGTCTACCAAGGTCACTTCTGCGCACATTTCCATCAGGACATAATACGAAACATCTTTCCTGGGCAACTGGAAAAGTCTAAGTTTGTTCATTAATTTTTTTTCTTTTTAAACACTTTTTATTTTGAATCAATCTCCAACTCACAAAAAATTGAAGCTATAACATAAATAAATTTATTTCTTCCTGAACCACTTGAGAATAACTTGCCAACCCAATGGCTCACCACCCACTAATACCTTAGTGTAGATTTCCAACAAACAATGACATTATCCTATATAACCACCACACAACCTTTCAAATCAGAAAATTAACATTTAATAATATTTGCTCCTGTGACCTCGTTCAAATTTCACCAAATGTCCCAATAATGTACGTTATAGTACATTATTTCACCAAATGTCCCAATAAGAGTACTTTGTAGTATATTACTTAAAAAAGAAAATCCAGTTCAGAATCCCACACTGCTTTAAGCTGTTGTGTCTCTTCAGTCTCTTCATTCTAAAGTGCTTCCCTCAGTTTTCCCTTGATTTTTCTGACCTTGACCCTTTTGAAGACTACAGACTGGTTATTTTGTTCCTCGATTTGGATTTGTCTGGTGCTGCTACTGATTAGATTCAGGTTATGCATTTTTGGTGGGAATATCACAGAAAGGTGAAGCTGCAGCCTTTCCCTTGCCTGCTGTCAAGTGGTGCCTGGTTTTGGTTTATCCAAAAACCAAAATCACTGTTCATTTGTTCCTCAGCTTGCTTTTTTATGCTCAGATCCCCTTTTTTATGCTCAAGTCCATAAAGATTGGCCTACCTACTCTAAGGAGAGGCTGAATTAGAAGGGCCTTGGGCATATCTTGATCTGTAACTTTTCTGCCTTCTATGGTATAAGTGCTCCCTGCTCTGCCCCCTAGATAGGATAAAGTGGTGGAAAGGAGAGATGATATGCTTTATGGAAAATAGAAGAATACCTTAAGTCCTACTCACACAATGTTTCCATGGCTAAGTAGAGGTAAGCTGCCTTAACTTTTTGATGCAAGTAATACCTCTTTTTATTCATTCATTCATTCATACCACTTATATTTATGGGGAGCCTCTCCCTGTTAGGCCCAGGGACACTAATATATGTTGGACAATGCCCTGCCCCAAAGGAGAAAATGGTCTCTTACAGAATACTATTACTAGAAAGCTACAGGACATCAGTGAGAAGGAGATGCTTGACCAGGTGGAGGGAGAAGCAGTCCAGCACCAAGGAACAGCTCAACATGGTCTAGCATGTTCAAAAACCTGAAAGAAGATGTAAATAGGGCCTTAGCTCAGACTGTGAGCTAAGCTGAGTGACAGGTGGGGGGAGATTAGAGAACAAGGAGACAGGAGCTGGATCAGACAGGCCTCAGATACTCAGCAAGAACCTACACCTGGGCTGATAAGAAACATGAATCTCTGAAAGGTTTGGAAGCCAAGTGCCAAGATCATGCACATTCTTACAACGACCTAAGGAACCCATCTGCAGAAGGAGAATAATTGGGGAACAGAAGGGAAGCGAGGTGCATAAGAATATACATGAGGAGACAATGGAAGTGTCTTCCAGAGCAGAGAGGCTGATGAGGGTTCATCTAGGGCAGGAACAGTATGGAGGAAACAGAGACCAGATTCCATAGAAACACCAGATCTGCAGAATTTTGCAGGAATGTGAGAAGTGAAGGGCTGAGAGTTATCAGGAGGGCCTGGGGGGCCTCTGGATTAAGTGCATGGCAGTGGGGGTGCCTTTGATCAGGATGCAGATGAGAAAAGTAGGTGTTGGTAACTCAGCACCTCTAGACACAAAACCAATTTCCCAATATCTTACACTTGAGACCCCAGCAAACTTTCACTGAGTCTGATTACTAGAATGTTTCAAGGCCAAAGTTTGCAGTCATGGATGAATATCATGGCAGGCTGAGTAGTTTAATTACATTTTAGTTCCCAGTGTTACCTCCTGCAGTAATTATCATAAGCATAGCTGGGAGTAGTTTTACAGTACTAGAAAGAGAGAGAGAGAGAGCTGTGTTTTAAGAGTTGCTCATCCGCCGGGCGCGGTGGCTCAAGCCTGTAATCCCAGCACTTTGGGGGGCCGAGACGGGCGGATCACGAGGTCAGCAGATCGAGACCATACTGGCTAACACGGTGAAACCCCGTTTCTACTAAAAAATACAAAAAAACTAGCCAGGCGAGGTGGCGGGCGCCTGTAGTCCCAGCTACTCGGGAGGCTGAGGCAGGAGAATGGCGTAAACCCGGGAGGCGGAGCTTGCAGTGAGCTGAGATCCGGCCACTGCACTCCAGCCCAGGCGACAGAGCAAGACTCTGTCTCAAAAAAAAAAAGAGTTGCTCATCCTAGGCCAGGCGCAGTGGCTCATCCTAGGCCAGGCGCAGTGGCTCACGCCTGTAATCCCAGCACTTTGGGAGGCCGAGGCGGGCAGATCACTTGAGGTCAGGAGTTTGAGACCAGCCTGACCAACACGGAGAAACCCTGTCTCTACTAAAATAATACAAAATTAGCCGGGTGTAGTGGCGCATGCCTGTAATCCCAGCTACTCAGGAGGCTGAGGCAGGAGAACCGCTTGAACCTGGGAGGCGGAGGTTGCGGTGAGCCAAGATCACACCATTGCACTCCAGCCTGGGCAACAAGAGTGAAACTCCATCTCAAAAAAAAAAGAAAAAAAGAGTTGTTCATCCTGCCTCTCTCACTGCCACCTACCATGTATGCTTCCCTAATCATTTCCAGTAATTCTAGAATTAGGGCAGCCCATTGTTGACTTAATTTCTTAGCACACACTTCATCTATTTCCTTTTAAGGAAAGTAAGTTATAATCAATTTTGTTTTCAGAACTTGATGAGATCCTTAAGAAAAAGTGAAAACACCCCAGAGTGATAAAAAGCTGAATTTAGAAACTGTACATTTACATGTTGAAAGATGAAAACCCAGGGTTTGGCTAGAGTCTAGAAGCAATTATGGCTCTTCTTCTCTCTCAACGTCTTGTATGTTTTGCTTCGTTAATGTAAAGCAAGCACCTCTGCTACTTCTTATTTTAAACCACTTCTCTATATACACACCGTAAGCAAATATTCAGGGCTGAGGTAGGCGACAGGGACTTTCCAAGTAAAATCTATGTAGTGCTACAATGAATAAAAACAAGTGCACAGACATTTTGCACACTTTATTTCTGATTAATGGTGAGAAAAAAATGCAATAGCATCATAGTTTTTTGTAGGCAGTCTCAGCCTTTTTGCCTTTACTTATTTCTTCCTTTTATTAATCTACATTCTTTTGTGCACCTTATTGAGTCATCCTCAGCTGCACTTCATCATTGCAGTCCTTGGTGAGAATAATGTGGGTTTTCATGGTGACATCACAAAGTGTATTCAACAGTGGACCTTATTCAGATAAACCTTTGCTCCCTTGGTGGCTCCAAATTACTAAGCCATCCATCCTGTATCAGGCCACTTGAACACCTTTGAGCTTCCTTTCTTTCTAAGCACAGTAGACATAATGATAAGCTCACCTAAGAGGATTTACATGAAGATTAAGTTGCATAAAGCAGCCTGGCACAGTGGCTCATGCCTGTAATCCCACTACTCTGGGAGGTCAAGATGGGAGGATTGCTTGAGTCCAGGAGTTCAAGACCCCTGGGCAACATAGCGAGACTCTGTCTCTACAAAACAAAACAAAAAAGGAAAAAAGGAAAATGTATAATGCATGTCAGAGCCACTAATATAGTCCCTTAAAGAAAAAAAAATGATAAAATAAGATTGCTGAAGTAGATAAAAAGCCTAAGTAATGCTTTATAGAATATTAAAATGGTACTTTGGGGCTATCTTTTCTAATGGGCAAGAATCACTCACACTGCTATCACACAGAAATCCTTTGTATCACTGTCCATTTTCTATAAGTATTCATTTACCCTTACAGATTGTACAATATCCTAACCAACAGCAAATAGTAAATTAAACAATAGCAGAGAAAGCCACCTACTCCTAGAGAATTGGATAATCTTGAGTGGGGGCAATAATTCAGTATGACATTGAAGGGACATGCAGTTATACTTTTGCCTATTTGCCTATTTCCAAGTGTTAGAGGTATATATTTTTCCTTTACACTACAATATCACGGGAGTTCAACAAGTGTTACCCAGAAATTAGCTATTCTGAAATTACTATACATGAAATTCCATAGGACGTTGGCCAAGGAGTGATAAGAGGACAATTGGTGGCATCAAGTGCTTCCACTGAGTAAGAAAAAGAAGAACATTAAATATGACTATATTGTGTTATAAAAGACTACCTGTCTACCTGGTAGCTGAACCCAAAGAGAGACTGAGGTAGACTGAAGAAAGGAACTTTTCTCAGACAGAAAGAAACTGGCTGGAATATAGACAACCACAGTAATAAACTGTAATAAACAGGTTAGAATGTCTGCAAAATATATAGTCAACTGAACCTTACTTAATGTACTTACATATCAAGGCAAGAAACAACATAAGACCCACAAAAAAACTTAACACTTTTTTCATGATCTCTCAAATTAGAGTTTGTTAATTTTACTTGTCATTTCCCTTTCTTCTGTTTTGAATAACAACACTTAAAATATCTCATGCTCAAAAGCGAAATATTTAGTTCTCAAAGGTTTGACAGAAAATTGATAGTAGGCTCAAGCCCATCTTTGGATCAACTCTATGAGGAATACATAGGGTAAAGGTATAGGTCATAAAAGGCATCTGTAAGACAGCGCCATTGGCCAGCATCCATGCACAAAAGGCATTATGGACTGCATGCCTGTGAAGATGCAGCTGGACCCCTCAGATATGTTTGCCCGTAATTTCCTTTTGGGCAGTATCACCTCTGTGCACCTCACTTTCCTCATCAAGATGGATAATACGATTCCTCAAAGATCTAGAACCAGAAACACCATTTGACCCAGCAACCCCATTACTGGGTATATACCCAAAGGAATATAAATCATTCTGTTACAAAAATACATGCATGCATATGTTCGCTGCAGCACTATTCACAATAGCAAAGGCATGGAACCAACCCAAATTCCCATCAACGATAGACTGGATAAAGAAAATGTAGTACATATACACCATACTATGCAGCCATAAAAAGGAATGAGATTATGTCCTTTGTAGGAACATGGATGGAGTTGGAAGCCATTATCTTCAGCAAACTAACACAGGAACAGAGAAACAAATACTGCATATTCTCACTTACAAGCAGGAGCTGAACAATGAGAACACCCGGACACAGGGAGGAGAACAACACACACAACAACATACCTGTCAGCAGATGGGATACAGGGAGGGAGAGCATTAGCAAAAACAGGTAATGAGAGCATTAGGAAAAATAGCTAATGCATGCTGGGCTTAATACTGACGTGATGGGTTGAAAGGTGCAGCAAACCACCATGACACACGTTTACCTATATAACAAACCTGCACATCCTGCACAGGTATCCCAGAACTTAAAATTTAAATTTAAATTTAGTAAAAGACGGCCAATAATACATATTTCATTAGGACTGCTGTGAGAATTAAATGAGCTCACAGAGCTCTAGCACAGAGCCTCCCTGACACATAATAGATGCTAGTAAAGAGGTACTACCTTTTTCTGCCCCCGGGGTTATTTTTTTTCTTGTATAAATACATGAAAAAACAGTAAAGGGCTTTTGAACTCTATTCTCACCACCTAGAAAGAAAGGAGGTTACTATTTTTGGTTTTTATTTTCCCTTCCTATGTTCAAAAACATCAAAGTTTCCTTCAAACAAAAACCCAATCCATATATTCATGGAAATGTAAACAGTCAATTAATCATTATTGTCTTTCTTCTGAAGCCCTCTCCACTGCTCCATTCAAGAAAAAAGACAAGGCAACTCAGGGAGGAACCAGAAAGGGATGGATTCACTAACCTTGTTTATCTTTCTGCTTTGTTTCCAGGATTGTATTTACCTCCTGATGTTAGATTCCTAACACTTGAAACAAAAGTCAACCTTTCTATGCAAGGAAACTAAAGGGCTGAGATTTCCTTCCCTAAGGAAATGACAAGGAAGAATGTGGGATGGGAGGACACCCCCTGCTCGTGTGTACTGCTGCTGTCATCTTATCCTAAGTTTTCTGCTGCACCGACACTGATTAATTCCTCTCGGAAAATGGAGAGAAGGGTAACTTCAGCTGGGGCAGCACTTCGACCCTTCTGCTAGACTCAGCCCCCTGCTAGACTCATAAGCCAGGTCTGCATCTACAACGTGAGTCCCTCCTTCACCCCCAAGAAGCACAGGAAGGCTTCTTTCAAGGCACCCTGTTCCTGCAGGCCAAACCCAGCTCCATGAACATTACAAACATTACAGCTTAGTAGGGCATGGATCAGTATATCCCATATGTATGCTTATCTACCTGTACCAGCCCAATGAGCCAATGCCTGCCTGGTACCTGTCGCTGAGCCCTCTGGTCAGAGTCCACATCCTGCCTCTTGGACGAATGGCGACCCTCACTCTCCTGCTGAGTTTCTGCCTTCCCATCCAGGAGCCACCTGGATCCAGAGGCACAGGGGTTCCTGGTTCTGGCTCCTCCTTGATCTGCCCCCTGCCGTGATGTCATAGCCTGCCCAGCCTCTGCCAGGAAATGCCCATGAGGGCACATCCAACAAACTCTTGCAGAATGGAGACAGAGATGGGAGCAAATCTTTCCCAGGACTGGAGTGGAGGCAGTGGGTTCCTGAACAGTTTTGTTGCAGATCAATCTAAGTTTTAGGTTTTGTGTGACGATTTTCTGCCAGTGAGTTCTCACTGAAGGGACCACCAGTTTTGTTTTGTTTTGTTTTGTTTTTTTTTTTGAGACGGAGTCTCGCTCTGCCGCCCAGGCTGGAGTGCAGTGGCCGGATCTCAGCTCACTGCAAGCTCCGCCTCCCGGGTTTATGCCATTCTCCTGCCTCA
>NW_012116289.1:2188531-2195963 GCF_000951035.1 Colobus angolensis palliatus | reverse complement strand
AACCCACTCTCAGGAAGCCCTGGGCATAGCCAATTTGCACCAGGCACATGCTATTCCTTGACCTCAGCCCAACAAGAGCCCAGCACACACAGGGTAGGGAAGCCAAGTATTTGCCCACTAGCTGCTGTCAAGTATGTGGAGAAGGAGGAAAATCAAAACCTTTCATCTTATTCTTTGGGTAGATAAACATTCATCATGCTTTTGGATAATGTATGACATCAGCCTCCAGTATTCAGAACACGCTGAGTAACTCTGTTTTGGTGGGAATTTTACAAATTCATAAAGAGGCCAGAAGTTCCACCACCTAAAGTCATCTGCAGCATCATTACTGCTACATCTTTAGGGGAGATTACGTGCTCTTCAAGGGCCCATTTCCTCCATAATTTCAATCCTCAATTTCCTGTGACCTGAAGTGGGAGTAATGCTATAGTTCCCGTTCCACACACGGCATAAACCCCCTTCCCCCAGGGTTGTTGTGAGGATTAAACAATTTGAAATGTGCAAATTATCTGGCACAAAAATGCATTCCAAAATTTACTAGTTCCCTTCCCCCTGCATTTATGTGAAGAATGCTAATTAATTTTAGTGAAGCAGAGTTACTGATTTAGTAACAAATATACAGGCTTCTGGGAGACTTTAGCTCCAACTTTGACACTTCCTAGCTATTTAATATGGTACAAGTTTGATGTGTCACTGTCTTCCACAGCAAAATGGGAGAATACATTGTTAATGAGATGACACATGTAAATATAGAACATCAGACAGCATATGCTCAGTTAGTACAGAGGCCCTTTGTCTCACACACAGCAGGGCTCATTTATTTAAATACTGCACCAACAAGCCTGGAAAGCCAGTGTACCTTCCAGGATCAGACAGGCAGAATCTGCATCAGTACACTGTCCATAGATCACAATGTGCTGTGTGGACCATGAAACCACTGGAGTTATTTCAAAATAAAAAAAAAAAAAAAAAGCCACTTTCACCCAACAGCAAATTCAGCATAGACCTAGTTTCTGTTTTTGTTTTCATGTATTTTTCTATTCCATAAAATTACTTCAGGGCATATATGCAAATTACAAAGCATTTTAACTAAGATATACTTTAAAAGCCCAGAACATTTTCCAACCCAGATTAATACTATATCATATATGAAATGCCCATCTGAAAAGTCTGCAAATTTCACACAAACGTGTGAGAGATTTAGGAAACAGTGGAAGAGAATACAGATCACCCCTTTCAGTTACTCCAGAATCTTTGATAAATTCCATTTGGAGATACCAGGAAAGATCAAAACTTCTACTTTTTAGGAATAACACTTAGATTGATAGCCATCTTCTTATCTTCCCCCTCCAGACCATCAACTTGACAAGGAAGAGCTAAGATTTAAGCCACTTTTTAAATGGCAAAGAAATTCCTTTTTCTTTAGGACAGAAGACAAAACAATTTTCTTCCAACCTGTGCACAATATGGGTATTTGGTAAAGTTTTCAAGGCAAAAAATCCTAGGGATTTTGCAAAGGACTTAGGACAAGACTAATAGCCTTGTCTCATCTTGGTCCAAAAGTCTGACTCTTAGAATTGAAAGAGACATCCACCTAACTGAATGCTTTCACCCTTAATTTTAGCTGCAGAAGTTTAATTCAAAGGAAGACCCCTAGGAACTCTACCCTGGGAGGAAGGTTAAGTAAATGAAGGTATGCTTGTCTAGGAAGAAGAGGGAAGCTTAAGTAAATGAAGGTATGCTATCTAGGAAGAAGAGGGAAGCTGGAGCCCTGCCCCCTCAAATTCTGTTCACTCTCCCTGCAGAGACCCCTACACTCATGTCAGAAATATGGGGCTCCATAAAACACAGTTTGAAAGTGATGGAATAATTGAGTCCTCATGCACAGATAAAATAAGAACATTGAAGTAATGGGTTCAGGACCTGCTATCCCAAAACATGGCACCTTGGCATTTGAGAAAACAACAGAAGCACGAATGTCACTCTTACTTTCCCGTCACCCCTTTTCTCCTAAAGCAGGTCATAAAATCGAGGAAGGATTTTCTGACTTTTTTTTTTTTGAGACGGAGTCTCGCTCTGTCGCCCAGGCTGGAGTGCAGTGGCTGGATCTCAGCTCACTGCAAGCTCTGCCTCCCGGGTTTACGCCATTCTCCTGCCTCAGCCTCCCGAGTAGCTGGGACTACAGGCGCCCGCCACCTCGACCGGCTAGCTTTTTTGTATTTTTTAGTAGAGACGGGGTTTCACCGTGTTAGCCAGGATGGTCTCGATCTCCTGACCTCGTGATCCGCCCGTCTTGGCCTCCCAAACTGCTGGGATTACAGGCTTGAGCCACTGCACCTGGCCTCTGATTTTTCTTTAAAGCACTTCATAAGAGCCTCATGAGAGAGTGCATTAGTCTGTTCTCACACTGCTATAACGACATACCGAAGACTGGGTAATTTATAAAGGAAAGAAGTTTAATTGACTGACAGTTCAGCATGGCTAGGGAGGCCTCAGGAAACTTATCATCATGGCAGAAGGGGAAGCAAACATGTCCTTCTTCACAAGGCGGCATGAAGGAGAAGAATTCAAGCAAAACAGGGGAAAATCCCTTATAAAACCATCAGATCTTATGAGAATACACTCACTATCATGAGAACAGCATGAGGGTAACCACCCACATGATTCAATTACCTCCCACCAGGTCCCTCCCACGACCTGTGGGGATTATAGGAACTACAATTGAAGATGAGATTTGGATGGGGATACAGCCAAACCATATGAGAGAGACTCCTTCCCTACACCCAAAGGAAAGGAGCTAAAGACATAGAAGTGACAAGAAGAATATGATCAAACAGGCTTGCTAAATTTCCCACAGTTCATTACAATTAGATCATAGATAGTCCTTTTGTCCAATCATACATCTCTAAGACTGTCTACTCTTCACCAAACCTACGCATAAAAATACACAGGTTTACCTGCTTCTTCAGGTCTTTCCTACGAAGGCTCCTGTGGCACATAAAACTTACTCAAATCCTTTTCTATTGTCAATCTGTTTTTTGTTATAGGGGCCTCAGTCATGAACCTGATGATGCGTGGAAAGAAGCTATTTCCCCTCCCATACAATGACAAAAAGTTACAAGTGGCTCCAGCAATATTCTGCTTCATAAATGGATGAGGCCAGGCTGTGAGTGAGAATATCATTACAGGAAGAAACCAACAGCAGAAATTACAGAGACTCCAAATTACTGTTTCCTGGCCTCCATGTAGCTAGAGTGACTACAGAACCCATTTGGGGTTAGTAAAACATCAGAGAAAATCTGCTGGGTTTTTCACTGGGTTGGGGGTGTTCACTTTTCTGATAAAAGGGACAAAATGGAAGGACAGCTCTTGGTGTTTCCCCTTCCTCTTTCTTCCTAAGTGTTTGGGGACATGCTGCCTGGTGCTACAGCCACCATCTTAAGAACATGAAGTATGAGCAGAAGACAGAAAGCGAACATACTTACGGAAGAGTAGAGGGAGAGAGTCTGGATCCTTGAGGACAGTTTTGAGTTATTTAATGAATCTGAAGCCATCTGATCCCTAACTTCTGGTTAAGTAAACAATTAATATCCTTATACTGAAGGATACTGTTAGTCTTTATCTTACCCAGCACAACATGCTTCTCTGGATATTTTGGAATCAGGGTATTACACCTTAAAAGTAGTACCTGCATTTTTCCACGTTATCGTTAATTTCTGTCCCCAAACTAAAGTCACATGGAAAATCAAAAAGCAAGGGGCAATGGTGTAACCACCTTTGAAGATAGTTTGGTACCTTCTTACAGAGTTAAACATAATCTTGTCATACAATCCGGCAATAATTTACCTAAACAAGCTGAAAATGTATGTCCACACAAAAACCTGCACTCAAATGTTTACAGCACTGTTCTTCCTATTTGCCAAAACTTGCAAGCAACCCTGATGTCCTTCCGTAGATGAATGAATAAACTGTAGTATAGATACACAATAGAATATTACTCAGCAATTTTTTAAGTGAGCTATTAGGCCAAAAAAGACATGGATAAGTTTTAAATGCATATTTCTAAGTGAAGGAAGCCAGTCTAAAAAGGCTACATACCTATATGATTCCAATTATATAACATTCTAGAAAAGGCAAAACTATAAGGACAGTCAAAAGTTCAATGGTTTGCCTGGCACAGTGGCCCACACCTGTAATCCCAACACTTTGGGAGGGTGAGATAGGAAGATCACTTGAAGCCAAGGGGTTGAGACCAGCCTGGGCAACATAGTGAAACCCCCTCAATCTCTGAAAAAAAATCACTGGTTGCTAGGGGTTTGGAGGCCAGGAGGATGGTAGGGTGGTGCACGGGTGAAGCATCGTGGATTTTTAAGGCAGTGAAATTATTCCGTATGACGTTGTAACAGTAGACACATGACATCGTGCAACTGTCTTTTTTATTTTTTATTTTTTTTAAGACAGGGTCTCACTCTGTCACTCAGGCTGGAATGCAGTGACGCGATCACAGCTCACTGTAGCCTTGACCTCCTGGCCTCAAGCAATCCTTACACCTCAACCTCCAGAGTAGCTCGGACTACAGTCACACATTACCACACCCAGATATTCTTTTATTTTTTGTAGAGATGGGGGTCTCACTGTGTTTCCCAGGCTGGTCTCGAACTCCTGGCCTCAAGTGATCCTCTTATCTCAGCCTCCCAAAGTGCTCGGATTACAGGCATGAGCCACCATGCCCAGCCCATTACACAACTATCAAAACCCATAGAATATCCAACACATAGAGTGAACCTTAATTGACTGTTGTTGTTCATTCATAATAATAGATACTAGCTTAATTATAACAAATGTACCACACTAATGCAAGATGTTGGTAATAGGGAAAACTGTGGATAGCAAGTGTATATTGGAACACACTGTGCTACCTAGTCAATTTTTCAGTAAATCTAAAACTTCTAAAAAATAAAATATATTAATGGGGAAAAAAAGCAAGAGAAAATGAGGGGTGGGAAAGAGAATCCATAACATTGTAATCATTTTTTCTCTCCAATCAGTCCAGAAATTCATTTTAAGGCATGCATGGGACGGTTTGGGCCACCACTTTCCATCGTCACTGGTCCACGCCCTCTCCTATCCCATCAAGACCCATCTCTGAATGTCTAGGTGGCTCCCCCTTCCACCTTCACTCCATGTGGCAGGTCTCTCCCATGCACACTGCATGCCGCCCCATGCAGGTGACTGTGCACCATGATTTCCATGGGTATCTTATGCTCTTTCTCATCTGGTCCTATCACAGCCAATCCTCACCATTGGCACAGCTTTCTGGTGCATCTCCAGGTCCCACACTATTTTTAACCTTTGATATTGATATATGTGACAAACAATGTATCCTTTAGATGCTTCTCCATGTTAATGGAATTAACAACCTGGTATATAATAAATTCCTTGAGCCCTTCCGGTTGTTCCAATAAAGGTTCTCCTATAACCAAGACACTGTTCAAACAAACACACCCCATCTGCGAGGCCCAGATGCTAATCAGTGTTGAAATGTTCCTCCTCCTTGTGGTAATGTAGCAAGCTTTGCAAACTTAGCATGAAAAGGAGATACTACATCCCAGAACTAAAAGTTTCCTGGATCTTTTTTTTCCATAGTTTTCTTTGGGGCTTGGAAGGCTGGCTTAAATTTTTTAGTTCTAAATAGATTGTGGTCGCAACTGGGTAATTGTTACTTGATGAAAAACAAAACATCTAGTTTTTAAAAAACATTCAGCTATTGCTTGGCTCACATCCCTTCCCCTCTTTTTTCCCCCCATTTTTTATTTTTTTCTGAATAAAATGCAAACAGCACATGATCAGGAGTGTTCATTGAAACTACGGGCTCTGAAATTTGCCGGAATAAGGCATTTGCTGAGCAAACACTTCCAGGAGAGAATTCACTGTGGCCAGACCAATGAAGCAGTGGTAATGTGGGCCACCAGCACTGGGGGACTGAAATGGTTGTGTGAGAAAGCTTAACTTCGAGTGACAATGGGATTTTATCTGAATGAATCTTTCCCAAGAATAAGGCATGGGTGTTTTTTATACTTCCAAAACAACAACAATGGGGAAAAACAACCTAAGAATTCCTCCAAAAATGTCAGGCTTTATTGCAGGTCCCAGCCCTTGCACATACATATTGTTCCCTCCTTCTGGAATGCCCAATGTTTCCCACCCCCTCCCCACGCCCCAGCCTCCACCTTGTCTCACCTCTGCCCGCATGTCTGTCACACCCAGAGCTTGCTTATCTGCAGTTATTCTTCCAAATCACAGAGAAACACAATATCAAGATAGGAGCAAACACACTTCCATGTTGCTTTAACTGACACAAATAGGTGTGACGAAATGAAATGCACAGAATCGCAAATGCTATCCTTATAGGCAATGTGTTCTTTCATTTCACATTTTAGGCAATCACAAAGCAATTAAACTTGTGTGTGCACGGGGCACTAAAGTCATGTGTGGCATGCTTCCTGGGACTCAAGGTGTCGGGCTTCTTAATGGGAAACAGGGAGTCAGGAAGATAGGCTTATTCATTCCCTGGCAGTTAAAACACAGACTGGCTGGATCACAGCCCAGCCAAACCTCCTCCAATACTCCAAAGGCTTTCCAGGGGAAACCAGAGTGTCTTGAACTTGCTAGCCTCAGAGGACAGTGCATAGGCTGCCCTGCCCCAGAGGTCAACTCTGTTGGTCCCAAAAGCTAGCCTCTGGGAAGCTGGCCTCAAGAGAGCTGACCACGAAAGCCTGGGTCAGAATTCCCTGGAGAACCCATCCTAATATGGAAAATGTCAACACTTGCTTCCCTTATCAGTAATTCCCAGTCCACCGCAGCTACAGGCAGAATCGGAAGTCAAGCTCAAGCTGCAGAGCTGAGATACCACTGGGATCTAGGGGTATTTTCAAACCGTTAAGCGGACCTCATCTCCCACTCCTTGCATCTTAGGGTTCATTCTGTCATTCATGGGAACGCTTGAGGACCCACGCTGGTTCAGGCCCTGTGTCAAATATAATTAGTTTGGGAAACAGAATCTTCTTGTTAGTGAAAATAAAGATGGTGTAAGGGAGAAATCTGCAGTTGGTGCAAGGGAGAAATACGCGGTATTACTCTTTCATTTTTTTCCCTCTCTTTGTATATATTCCACCCACATGGCAAATGTGAAAGATTTCCATGGGATGAGATACTGAATTCAATAGCCACAACAATGAGGGGCATAAGGCAATGAGACTAAAAACACATTCTGAGGAAAGAAAAATGAAAGTGAAGAAGTAAGAAAAAAAATTTTTTTTTTTGAGAGGGAGTCTCACTGTGTTGCCCAGGCTGGAGTGCAGTGGTGCAATCTCAGCTGACTGCAAGCCCCGCCTCCTGGGTTCACGCCATTCACCTGCCTCAGCCTCCCGAG
>NW_012116289.1:2150597-2187588 GCF_000951035.1 Colobus angolensis palliatus | reverse complement strand
CTGCCAGCCTATATAAGGCATTGCACCGCCACCATTAAACGAGACTTGATCGGGCTATTTGTCTTGTCTCCATTTCTCGTGTTTACTAAGTGAAGGAAGCCAGTCTAAAAAGGCCACAGATTGTTTGATTCCAACTACATGCCATTCTGGAAAAGGCAAAACTATTGAGACAATTAAAACATCGGTAGTTGCCAGCAACATGCAGTGAGAGAGAGATACATTCGTGGACTGCAGGGGATTTTTAGGATAGTAAAATTCTTCTGTATGACAGGATAATGGTGGATAAATGGCATTATGCATTTGTTCAATCTCACAGAACTGTAAAAAACAAAAAGTAAACCCTAAGGTAAACTATGAACTTCAGTGAATAATAATGTATCAATATTGGCTCATTGCTTGTAACAAATGTTAATAAAAGGGAAGCCCTGTTGGGGAAAGAGAGGATATGGAAACTCTGTACTTTGTGCCCAATTTTTCTATAAACCTAAAATTTATCTTAGAAAAAAATTAATTTTTAAAATATTTATTAATTTTAAAAATAGTAATTTCAAAAAATTGTGTCCAGTCTATAAGTGAATTTTACATTGGTAAAGAACATTGAATACCACAATAAATATATACATTGGAGTTTATATCCACACCATATTTGTACCCTTGTGTTCCCCATACTAAAGAAATAGCTATCATGCAACAAGGGTTCAATAAAATAATGCTTGTGAAACTGCTCTGAAAGTAATAGAAATCCCAGCAGAGGTTTAATTCTAATCACATTCGGTTACACAATAGATACACATAATGAAGTTGAAACCCCCAGGAAGAATCTGGTCAGTCTGGCTACCTGATTATGTATCACTCTCTAAGATACGTTGGAAAAAAGATGGCAAATAACTCAGATGAGCCTCTACTATTTGTCTTTCCAATGCATTTCAATGAGATTCTGCTATTGGTAGGAAGTGGAAAAAATAACAGCAGAGCAACATTTGCACTACCGTGTACACTGCCGCATTAGTCACAATAGCCAGGAGGCAGAAGCAGCCTGAATGTTAATTAACAGATGAAGGGATAAAGAAACCGTAGGAATATACATACAATGGAATATTATTCAGCCTAAAGCAGAAGGAGATCTTGTCATGTGCTACAACTCAGATGAACTTTGAGGACATGATACTAAGTGAGATAAGTCAGCCACAAAAAGACCCATACTGCATGATTACACTGATAGGGATTATTTAAAGTAGTCAACCTCTTAGAAACATAAAGTACAATGGTAGTTGCCAGGGGCTGGGGAGAAGGGAAAGGGGAGGTTGTTTATCAGTGGGTATAGAGTTCCAGTCACAGTGAAAAAGCTCTAGAGATCTGTTGTATAAGAATATGCATATAGTTAATGCTATTGTACTGTATGCTTAAAATGGTAAAGTTGTAAATTTTGTGTTGCTTTTTACCACACACACAAAAAAATTTTTTTAATAAAATAACAGCCTTGAGCATGACTTTCACAAAATAATCTGGAAGTTTAAACATTGTTTACACATCAGGCCATGGCACAGAAAGCCTAAGTAAAACTCTGAAACAACAGAGAACACAGAGTTCAGAACAAACTCAGCACAGTATCAGCAGAAAGGTGATCCAGAAGCTGACACACAGCAGGGTTTTGCAAGTGGAAAAAAAAAAAAAAAGTGAACACAATTAGTTTCCTAAAACCTACTGGATGCCAAAAGTTCATAGGTAGCTTTTTAGGTTGTGACCTTGCTTTGAACTAATGCTGACGTCTATTAAATAACTTCTCTTAACTAGTGATAATAATGAAGAGAGCTATCATTAATGGGTCACTAGTTTTATGCTGATTTATATGTATCATTTCATTGACTCCTCTTAGCAACTTTATGTGGCAAGCGTCCTGGTTGTGTACTGCTGTATAAGAAACCATCTCCAGACTTATTGGCTTCACACAACAACAATCACTTTATTTTTCCCATGAAACTACAATTTGGGCAGGGTTGGGTAGGTATGGTTCATCTATGCTCCATGCACAGTCAGCCAGGGCAACTCAACTGGGGCTTGCTGGGGGATCCACTTGTAAGACGGTCACTCATATGGCTGGAAAGTTGAGGCTAACTGTTGGATGGGAACTCAGCCAGGCCCGTGGGCCAGAGGCCTCAATTCCTCCCACTTGAGACTCTCCATGGGCTGCTTGGGCTTCCTACCAGCATGGTGGCTGGGTTCCAAGAGATACACTGCAGAGCAAGATGGAGGTGAATAACATTTTTATGATGTAGCCTTGCAAGCCATATAGTATCACTTCTGCTATGCTCTGTTGGTCAAAGCTGTCACAGCATTCCACTCAAGACCAAATGGAGGAACATAAACCCTATTGCTAGACGGAGGAATTTCACAGGGATATGGTAAGATCATGTATGATAAAAGATACTGATATGACCATTTTGGAAAACACAATCTACCACAGTAAATAGTATCAATATAATCCCCAATTTACAAGCAGGAAAACTGAATCTTGAAAAGGTAATTATCTCCCTCCTTCCCCCAAAGTCACATAGCTATTAAGTAACGAAGCCAGGATCCAAAACCAGATATATCTGACTCCCAAGTCAGATCCCTTAACTACTATGACTATTTTGCTCCAAACTTCCTCTACAATTCCTGCTGTAATTACTCTAGCTCAGAGAGTCTCTACTCTACCTTCTTTGCATAGTAAGGATTATTTTATATAATTGACATGAAAATAAATGAACTCCCCAGTACTATTGTGGTTTGGTGACTGACACATAGAAAGTTCCCTAAAGTTCTGCTACATTAGATGTGTCTTCTCTCCTCTACTAAAGTATTATCTCCTTGAAAGAAAAAAACAAGTTTAGGAAAACCTGGTATCCACATATAACTTGACTCAGTTCCTTGATCACAGCAAGGGTTCAGGAAATGCTTATTTGAAATGTATCTACTTGTCTTCCTGTCTTTCTCTCCAACCCTCCCCACAACCCCAGACTGTGAGCCACTAAAAAGCAGCAACAGAGGGTCAAATGCCTCAGTTCCAATAATCTTCTGCTCTAGTCCCTCCCACCCCTTAACACATACACAGCCCTACACAGTGGGTCTTCTACAAATGTTATAATGAACAAATGAATGGATAAATGACATACATGGATGAAAATGAAATGAACAGTAATCCAGGTTTATAATCACTGTCTTCACTCAAACAAGGGAAAACTAATACAATGAGAAAAACTAGATCCCATCATAGAGCCTGCTGGCCTAGCTCTAAAGGAAGGCAACCTGACACATTTTGGTAGAGAAACAAAAAAACAGTGGGTTTCCTGTTGGAGGAAAAAAAAAAAAAAAAAAACACTGCAAAGGGAAGAAGACAGGAGTGGAAAGAGATTTTAGCTAACTAATGAAAAGGATACAATTCATGAGCTATCTGCTGTGACACTTTTTGTCACCCTCCTCTGTGGATCCTGGGGTCAGTGCAGAAGGCATAAGGATAGAGAAGGAGGAAGAGAATTAATGTTTACTGCACACCACGCACTCTGTTAAGTAAGAGCTTGGCTTTTACTCCCACACATTTTCATAATAAAACCTGGAACAGCTAGAATAGGAAGTAGGAACAAGAAGTAGTATAACGTTTTCCTGGTTCTCAGAAAACCATTTTAAGAAATAATTATGGAGATGTAGCAACTCATTCTACCTTACCAATATTCTAAATGGCAAGTCCCACAGATATTAATACTGGCTTGTTAGTGGATAAATTCAAGGAGCAATATTATTCCCTGTCCACATCTTTGCAAACAAAGTTCCCTCTCTTTCATTTACCACTAGCCATTGGTTTCTTCTAGTTTTTCAACATCCTACAACACTTTATTTTAAAAAGAAATCACTATAACAAGCTATTATGCTCTTTCTTTTCCAGGAACAAGTGGGTACAATAAATTGTAGCAGTGATGAAATTGGAAAGTGACAGTGGAGAAAAATTAATATCGTTATGCTTTTCATCCTCAAAATTCTTTAAATAAAATTTAATTTTTTGGCTCTTGCCCTTTATGTGTGCTAAGTTAGAGAGAGAAAATGTATTCAGCTTTTCCAACTTCTCTATTGTATTAGAGGGTCTCTTTTCATACACTCTACAGAAATGGCCATACAGTCGACACAAATGGCATTTTTTGTGTGTGTGGAGCCAAGGAAGAAGAGGGAACCTCAGAAGTGTATTGTTATGTTGAGAAAACTAATATTCACATGACTAATGAGCATATTTTTCCTGATCTGGTTCATAAACTTTTTCCATTATTCTGGTAATTATCAAAGACACTTAATTTAAAAGCACTCACATTCTCCACTTCTCAGAACTCTGCCTCCCACTCCAGCAGGAACGTCATGATGGTGTGAGATCACATGGTCACGGAGGGCTTCAGCTTTGATATTGCTGAGAATGGTGGCTCATGTCTTTCACTGCTTTAAACACAGTGTTATGGTTCAGTCCAAGTACATATTTAACTAATATGCTCCACAGAGGAGAAAATTCTGTTCAAATTAAAGTCCCATCCTCACTCTCAACTGCTTCCTATCTCTGCCCACAAGCGCGCGCACGCACACACACACACACAATGTTTTTGGAAGAAATGGTACTAACCATCATTCAGTACTACACATCATCTTTCAAACTATGTGTTTATAATACAGAAAATAATTCTTACAATTCTATTTTGCAAAACAACATGAAATTTTGTTCTTTCTTCAAAGGAACAACTGAACTCTAAAAGAAAAAAATCACAGGAAGGAGTGGATGGGTCCATGTAATGGCTTCTGGACAGTTCTATTCTCAGGAGCCAGGGTGTTAGTGGTGTCCTCCTGGACATTGAGGAAAGGCTGTGCCAGTCCCCTTCACCACCACCTTAGCCTGAGCCCCTGACTTCTACTTTATCTGTTTTCTATAAGAGGCTTCTGTGGTAAGATGTCTCTTGGATAAACTGCCAGTTTCTACTTTAAATGACTAGTTTAACAGATGAAGACATTATATATACCATAGTTTACCAATCAAAAAACTACAGTGTGCCAACTAATATAGTTAAACACTGTGCAGACACACCAACTAAAGAAAAACTAATACAACTATCATTTTTGCTTGTCTTTTTTTTTCAAGAACGGTATTGGTTTTAAAACATGGGTGCATATTCTTGGATGCTCCTCCCTTTAAAAGGTGAATCCTCTCCCCCTAGACCCACCTTAGTGACTCTTCTCTAACACGCAGAGTATGTGGGAAGCTATGCTATGTGATTTCAAAGGCTAGGTCAGAGAAAAAAGATGCCACATGATTGTCTCTGCCTGAAACTTTCACTCTGGGGGAGGCCAGATACCATGTCATAAGGACACTCAAGCAGCCCTAAGAGACATCCACAGCCAGCAGCAGCTTGTCAGTCACAGGAGCACACCATCTTGGAACAAGTCCTCCAGCCCCAGTCCAGCCTTCAGATGACTGCAGCCCCAGCTGACATCTGACCACCACTTCACAAGGGACCCTTAGCCAGAACCACCTGGCTAAGCTGCTCCTGGGTTCCTCAACCACGAAAATTATGAAAGAGAATAAATGATTCTTGTTGAGTCAAGCCACTAAGTTTTGTGGTGATTTGTTAAACAATAATAAGTCACTAATATGAGACGTTAACTGGACCAATTTGTTTATTTTATTATTATTATTTTTTTGTATTTTAACTGCTTCACAACTTTTAGGCTCGAAATTCTTAATACTTGCTCTGTCTGAAATTCCCCCTCTTCTCCCTTCCCCTTGCACACAAGGACTTTCTTCATCTCTCCAGGAATCTTTCCTTCCTTCCTCCAAGCCCAACAGCCCTTTTTCCAAGCCTAGCTTTCCTCTTGGTCCTTTGTATTGTGGTTATTTGTGTGCCTGTCTCATCTCCCTGATCAGACTGAAAGACCAGGAAGGCTAAGGAAGTCTTGTTCAACTTTGAATCCACAGAAAATACCTTACACATAGCGGCCTTTGGTTGATCTACTGAACAAAAGAAGAGAATATCAGTGGGTGCAACCTGACAAGCAGGACTATCACCAAATGAACCAACATGTCTGAAGATATTTTTCACTTTTCAGAAGAAATCCCCTTGGCCAAAAATGAGCGTCCATGTAACATGCAAAGTATGCCCTTAGCTCTCTTTTGCTTGCCGTCTAAACTTCCAGCCTGTCACTCAAGAAAACACCCTTTAGCACTTTCCTTTTTGGGGGGCGGTGGGTGGGATAAAGGGTCTCACTCTGTCGCCAAAGCTAGAGTGCAGTGGCGTGATCTCAGCTCACTGCAACCTCTGCCTCCTGGGTTCAAGCAATTCTTGTGCCTCCACCTCGGGAATAACGGGGATTACAGGCGTGCACGGCCATGTCTGGTTAATTTTTGTATTTTTAGTAGAGACAAGGTTTTATCATGTTGCCTAGTCTGGTCTGGAACTCCTGGTCTCAAGTGATCTGCCCGCCTCGGCCTCCCAGAGTGTTGGGATTAGAGATGTGAGCCACTGCACCAGGCCACTTCAGCACGCCAAGAACACAGGGAAACTGTGAAGTAGCAAAGTGAAAAGGTATATGACAGTCCATTTACCTCCACTTTAATATCAAAATAATGATATTTTAATATAATTAAATATCAAAATAATATTAAGTGAATGATTCCATAATGAATCATGGAATTCATTTGAATGATTCATTCCATTCATTTTCCACTAAGAAAATTAGAAAACATTCTTTGATGTTAGCAGTTAACATCCACATCTTATCAGGTCTATGGGATTGGTAATGGGAAACTGAAATATGCTAAACAGTACCTCTTAGTATCCTGCTGGAAAATCTTTCTATGCTAAGGGACAACTACAGAAATATTCACCAAAACTATCTGAGGGGGAAAACCCCTATCCATTACATGTAGAATATTAATACCTACAAGGTGGAGAAGAGAGAGGATGGATAAGTTCATTAATCTAAATTAAGCATATCCAGGTCACTGGCTATGGCGGATACTTGCTGGGGCACGCATACCCCAAGTCACTCTTCTTAAAAATTATCTAATGTTTGTTCTGGTATTCTCTGATCTCCACCCTGCTGGTGTGTTGGGGGAATCTGCCCTGTGGCCAACTCCAAAGTCCAATCCTGTTTGACAGAGACAGAAAAAAAAGAAACCCTAAATGACCCAGAGAGTGGCTGAATCAGTCTAATTCTGTAGCTCACCATACCTCTAATCTCTTCAATTATATAAGCTTTTATTGTTTAAGCCAGTCAGCATTCAATTTTCTGTTCCTTACCATCAAAGTCATCCTACCTGCTGCATTGGAAAAATCTACCACACATCCCTGGGTGCATTACAATGAACCTTTCCTTGTGGGAATAAAACAAGATCAAATAAACAAGTAAGCACTGGGCAGGAACATTGCAAAAACACTAATAATCCTGGTTTTTTTTTTTTCCTGTAGACTGCAATGCACAAAGCATGCATTAAAAATCTTGAGAAATATCTAAAGCCAAAAAAGCTATTTAACAGTTTAAACCGGTTATCTAAGTTGATTTGACCTTGGTATTACTAATTACACAAAACCAAGTAATATCCTACCTTCTGACATACCTACTTTGGGGCCATAGTATTCATCTTCATGGCAATTAAGTTGATTCTTAGTTATATGCATACAAAGCCTATTAATTTTTAAATCCACACTAATTTCTCTTGCAATCTGGAGCCTTGTTAGAATATCTCCCACTACTTTCAGCTGCTGCCTGAGCAAATTAGCATGCATGTACTCCTGAAGAAAATAGATTGAGCAAAGCGAATCCGTGGCCCCCAAAGTTATGTTACATGAAAATACAGAGGTCTTTGGAACCACTGAAAAGTTCTGGGCTATATGTGCATTTCTGTCCTCAAATGCAAAGATGTCCCTATATCTTCAATATCAAGAGTGTAGGGTTTAAGAGCATAGTTCCAGAGTCAGATACTATGTGAGTTCAACTCTTGGCTCCTCCACTTTTAAATGTGTCGACTTGGCAAGTTTATTTCCCCAGTCTCAGGTCCTTATTATACAATGTGAGTTATGATAGACAGTATGTAAAGTCTAGTGTGGATATAAAAATCAAATGATTGTAATAATAATTCATCTAAAGCAGGCAACACAGTGCCTGACACATAATAAATGTACAACAGATGTTTCTTGCTGTGATTGTAATACCTGCAATTGATACTGAAAAGAAAAATAATTAATGCATGAAAAAATGTATCTTCCCAAAGATATATCAGGGCTTCAGGGAAAAGAAATGTGAATTAAAGTAATGATAACTCTCAATATAAAGTGAGTGGATCCAACTTAAAGTTAAACATTAATTCTTGATTATTTGCTTTGGGAAGAGGAAAGAACAGAGTACATTAAAAATAAATAATACCCCAACAACTCATAAACCCAATAACTACAGCACAGCTTCAACATGTCTTAGAACAAAATTCCCAAAACATTGATTGACCCATATACAAATTCAGTTACAAACGTATTCCATAATGAAATCTACAATTTTAAAAACCAGCATTTCAGATGATCAGTATCACTAAATGAGCACACAAATTCAAAACTGTGTTTTCAGATTTGCAGCTGACCTATAACAGAAATAAATGAACTAACTAGAGATAATTCCTTTACTGGGCTTCCATCTAAAGCTAAGCTTTACTTAGGCTTTCAAATTGTTGCACTTACTTCCTAAATCAGATATGCCACCAAAACTGTCCACTTTTGTCAACTGTCAGGAAAACTGACAAAACGAAGTTCACAAAGATGAAGCAGGGAAGAAAATAGCAATTTGACTTGCAGTCCACTCTCAGTTTTTCATGTTATGAAAAATTTTATATACACATATATTTTCCAAAGTTACGGAATATGGTTTAGAATCTCAGGAATCCCATTCTCATTGAATAATTAAACTAGGAGAATAAGAAGTTTCACACCATGACAATGCCACTGTCAGAACTTACTGAACCCCACAAAGGACCCATGGCCACCTCACCCAGAAGAGCAGGCTTATCCACGCACACGCACAGACCACGGTATGAATGGTGCCCCTGGAACTGGGCAATGCATAATCTCCATTTCTTAGATTTCCACCCTAAAAGGAGGGTCACATTTGCTTAGAACAGTTCAAGGCCTAGATTCTCTGGAATTTTCCCAAGAGAGTTACTTTGCATTTGCTTACAATTTGAAAGCCTAAGTAAAGCTTAGCTCTAGATGGAAGCCCAACGAAGAAAGTATCTCTAGTTAGTTCATTTATTTCTGTTATAGGTCAGCTGCAAAGAGTAGCCTACGAGATTTTAATCAAGCAAATACTTGGAGCAAAATTAGTGCGGACAACAACCTTGTAAGCAAAATTTGTGTGCAGGTGAGTCAGAATGTGTTTGTGGCACTGAAAGAGTTAACCACCTGTCCTATCAACAGTGTTTATTTTTGTGTTTGGCTCACTCACTTCCTCAATTTCTCCACAAACCTAGCTTATGAAATCAAATGACTGCAAGCCCAGCCATAAAAGCTAAACCCCTACTGATCACTTTCTATGAGCAGGATACGCTGCCAAGCACGATTTCGTTTAATTCTCTCAACGATCCTAGAAGAGGGCACCGTTTTACAGTCAAGGAAACTGAGGCATAAAAGTTTTGCTGGTGGACACACCACTGAAGAGGGGATAGAAAGACTGGACCAGAGGCAGCTGTTATGCATGGAAAGGTGTCCCCTGAGAAAGACACGTTGAAGTCTTTTCCTGCTATCTGTGAATGTGACCTTATTTGGAAATAGGTCTCTGCAGATATAATCAAATTAAAATGAGGTCATTTGAGCAGGTGCTAACCCACTAGGACCGGTATCTTTATAAAAAGTGGAAGATGTCTACCAAAAAAATGCAAAAATTAGCCGGGTGTGGTGGCACACACCCATAGTCCCAGTTACTCGGGAGGCTGACGCAGGAGAATCGCTTGAACCTGAGGCAGAGGTTGCAGTGAGTCGAGACGGCGCCATTGCACTCCAGTCTGGAGGAAAATGTCATGCAAAGACAGACACACAAGGAGGCAACCATATGAAGATGGAGGCACAGCCTGGAGTGATATTACACAAGTCAAGGACCACCTGGGGCCACCAGAAGCTGGAAGGGGCAAGGAAAGACCTTCCCCTGGAACCTTCAGGCCAACTCCTTGATTTTGGACTGCTAGTTTCTAGAGCTGTGAGAGAATAAATCTGCATGGTTTTAAGCCATGCAGTTCATCAAAAGATGTTAAGGGAACCCCAGGAAACAAAATCGGCATTGCAGGCTCTCCCCAGCTACTCTTTCCTGCCTCCTTTTTTTGTCCACTTGACCTGACCTATCTGCCAAGAGACAGAAACCAAAACTTTCATTCCACATTCTTTTTTTTTTTTTGAGACGGAGTCTCGCTCTGTCGCCCAGGCTGGAGTGCAGTGGCCGGATCTCAGCTCACTGCAAGCTCCGCCTCCTTTTTTTGTCCACTTGACCTGACCTATCTGCCAAGAGACAGAAACCAAAACTTACATTCCACATTCTTTTTTTTTTTTGAGACAGAGTCTCACTCTGTCACCCAGGCTGGAGTGCAGTGGCCGGATCTCAGCTCACTGCAAGCTCCGCCTCCTGGGTTTACGCCATCCTACTGCCTCAGCCTCCGGAGTAGCTGGGACTACAGGCGCCCGCCACCTCGCCCAGCTAGTTTTTTTGCATTTTTTAGTAGAGATGGGGTTTCACCGTGTTAACCAGGATGGTCTTGATCTCCTGACCTCGTGATCCGCCCATCTCGGCCTCCCAAAGTGCTGGGATTACAGGCTTGAGCCACCGCGCCGGGCCTCCACATTCTTTTTTTGGGCTCAAGATTGCTACAGATAGAAAGTGCAGCACATTTTGAACTGTCTTTAGCAGTGTGTTTTTTAAAATTAATTTTCACATTAGAGCATTCTACCCCTAAGTATTTTCTAGATCAGCTCAGGCATCTCTGCTCCCCATACCTCTACCCCTGACAGCTGCCTGCAGCACCACAGTACTCCAAGCAGTTTGCAACTTCAAAACACATTTTCAAAGGCAGTACCTGGTGGCCTGGCCCAGTACATTGCAATAAGGTAAGGCCCCTAGGGAGATTCCAGAATCTGGAACTGGATCTGCCCAGACCCCAGGGGTACGCAAGACCTCTGGCAAGGAGAGAGAGCTTCAGGAGTGGGAAGAGAGTGTGCTGTGCCAGTGGAACTCTGTATCTGGTGAATAGCAACACCATGGATGCATCAGAGTCAGCTCGGATAACCTGGCCAGCATCTGCCAGTCAGATGCTGACCTGCAGCAGTCTCAGGCAGGGCCAAGCGTGGAGATGGAAAATCCAGAAACACACAGGTGCAGGCAGGCAGAATCAGAGAAGTCATCTTGCAGGTATTACAAGGAGGTGTCAGTCACCAGGTTAAGCGTGGGAGCAAACTGCAGCTTCCGCAGTGAAGGGGCCAGTGAGGCAAGATGAGGATGGTAAGAGTCGAGTGCCCAGCTCTCCGGGTGCTGCAGAGGCTAGGATTCAGGCACTTGTAACAAGACTAAACAGCTACGGAACATGAGTCGAGGGAAGAAGAGCACCAGTGTGATTGAGATCTCTCCAGGGTTGGGTCCCAGGGTCCTAGAGACTCCCCCAACAACCCCACCCCTACCCCCCAGGGCTGAGCCCTCAGAGGAGAATGTAGCAGGGAGAACAGAAACAGCCGCTCAGGATGCAGGCAGGCTCTGACCCAGTGTGGACTTCTAAATGCCTGAGCTGAAATGCAGAAAGCATTTTCTGGTAGAACAAGGCTAGGTTTCCAAGCTTGGAGAAAACCCAAAATAATACTCTTAAAATATTTGTAATTAAAAATCTAAATAGAAAACTATGCTAATTGAGAAGAGAGTAGTATTTTTTACCTTTGTTAGAGTCCTTGGTGAACAGTAGAATTAATTAGGGGAACAGGAGGAAGAAGACGGAGATGCTATCGGGAAATGTCAATATATTCATGGGTTGTTTGTGGTTGGATAGGTTTGTTTTGTTTAATCTGTTTTCTATTAAAAATGTATGATTTTTTTCTTTGTTGTCCTCTCAGGGTTGTTGTAAAATATGATATGATAATATGTGATAACACTTTGGAAACAGTAAAATGTTAGGGCAAATTAAGGCTGCAATATTGCCATTTACATGGAAGGGTCAGAACTATCATTATTTAAATAATTGTATACAATTAGCTGGATGCAGAAAACTAAAATGATGAGGCCTCCTGGTGCTTACCAAGGCTGTATTCTTACACTGACTGAAGCAGAGAAAGAGGAAGCAGAGTAAACCTATACCATGTGCACCTCAGGCCAGGCCTTGTGTTTGCCTGTCTGTATTGTAAATGCAGGGAAATGGAGTTGAAGAAAAAAGTACTATAAAGATGAATAAAGTTTGGTCATATGTCGATCATCCAGAGATGACCAGTGATAACATTTTCATATCATTCATTTCAATATTTTTTAGTTTACTTATGTTTACACGATTGAGTTCACACTATTTCACATCATGCTGTTTTCACTTATATGCATTTTCCCTTGCACAAAACATCTTATCATCATTTGTAATTGCTGCAATATTCCATTGCATGGTGATATAATTCAACCATTTACCTGTCTTTGGAGAATGAGGATGTTTTCATGATTTACACATACCTAATATAAATCACTGGGGGCTTTCCGAGGCTGAGAGGTAAGGCCCCTGAGTCAAAGCACAGGACGAGTCTTGTGCTCTCAGTACCGATAGCCAAACTGCCTCCCAGCAATGTTGCAGCACTGTTCACTCCAAGGGCAATGTGAGAATAGCTGCCCTGGCACACTTCAACGGCACAAAGTGCTCCATGGGGGCACCTAGCAAAGATGGTTTTATTAGGTTGTAAGAAGGGGAAAAACACATTTTATATTGGGCCATTAGGAGCAGAGATATATCACCATGAAGCTAAGAAATAATAATCTTCAGAGCCTTTCACTTGACTGAGCCCTGCCCATTCTCATTCTAAATAAACCATTCACTTTAGTACCCAATTTTGTGTTATTTTCATAAAGTGGGCTCCACAAAACGTGGATGGATCCATCACTGTCTAGGAAGAACATTCGAGGCTGTGTTCAATAAAGCAGTGACACTTTCCACAAGCACAGAGCTAAATTACATTGCCCTGCCTTTCCTGCATGTGCCACAGCTGGGATTAGGTTCTGGCTAAAGGAAGGTGGCATGCTGGCTAGACATTGATGCCCTGTGTAACTCCACTCACCACTTTGTTAGAGTACTTGGTGAACAGCAGAGTTAATTAGGGGAAAAGGAGAATGTACTTTAAAGTGATCAAAAACTACACTCTTATTGTATTGTCACTGAAATTTTGGGGTCATTTATAACAGCTTTTAGCATTAACTACAGTGACTAAAGCAAAGCCTTCCAAAACTTAGCCACAAATGACCTGTCCATCCTGCTGGCTCTCTTTGGATGTCTGTATCACAACTGCCTTACTAATTCGGCATCTTTAATTCTTACTTCCAACTCAAGCAAGCAAACTGATCTACACCAAGTGTGCACACTTGTATCTGATGGCCTCAGATTTCATTGCTGGAAACCTGCTTCTGCCACGCAGTATGTAAAAGCGAAGCCCAGAACCCTAAGCCACATCTTCCTCTTAAAAGTACACTCTGAGCAGTACAGACTAAGCTCTTCCTAATGAGGAGACGGAGCAAGTGGCAGAGTTAAACAATTTCCACCAAACACTTTAGAATCCTGAGTTTTCTGCGAAGGAGCACAGATGTTCATATCTCTGACAACAGCCAGAAGCCTCTGCCAGCACATCAGCCTATTTCAAGAGAAAAACAGACACAAATACTAAGTATATGCCAAGTTTCCTCTCAAATAGCTTTTCCCCGTTTTCTTTCTTCATCCAGTTTGACATTCTTTTTACCTTGCCCACCACATATTTTGTGATCTCCCAGTGTTCACCCATTTTGCAATGATCAGCCAGAAGGCCTCAAAATTGCTTGCACCCTTCCGAAATACATTCTGCTGTATATCCAACAACTTCCTCAAGCACCTTACCAAAATATCACATGTTCCTCTGGGCCACAATTAATGTTCTCACCCCAGATACTATAAGTCTTTCCCTGTGAGGATAGTCCTCATGATATCAAAGCTAAGAACAGTCAAGCCTGGAGATTCTCGAATATAATCAAAACTTCTAAACGCCAGGCTGTTTTGAAGCCAGCACATCAATTCATTCCTGGATTCTTAGGGGCTGAATATGCAGCAAATGGATGAAGTTGCAAAAGGAAGGGGTGGAAAATTAAAGGCTTTATCAAAACGAGATTGCAATGGATTTCTGAATATTCTTCCAACAGACAGGGATAAAAACAGCCATGCATTATAGACTTCAGCAGAAGAGGGCTGGCCAGAAGCGTTAACCATTCTCATTGGTCAAAACTGGCCCCTCTGCTTGGAGTTTACAATGCAGTGGGACTTAACCACAAGGAGCTGGGGCCAAAAGTGACGGGCAGTGGTGTTTTTGACCTGAGTGGGACCAGGAAGCCAACCTATCCTCCCAAAATGTAGACAAGGGGTGCCTCTGTCCCCATACAAAGGATGACCTTTAAAGAATGCAGTTCCCAAGCCAATTGCATTGTGCAACTGAGATATTTGTGGTCTCGTCTGACTGGTTAGCTCTCATGCTTAGAACATCTGGCTAACAAGATTAAAGCTTATCCCAGGATAAGAAAATTAGCTTTCCTCTACTTCAACACCACAGACTCATCCTCATCCCAATTTGAAACAGCTACACAAAGGAGGCAAACAATATTTATTGATTATCCATTATATGCATAGCATCGAGGAATAAATTCAATGGGGGAAATGAGCCTGCATTATTCATCAGTCTTTTCCAGCCCTGGAAGTCTTATTTCTGTGAGTTTAGAAAAAGAATTTACATTTCTCTGGCCAAGAGGTTAGAGTTATTGGCTTAATTCATCAGCTTTTTTTTTCCCCAAAAAAATCTGTGCTTCACTTTGGCCTAAGGGACCTGGTGCAAGTCACAGCACATCAGCAACATTAATAGAGAAGCTCGTGTGGTTTTCCTGCTTCTCTTAGAGGATTCAGCTGGTCGCAGGAATATACAAGACTTTCAGGGAATTTTGTTTAGTCATGAAGCAAATGGCTTTCATAATTTTAAATGTTGTGATGGATTTTAAAACACTTAGACAGGTCTACAAGTAGATAGATGAAGCGGGCAACACTTACCTTCCTACTTAGAAAAAAAACGGTTTTAAAATTCATTTACTGATTGTGTAAACTCCAAAATGTTTTCCAGTAGTGACGCACTGCAAGACTTCTTTGGAAATCTAAAAATCAGACAAGCATGATGTCACACCAAATGAAGTCATGATGTCTGAAGATACCTCCAAAGGCCACTTCAGACTCTCTGGGCTTGGGGGAAACCATTTAGATACTTTTCTACCTATAGTTCATAACAAAAGCTACCATTTATTGGCCACATCCCGTGAGTCAAGCCTGTTAAGTCTGCACAGCAAACTCTAGAGATCTGTATTGTTACCCCCATTTTACAGATGGGAATTGAGATTCAAAAGCATTACTAACTTGTTTATATTTTCGTATCTGGTAAACGAAGAAAATGGGATTCAGGTCCCATTCCTTCAGGCTCCTGGTGCCATGCTCTTAGTGAGGCACCAACGTCTTCCGTGTTACAGGTTATCACTCTAAAATATATAGGGAAAAACATGGCACCATTTCCCTTCAGTAACATATGTCATAATTTCATCAAATATTCCTCTTATAACCTACAGTAAACTACAGATATGATTAAGCCTGTGTCTCTTTACCTAATGTCTAAAGATACTTCTGAGGCTAAATAAAACTCACAGCTGGCCAGGCACGGTGGCTCACGCCTGTAACCCCAGCACTTTGGGAGGCCAAGCTGGGATGATCACCTGAGGTCAGGAGTTTGAGACCAGCCTGGTCAACATGGCGAAAGCCCGTCTCTACTAAAAATACAAAAATTAGCCAGGCGCAGTGGTGGGCGCCTGTAATACTAGCTACCTGGGAAGCTGAGGCAGGAGAATCGCTTGAACCTGGGAGGCGGAGGTTGCAGTGAGCTGAGATCGTGCCACTGCACTCCAGCCTGGATGACAGAGCCAGATCCCGTCTCAAAGAAAACAAACAAACAAACACACAAACAAAAACCTCACAGTGTTCTACTGTATTTCATTTTTGAAACATTGATTCCTATTTTTTTATATATGTGTTTGTCCCTTTTCTGTCAGTAGTTTATTTCACTCTGCATGGCTTTATGGATCATACCAAAATCAATTTCTTTTCAGGGACATACTGCCTTGGGAAAACTTAGGTTTCCACAAGAAACCTAGCAAAGAATTTGACAGATAGTGTCCGATTCATTATCCTTTCTCTTTTTAAAAAAATGAATGCCTTCTACCAGAGAAGCCACATTTCTAATCACTAAAATACCCATCTCTGAGAGTGATGATGCCCTTCCCTTAAACTAAATGATCTCTCTGGATGAAGTGTGTGTCAGTACTTGCTGGGGGCTATGCTGGGTGGTCATCCTCGGACCTCATGGGTAAGGGTCTTTCTAAAGCAGGGAGTCCCCTGTGGAATAGAGATCAAGGTCCAGTGGGGCACTTGCCCACTTCCCAGGACAACAAAGAGAACTAAGAGGCCAGGACATGCCACCAACAGATCATCATTTCCGCCAGAGCAAAACGGTCTTCGTCAGCCACAAATTCTTTGAAGAAAAAGATAGGCAAGTAGAAAAGCATATGCTTTGATCTTCTTTACCTTTCCTGCCAGCACTGACCACCTGGGCAGCTCCAAACGTCCAGTCCAGTGGACTAAAAACTTCTCATACTGTACTAATATTAGCCAGTTTTCTGATGCTAGAATCAAGTAATGCCAAGAAAGCTATCATCCTTCCGTGAGTCCTTCTCAGTACTCATGGGCAGGGATTCAGTATCTCACGGTAGGCTACATAGTTTAGAAAATTGGCAGATGGATGGATTGCCCCACACCCACAGGTATGAGCTGATAAGATTCTGAGTCCCATCCGTTTTGCATCTGAACAAACTATATATACTCCTAAGAATTCGTCAATATTAGCAATTGGGCTAGGCCTTAGAGAGTCTGGCACATTAGTAAAATGGCCAAAAGCCTGGGAATCAAAATATGATTGTGATCTGAAAATTCCAGCCAATGACACAATTTAGGAATGCCGAAAAACCTACAGAGATGATTTTCAAACATTACTCATTTCACAAATAATCTGTCCTGTAATGAGAATTCGAGGTCAATGCTGTTCAGAACCAGGTTTCTTAGCAAGGCTGACCAAGAGACCTATTTCAATCTGGGGACCTCTCGAACATTTTGTTTTAAACTTCCCAAAGGGTAATATACACCAGAACTAATAATTATCATATTATTATTTTTAATAATAGTAATAATAAACCATTTTGTTATAGAATGGGAAAGATTCCAATCCATCAACAGCTTATTCAACGAATATTTATTGAGCCTGTGTTATTGCTGCCTCATACTAGAAACTGGGAAAACAAAGATGAAAGATGAAAAAGGCAAGCCCTCTGCCTTGAGAAGACCCAGGAAATACTAGGGTTTCCAGTCTTCATAGATTAATGGTTTCCTTAGTCAATTCAGGATGCTCTAACAAAGTACCATAGACTAGGTGGCTTATCAACAACAGAAATTTATTTCTCATAGTTCTAGAGGCTGAAAATGTGAGATCAGAGTGCCAGCAGGGTTGGGTTCTGGTGAGGACGCTCTTCTGGGATGTGAACTGCCAACTTCCCATTATGTCTCACATGGTAGAAAGAGTAGCAGAGAGCTCTCTTGGGTCCTTTTTATAAGGGCACTAATGCCAGAGGGCTCTACCCTCAGAACCTAAGGCCCTCCCAAAGACCCTACTTTCTAATACCATCATATTGGGTATGAGGATTTCAACATAAGAATTTGGAGGGGTCGGGGTGTGGGCACAAACATTCAGTCCATGATGATTGTTATCCAAAATTATTTACATGTGGCTCCTATTATCTGTGTCTTGTCTACTGGTTCAATGCTATACCACCAATTCCCAGAATGCTTGGCACATGGGAGGCACTGCATGTCTATCTGTTGAATGAATAAATTAATTAATGACATAAGCTCTGCCAACAGCTAGTTTTGGCTTTGGCCAAGTAATCACAAACCTCAGATTTCCCATGTGTAAAATGAGTTTAAAACGTTAGGTTCCCCAAATAGGTGCTCCACAGAGTATTGGTTCTGCAAAATGTAATGGGTTTTATTGGAGAAAAAGGGAACCTGTGGTTAAGTGATTTTGAAAATCATCAATATTACAGAAGAAAGCTAATATCTGAGTCTTCTCCATCTGTAATATGCTGATATACTGAGAACTTCTCAGGGGATGTCCTAGGCAGAGTCCCCCTCTCCTATTAGGCTATAAAAATCATCATTTGCAAGTCTCCAGAACAAGGCTCTGGACCCTCATGCCTAGCAGCTTAGCACCAACAAAAGGATCCATTCTTCAACATTTTCTTTGATGTGAACTATTCTCAGGGAGCTAAGATGGACAAAGGTGTGGTCCCTCCTTCACCTCAGCTCTTTCTGGCTCTATGGCCCTGGGCAAGTTACTCAACCTCTCTAAACTTAGAGTTGTCTTCTCTCTCTCTCTCTCTCTCTCTTTTTTTTTTTTTTCTGCTGAGATGGATTCTCAGCAATCATCCAGGTTGGAATACAGTGGCACAATCTTGGGTCACTGCAACCTCCGCTTCCCAAGCTCAAGCGATTCTCCTGCCTCAGCCTCTGAAGTAGCTGGGATTACTGGTGCCCACCACCAAGCCCAGCTAATTTTTTTATTTTTAGAAGAGACAAGGTTTCACCATATTGGCCAGGCTGGTCTCAAACTCCTGACCTCAGGCGATCCGCCCTCTTGGCCTCTCAAAGTGCTGGGTTACAGGCGTGAGCCACCACACCCATCTTGTATTTGCTATAAAATACTAGTAGTAATTAATTCAGAAAAGGCCTGTAGTGAGAACTAAATGAGATAGCATATATAAATCACTTGGTACCATTCACAGGAGACGATCTGAAAGGTCAGCTCTCCTTGTTATTATTCACAAATATACCAGCATTTCATCTGGATTCCAGTTTCAAAGTCACCAACAGGTAAACTTTCACAAGTCAGTCCTTGTCTTGCCTCAGAAGTGGCACAGACAAAATCCAGGTTTTGGTTTACATCAGTGTTTCCCAAACTCTAGTTTCTTCAAATACCATTTCCCAGCCCTATTTTACTCAGTATTTCTCTTACAATTATTGCATGTTAGTCTCATCCTAAACAAAGAAATCTAGGAAATCACAGGTTTGATGTCCTTGTTATTCTTTTTCCAAGACATATGAAAATGAATAAAAAACTATTTAAATACTTCTTAAAAGCCACCATTATACCTAACTCATTTTCATTGCCACACACCAAGAAACATTTACTCAGGATTTTCATCCAAGATCCTTCTACTAAAAAGATTCTGCATCTTTTTTTCCCGGAAAAAAAATCACAAACTAACCTTTGCAAACACTAACCTGAGCCTCCTAAGGCAATACAGTAGTTCAGACCACAAGGGGGTCTTCTTTAGAAACTAGATTCAAATTTAGTTGCTAAACTAAACATCTGAACATCAGAGATCACAGAAGGTGTGGAGATGACTCGATGGCTTTCCAAAGAAAGCATGACATCAACTTCCAGAATACAGTGACATCTCTGTGATGTGCTACATTCGCTGAGATATGAGGAGACGTTTTTAAAGATATGTTTCAGGCTGAGACTTTTTCAAATTCTAAAACTAAAATTCACAAAAAGTCATTGCTCTCCCTCCAGGAAAAACACCTGCTGTAGAACTCTTGTAGCTCTGCATGGAAGAATCCTGTCACCTCAGTCTGGGTCAGCAGTGACCAGCACTGAAACGTGTCACAGATCACTCCAATAGGAATATCACCGTCCTTCAGATGCCACCAAAACCAACACCACTACTGGATGGCTGAAAACCTATAAAAATATTTTAGATTAGTCATAAACAAAATGACTCAGGATGATATTCTGCAAACATTTTATGGACTCCAAACATTAAGCCTTTTCAAAAGTAAAAGTGAGCCTAAGTGGCAATGGATAATATCGTTATTTTTGCTTTTAACTGCAATTATTCCTAAGCCCTTTTAATAGCTGTCACTTATTCATTTCTAGGCTGTAGCAAATTATAGTAAGAGGAGAAGGGAGCTGACAGCTCATTTCTTCTGTGAATGGCATGCTCCTCCATTTCTGCAAGGCCTGTGGGCCCCACTTTATGGCACATTCACCATCCCCAGGAAAATCCTGCTAAAAGAAGCAATAAAGACAATAGTGCTCAAGTCTGCCAGCTTGGAGGCTTTGGGTACTCCAGCAGAGTTTCCCAGGCCTCCATGCATTCTGATCAATAGGGGAGAAAAATAAGTTATCCCCATAGATACCCCAAAGGCATTTTATCTTTTTATCTACATGAAGGATGTATGCTTGGGGTGTGTGTATGTGTCTGTGTGTGGGGGGGTGCGTGTGTGCACGCACACATGTTGGAGGGGAACAGAGACAGCTGGTTTCATTTGAAAGGAATTAATAATGCAGGTATTATTAATATCATAAACCTCATCCTCTTAGGACACACAACCCAGGGAAAAGAGAGCTAGGTCAAAGGCACAAGACAGTCCATAAAAAATAAAACATTTTTGAATCTAAAATAGTACCTAATGAGAAAAAACTGAGTGATCACTTTTGGCACCTAGAAAATGGTGCAGCCTGTCCCTAAATATTAAAGTAGCACGAGTACAAAAATAGCTTTTAAGAGGAGTTTCAGAACTTGAGCTAATGAATCCAGTTTATGTTGCTGCTTAGCAGTCTTGACTAAATGGAACATTTGACTCCTGACAGGGATTGGGCAGAACCAGCTAACCAATGTGTACATGCCTGGAGCCAATCTCATCTGTGTCACCAGAGCGACAATCAGAATACAGAACCTTGCGATGACATTGCTTTTTGTAATATTGGCTTTTCTTTAAGTCAACATGTAGCCTAAAGATCAAAACAATCAAATGAAAATGTGTATTAGAAAGACCCCTAGGAAATATTTTCCACCACACCTTCAGAAATGCAAAGACCCAACAGATGAAAGAGCAATCCTGAAATTAATTGCTGCTCAGAAGATCAGCTTTTTACTTTTTAATTATCATTCTGTCCTTAATCCAAGAGCCAGAAGAAAAACATACGATGCATAGTGCTTACGCACCTCTTATGGGGAAGTGTTAACCTTTCTTCCTCAGCCTTTCTCTATTTTCATCAAAATGTGTTTAAATTTAAGATGCAGTCTTGGCAGAGTGTGTACCTCAGTGATGCAAATAGTGTGGGATGGTGCCACCCAGAACTCTGTGTGTGGGAGAATAACTAGGAAATCAACTTTCCTTTTCTCTGTGCAACTCTATTTCATCCAGAGGAGGATGTGGGCACACGTACTGCAGGTTTTTTTGTTTGTTTTTTTTTCCAACTGGGCAAGGGAAGAGGTATAGAGAGGAAAAGCCAAGTGATATTTTGGAAGGATTTGCAAAACACCTGGGTTTAAACTGTCAGGATCCAACTTGTCTTCTTCCCCGCTTACCTCCTTCAGTGATTTCACATCCATTTTGGGTGCTGCAGATTAAGAGATGGAATAGTTACCTCTGTAACAGTCATAGATGTGGTGGGAAGAGGCTGGCACAGACCAGGCATCACAATGAGCAATCCCAAATACGTTGGAGTGATTTGTTTGAAACATCTCTTAAATCTTTCCTAGAGGTGTTAACAGGCAGGGAAAAGGGCTGATCTTCAGTTTTACCACTCTCCCATCTGGTCAGCTCTGAAAATCCCCTCCTGGGCATATTCTACATGCCAGGCAGTGGGCAGAGCACACAGGATGCACAGATGACTGGCTACAGTACCATCACTATGTTCAGGTGCTCTCAGGCCAGCAGGGGAGATGGGAGAAGTGAATGAACCGATGCATTTTGTTTTTGTTTTTCTTTCTTGCACAGAGGCATGAACTAATAATCCCCTATGGAGGGCTGCCCAGTTAGAGGCCAAGAAGGTTTTCTGAAAAAGACATTTAAGATGGCATTAGGATGTGAAGGATAAGGAATGAACTAGAGGGAAGAGGCACATAGAAAACATTCAGGGCATCCCTAAGGGGGCTTCAGACTACAATTACCTGGTGCAGAGAGTCTTTGTATAAATAGAGATTTTAGGAAATTACTCCAGAATCAGAATTTCTGGTGATGAGATCCCAGATTCTAGTTTTTGCAAGCTGCTGAGATGATTCTGAATGCAGCTGACTGACCTACAGATTTGTGTTTGGGATCCATCAATCACATCTAGCACCCTCCCCTCCACATTTATAAATAGCTGAGAAAAATTTGGCATTGAAGGAGAGCACAGATGATAGTCACGGTCAGTCCCAAGAATAGGCCCCTGGCCTCTTGATTCCAAATTCAATGTCTGGACCACCAGTCCCCGAAGAGCTCCACCAGGAACATCATTTTCCATGAAGCACGTCTTTGGCCAACAGGACACAGGCCTCTTCTGCCATCCCCACCTGGTTTCTGCCTGCATGAGAGTATCAGCCACACATTACAGCTGTGCCCACTGCAACCTCATCGTCCCCTGCAGAGGGCAAAGGCACTCCACATGTATCATCATTTCTTGGCCTCAAGTGCTCAAAGAATGAGTTAATGAATGAAGTCCACAAATAGGGCTCACAAAAGGCACTCCTCAGAGGCTATGGGAAGTATAAAAAAGGTCGCCTCTCCCAGACAGACCTTATTTTCTCTGAACAGACAAAAAAACCAAAATCCAGAAATCAAACTGCGGTACTGAAAAACACAGCAAACTTGAAATTTAAGTCTTAATTCAAAGGACAGAAAATGCTGTGAAATTTTTTTGCAGACACAACCTGTTCAAATGAAATGACTTTTTTTTTCTACAAAAGCTGAAATCAAGCATCTGTTTCAGATTGTCAGCAAACTTGAAGGGTACAAGAAGCCAGACAGGAACAGTGTGCTCTGTGAGCTCACCGGTGACTCCTAATTCCATCCCTTTCAACCAGCGACGGCCTCTGGCCACAGAATTTTGGAGCAGAGGTTCAAAACTCATACATCCTCTCACATCTACTGTGTGCCGGCCGAGGCCAAAGAACTCTGCTGTTTGTTGATTATATTTTTTCATTTTATCTTGACAACCACACACTGGCATCATTTCCATCTATATAAGAGGAAACAGAAGCTATGAGAACTTAACAAATTTCCCCCAAGTCACAGAGCAAGTGAGTGGTGATTAATTTCAACCTGGATCTGTGTGGGTCTGGATCCCACAAGGCAGCTCACAGAAGTATCTAAGGGAATAAATGGGACAAAGCCTCGGAACAGGCACAGAGCCTAACTGAGCACTTTCTAGTGTGGCATAGTCACCTTAATGGACAGCAAGGTCAACAAAGCAATCAGAATAGTGTACCTTGGCCAGGTGCAGTGGCTCATTCCAGTAATTCCAGTGCTTTGGGAGGCCAAAGCAGGAGGCTAACTTGAGGCCAGGAGTTTAAGACCAGCATGGGCAACACAGGAAGACCTCATCTCTACAGAAAATAAAAAGATTAGCCGGGCATGGTGGTGCGTGTCTATAATTCTAGTTACTCAGGAGGCTGAGGTGAGAGGATGGCCTGAGCCCAGGAGTTCAAGGCTGCAGTGAGTTATGACTATGCCACTCTACTCCAGCCTGGGTGACAGAGCAAGACCATATCTCCAAAACATAATAATAATAATTAATTAAAGAAAGAATAGTCTAACTTGCACAGGGCTATACTGTTGGCTGGATGATCATAGTGTTTCAAAAATTGGGAATAGATGAGAAGCCTACTAAATTTGTACTTGATGTGTATAAGTGGAAAAGTTCTAGGTCAAGTGAACAAAAGTCTAATCTGAATCATAAAAACAGTCATCGTCCCTCAACCAATCCTCAGACTTGAGAGTCAGTTTACAGTGAGTTTATACGGGCTCAACTAGAATGAAAGCAAGGCTGGGTCCCTTTGAAATAGGACCCTGGTACACTGTCAAAAGTGTATTCATTAATCTTTCTCCCAGCCTTCCCCAAGAAGACCTATGTACAACCTTTTACCAGGGTAACTGCGCACTGAGGAAAAAGGAAAAATCAGACGTTTTGGGAACTAATGGACAATGGCTCTGAATGAACACTGATTCCAGAATACTCAAAACATCACTGTGGCCTCAGTTAGTACGGATTTATGGAGGCCAGGTGATCTATGAAGTTTCTTTGTTTCTTTTTTTGTTTGTTGTTTGTTTTTTGGTGTTTTTGACACGGAGTTTCACTCTCGTTGCCCAGGCTGGGGTGCAATGGTGCAATCTCGGTTCACCACAGCCTCTGCCTCCCAGGTTCAAGCGATTCTCCTGCCTCAGCCTCCCGAGTATCTGGGATTACAGGCATACGCCACCACGCCTGGATAGTTTTGTATTTTTCGTAAAGATGGGATTTCTCCATGTTGGTCAGGCTAGTCTCGAACTCATGACCTCAGGTGATTTGCCCACCTCAGCCTCCCAAAGTGTTGGGATTACAGGTGTGAGCCACCGCACCTGGCCTGATCTATGAAGTTTTAGTTCAGGTCCACCTCACAGTGGACCCAGTGGGTCCCACACTTCATCCTGTGGTCATCTCTTAAGTTCTGGAATGCATAATTGGAATAGGCATGCTTAGCAACTGCCAGGTTCTCCACAATGGGGAAACAAGGAGTTGTTCGGTTATTGTACTGAAGGAGAAAGGGAATATAAAAGGTCTGAGAATGCAGCTCCAAAGGCCTGTATGCTCCATTTCCAGAGTGAACTGAGAACACTTAAGTTGGGGGTTTACCATGTGTGTGCTACTTGGCTTATAAGAAATGGGCTCAGCTCTGCACTTGAATATCAGGATAAATTGTTCCAGCAATGGAGAGCCAAGACACTATCAAGTTTCAATTGCTAGCTGAAACCCTTGATAGCTGCTAGAAAAATAATATGCAATTATAGCCTAGAAACGTAAATTATCAAGGCCACGGTGCTCTCAGAATGTAATAAATGAAATGTGGGTAACCACACATGTGGTAAAAATCCCAGCCCCCAATGTGTATCACAGATGCCTAGTCACCCACAAGCACTGGAGAGGGAGGAAGGAAGAAACAGACGCTTCAAATTCAACACTGGCTGAACCGTGGATGAAAGGATGAAAAGCCAAGAAATGTTTGCTATGTTCTTTCCAGTTATGGTCTTCAAATGTCTATGCCCTGTAGGCTCCTGGGTGACTAGGAGAGAATTATAAGTAGACAAGCAAGTAAGAATACTTCGGCAGAGAGTAACACAATGACAAAATGTTGGTTTCTTCTTCTGTAATGTTCATTTTATCTAGAGTGGATTTTGGCACAGTGGAATGACACTAAGGCAGTCACTGTTGCCTCCTAGGGTTAGGGCATTGCACGGCCGTGTACCTCTCCAACACCCAGAGGCTCCTCAATCAGTGACCTTGGGTCTTCAGCAAAATTGGGAACAGCGAGAGTTACATGCCAGACATCCCTAAATAGAGTATCCCCAGGGCCCTTACTCAGAGACGAAGAAACCATTTTAAAGGACTGTGAAAAGGACGCAGTGCTCACATGCATGAAAAATAGTGCTTCTGTCTACAGACATTTACTGAGTACTTCTTATGGGCTCAGCCTGGGAACACCTGCCATGAGCCCTCCAGGCTACTCAGGGAGAAGGACATGAAAGAGACTGTGAAACAGCACGATCAATGCCAGCACAGGGAAGCACTTCATGTGTCCAAGGAGCAAATGCCAGAAGTCACGGAAGGTTCCCAGAGGAGGTGACCATCCACTCATATCATGTGATCCAGGCACTTCACTCACAAAGGAAGCCAGGGGCCTCTCTCTCCCAGCCCAACAAACTGCCGGACACCTCTGGCATGACTTCTCTTTTGCTTGCTGTTCCCCCTTAATATTCATTTCAACCTGATTTCACCTGATTAGGAATTCTGGGGTCTTATGCTCACTTGCAAGGGAAGAATCATGAGCCCACCTCATCCCTCACTGATGGCTTCTGAGCAGTATTTGAAGACGGGCAGTATTTGAAGACCCAGAGAGCAGGGTGCCTCAGGGAAAGCCCCTCAAAAGCGAATTCTCCTGGTGTCCCTGAGTCTTTATGTCTCTGAAAACAATTCCCTATTTTGGCAATCATGAACGAGTCTCCCCTATACATGCCCTGTCTCCTGCTGCAGGGGGCAAAATAAGTAACATCTACAGAGGGGCTTCTCATCTCCCCTCCTCATCAGGCCAGGCTAACCCACCCCCTCAGAACCCCTGCCTGCCCCCAAATCTCATCTGGGACTTATGGAACAAGATTTTTATTAAATGGCGACAAAGATGAAAAGTAAAATATCAGAGACACACAGAGAGTGAGCCACAGACCTGAGAAAACAGCTGCATATGAAAGGATTAGAAAACAAATGAAAAAAGTAACTCAAAGGATTTAGAATCCATTCAGGTGCACTGGAAGAAAATCCCCCCAGGATTGGGAGAACAGATCCAGGTTCAAACCTGGGCAATAGGAGGTTCTAAGGAGGTTCCATCCTCTTCTAGCTGCCTGATTAGGTGGTACCTTGAGGTTTATAACTTCTTTTTACTCACCACTTTCTAGGATGATGCTTCTTGAAAGAAGAGAAAAGTGAAGTCTGGGACCACGTGCACTTGCATCACCTGAGAGGCTGCTAAAAATGTGGTTTCCTAGGTCCCCAGTGATTCTTAAGCATTCTGAAGTCTGAGAACCACAGAACTAGGTACTTCATCATTCCTAAGTGGTTGCATTACCCATGCTAAATCACTCTTTTAAATTGCTGTTTAAAATTTAAAGAAGACACTAGTGGCTACATTGATTCTTTTAGAAATGGTTAGATTCTAACAGGAGTGATTGTACAGTCACATTGTGACCAATTTTAAATGATGTAAAATTTACACATTGAAGCCAGAAGGATCTTTTCAAAGCATAAATCTGATCACGTCACTCCCTTGGGTAAAACTCTTCAGTGACTTCCCTTTGCCCTTTTGATAAAAGCTCAGCCCCATGATCCCAATCAGCCCTCCTCTCCAGTCTAATCCACGGCTGGAGTGCTCCCTGCCTCAGGCACTCTGCTCCCCAGTTCCTGCAACATCCAAGGTCAGCCTTTTACACAGCCTTCATGTGCTAGTTGTCTGTACCCAGTAACATTCTTTCACCCTCCTCCCTGACCTCCCTGACTACATTAATCTCCCTGTTGTAGGCTCCCCCAGCATCAGTAACTTCCCCCTTCAACAGCCCTTAGCAGACTTCAAACATCACACTTATTCGTGTGATCCTTTGATCAATGCATACTTCCTCCTCTAGTGTGTAAGCAGCCCAGCTGTTGTTGAAATCAACAACAGGCCTATTTTTCTCTCGGAAGGAGGCTCACCATTGTTTACGTATCACCTAGTACACCACACGGTACACAGCAGGTGCTCAATAAATACCTGTGAATTAACAAATGAATATTTCCGTTTGGTCCAAGTGCTAAGGTGTTTACAACTAATTGATCATAACCAGTTACAGATTGCTTTGTTCCTTCTCCACTACCACTGCTTCACTTGACTAGCTTTGAAAAAGAAAAAGGAGAAAAATAAAGAGTATTTCCGAATCAAATGCTGGAACAAATTCAGGCACACAGTAGCAATTAAGAATTTAAAATACTCTGATCCCTTTCCTGAAAGTTAAAGGCAGCAGTCTCTCCCCAGCCAAGGATTAAAGTCCTATGGTGGTTTCCCTCCCCCTGCATATGATCCAATACTCTTCAAAGCACTTATCACTTCTAATGGATGGACCCAACTATTCCTAATACAACTTCTGGGTTTCGAAAAGGTGAAACTCAACATTAAAACTACTGGTATGCCATTTCTCTGGGCCTGGCTTTGATCTAGTCATGAAAAATTGTCTTAAAGATATATGTTGAGATAAAAACAAATCTGAGAATTTTCACAACTTCTTGTATTTTCAGACACCCTCATCTGCCCGTCTTATCATTCCCAGGTCCAGACGCCGAGTCTCAGACTGTTTCATTACACACTTGCACATGCTAGAATTGTTAGCAACACATTTGAAAAGATTCAACATGGCCCTGTACCAGTTGACAATAATTAGATGACAATGCTTGTGACTGTGGAAGGTTGTCTCACTGGGTACATAAAGGAATCTCTATTACGCGCTCTTCTCTCTACCATCCTCAGGCAGTCAGCTACAGCTGGGGTAATGGTTTGCTGCCCCGATCGCGCAGTGGTAAACATATATTTACCACTGGATTCTATTTCAAGGTACACACCAATCCTGATATATAGAAAAGAGGCGTTGCTACGCAGTGGACACTCTAGCTGCTGAATAACCCATGTTTACCACTCTCCTAGGTAAAAGAAAGTGACCAGAATTTTTTCACACTGAAGACTGTGTATTTGTCAGGTCCAATAAAGATTTGCATACAGTCATTAGACAAGTGATTTTCACGACTATAGTTAATGGAAGTCAAGGTGGAGACCAAAAGACATCATTTTCAAAGCACTAATTTGGAGAAGCAGTTTCTGTTTGGCACATGGCTGTCTGACACCCCTACTTCTATCCAGGGCATTTTAGTGTCTAGAGTAAGGTTTCTCTCTTTTCAACCCACTCCTTAAAAGCTGTTACTAAGTGACTGTTTAATGGGTACGTGAGCTACTGCTTAATGAGCTGGTGTGCCTGTAAGCTAGTTGCTGCCTTCCTGAAGAAGCAGTAAGTGGAAAAAGCACCCAAACAAACCGGCCATAGCCAGAGACGATGATTGGAAATGGAAGCAGGTGGCTTCTACTTAGGTGGCCATAAAATGAATTGTCCAATCCAGGGCACGTTGAAAGTGAAAGCTGGTGTAATTGAATGTGCTGGGACAATGGGGCCACACTGGGTCTATACACTTGGGACTACAGACATTCTTCTTTTATTTTTCTACTTTTATCCCCAGGATAATTTCTAATCTGGTTGGCAGCTTGATCATCTGGCTCAGATTAAAGAAGAAAATGTAACACTTTACAACCACCCATCTGCCAATGAACATTTCAGCAGTCCCCTACTTGGTGGAAGGTTCCTAATGATTCAAAAAGGGACATTTCCAAAACATTATTGGACCCAGTGACCCTCTTTTACATGTAACATAATCATATGAAACCCAGTTCAACTGAATGAAAGTCCTGCCAATTGCTCCTTCACTGTTACTCCAGTGACATGGGGTTTCTCCCAGGGCCCCTGTGCACAATTGGACAAATGCAAACAGCCCCAAAAGCTGGAATCAAGAAAAGGGAAAGAGCTCCAGTGGAGCCATCTCCATTCTCTCCCCCCAAAGTAAAAAAAATTAATAATACAATAAAACAGTAAAATCTCAGGTTAGTTCAAATTGAACTGGACATATATCTATTTAGAAGAGCTTTCACTTGAGGACCCTAAATTGCTAACTTGAGTCATTACATCAGTTATTTTAATTCACAGTCAATCATAACTCATTCCAGTCTGTATTTTAACAGTTGGTACTTCTCCTGTACTGGTTTAAGTTTCATTTTTATTTAACAAATAGTAATCATTCATATTTATGAGGTACGATTGGATGTATTGATACATGCATACCTAAGGAATGATCAAATCAGGCGAATTAACATATCTATCACTTCAAATATTTAGCATTCCTTTGTGGTGGGAACATTTAAAATCCCCTCTTTTAGCTGTTTTGAAATATACAATATGTAATTATTAACTATTGCCACCATGTTGTGTAATAAAATCACCAGAACTTATTCCTCCTGGCTAACTGAAACTTTCCATCTGGCTTTGACCAACATCCAACTGAAACTTTCTATCTGGCTTTGACCAACATCTCTTCTTTCCCTGCCAACCCCAACTTTCTTCTTGTTTTCTTGAAGAAAAGACATATTAAGCAAACTAATTCTAGTCAAGACTTTAGGAGGAGTTACCTAGGTCACTTGAAGAAAATTAAATACAAAATGCATGCTTTTATATGATTTTAGCAAGATAGTTTAATAAAGAACCTGAATAGAAACTACTGAATCAGTGATAATAACCTCAATAATAATAGCAAACCCAACCCAATGCTTTTAGGGTACGCTACTTTACAATCATGATTGCATTTAATCATCTCAGCTACTTAAAGAGGCAGGGACTTACATTACCTATATTTGAAAGATGTGAAAATGAGGCCAAGGAAGGTCACTAACTTACCTGAAGTCACCCAGCTGTGTACTCAACAGGAGATCTGAACCCTCCATTAACAAGTATGTGCTTATGTCGCTTTAAACCACAAAGACTGCTTTTCCTTTTTCCCAAATCCAATCAGTTAGCAAATCATTTAATTTTATCATCAATATCTACAGGCAAACACGGTGTGTGCAGGCCTGCCCTCCTTTCCCTCTGCTCAGACTCTGGCTGGCACCCGCTGAGGGGCTCAGGCTGGAAGGTGGGGGCTGGGCAACCTGTCTCCAAGTTTCATTGGCACAGCAAGCACACTGCTTTGTTTATTTATTCATCTGACCAAGAACATGTATTTACTTAGACAGGCCTAGCAGGAGCTCCCATCTTTCCTCTGCCCCTCCCTCCAGCTGTATCATCTAATCTATCCTCCAGGTTGCTCTCACTGGAATCCAACTGCATCTTTTCCTTGCCTAAAACCCTTTGGCTTTCATTTCTGCTCAATCCAAATGCCCAGCTCCTGGGATTGCTGATGTAAAGCCCCTTCCAGACTGTCCTCCACCACCCTGATTGCTATATTCCCTGGACGTATCATATTCTTTCTTTTAATACTCAGATTTCCAGATCTTTCTTAAAAGTCACTTCATTTGTAAACACCTACCTCTGTGATCTGCAATCACGGTAAACATACCTTTAGCATACTGTTATGACCGTCTCTTAACAGATCTGCCTGTTACAGCCCTCCCTACCCCTTCTCCACATATGGAGTGCCCAGGCTACAGCATACAAATTGCAAGCAAAATGGCTGTAGACTGACTGAATGACTGAATGAAGCATTATGATCAGGGCTATAAGCCCAGCAATAGTTTGGCTTGAAAATATTTATATACGTTTTAAGGATAAACCCAACATCTGTTTTTAAAATATATTACAATTAAAAAATAAAGCTTTACTGTGCTTCTCTCATATAAATCCAAGCAAATGTTTCTCAAAAACCTTCAGCTGGAGAATGGACAGTAATTGAGAAAGTAGTTCTAATGAGTCGAAGTCGCTTCCTGGCAGTGCAGTAAGCCTAGAGATGATGGAAACATATTCATTCCTTGACAAAATGTTTAATTTCATGTGATTTGTGCTGACTTACTATAAAAGTGACAGCACTGGAGAAAACAGGATTTAGCAGCTGATATAACTGTTTCTTTGCTTCTAAAGGCCTTTCATTATTAGAAGAGCTGCATGGGTGTGTGTGTATGTGTGTCTGTCTTTCTCTCTCACACACACATATGTACAGGACATTTATTATTTAATATATCAAAATTTTTGATTAGTGGTCACTTCCCAGAGTGGTCCACAATTGGAATAAGTGAGGCACAGGTCCGCTATAAAGAAATCTAGGGGGCAGGCACAGTGGCTCACATCTGTAATCACAACACTTTGGGAGGCCAAGGCGGGCCAATCACAAGGTCAGGAGTTTGAGACCAGCCTGGCCAACATAGTGAAATGCCGTCTCTACTAAAAATACAAAAATTAGCCGGGCGTGGTGGCGGGCACCTGTAGTCCTAGCTACTCAGGAGGCTGAGGCAGGAGAATCACTTGAACCCAGGAGGTGGAGGTTACAGTGAGCCAAGAGCATGCCACTGCACTCCAGCCTAGGCGACAGAGTGAGACACCATCTCAAAAAAAATATATATATATATAGGAATCTGTGGGGTGGGGCGAGTTGGGGGGTGGACAGGAGTCAAGTAAAAACCAGCCTGACTGAACATTATTGGAATTCACTCCTCACTTGACCAAAAATGAGCAATCTGACCAAACTCCTCCACTAGCTCTACCTCCCAAGCCACATGCTCTGAGGGCCAAGGGTAAAGTCAGCTGTGGTTATGCATTTGGGCTAAAGAGGCCAAAAACAGAAAAAAAAAATTATTTTGAAATGGATTACTCTTCAAAATTAAGGGTAATTGTGTGTAGCAGCCTGGAAAATACAGCTCATCTAGCTCTGCCACTGAACCCCACAGCACAAAACTCTGGTGCTCTAAGTGCAATTCTGAACTGGAAAAAAAAAAAAAGGCACAAAGGGCGGAAGGAAGGGTGGAGGGTTGGTATAGGGCTGGTGACTTGTAAGAAGGCAGCTGCCTTGGGGAGTCACAGCTAGTCTATAACCCAGCAATATTTCTATGGCACTTAAGCCACTTGATGGTATTCTGGACTATGATAGCAGCCAAGCAGAGAAGGTAAATAAAAGGCCGACAGATAATTACATAAGAAAATTAACGTGGCAAGATTAGGACAGAAATCTAATGGACAAAGTGGGAAAGGACTTCGCATAAAGCAGTACCTTGAAGGCTTCTCCCTGACCTGCTACAATGTCCTGGTCACACTAATGGAATATCAATATCTGTTACTATCCAACTAGTCAAGGTGGATTTGACAAGCAAAGGAGGAGGCGCTGAACTCACTTAACTCATTCCCACACAGACATTTCCTTTGTCTTATGACAAAGGCCTCTGAACAAGCCAAGCTGAGCTTTGCTACCTACCTTCCTCATTTCATTTATCTTATTGCCATTATGTAAAGTCAAGGCAGTAACTAGTGGTCAGAATTCAAACCCTTTTTAAGAAACTGAGACAAAAACTCACCGGTTACAGTGTCTTTCAGTCACAGGTACTAGGAAGAAACATACATGCAAACAAAACTTGAAAAACATTTGGATTAGAGGAACAATTGCAATATAGGAGGGAAGAGAGCTAGAAAGGAAACTTGGAGAGCTGGAGGAAAGAAATGAACATAAAGAGTGAGCCCTCTCATTTGTTAATACACCACCTTAGACTCTAAGGAATAACCAGTAAGTAGAAAACCAGGGCACTTATAACTGCTGTGGAAAGTCTGGACTATCTGATAACACACAACTGGTCTTGCTAACTCAGGAAGACAAAGCAGCGGTTCTCAGCTTGGGGACAGGAGAGTTGATAGGACAATCTGCAATACCTGGAGACATCTGGGGTTGTCACAAACAAGTAATGCTACTAGCATTAGTGAACAGCGGCCAGGGAAGACAGTAAACATTCGACTGTACACAGGACAGCCCTTACAACAAAGGATCATCCAGCCCGAAATGTCAACAGCACTGAGACTGACACTGCCTGAAATAATGGGTTAGTAAAATGGCCAACAGCCTACAAGTAGAAAAAGAACTGTACAATTAGCCTCAGCCTCGTCCAAAGGAGAAACCGTCCCAGTCAAAGGACTCCTGTCTCTGGTTTCCTTAGTTGGTATGAATCCATCAACAAGAGAATTAGCAAAAGTTACAATAAGCTGGAAAACACTGTCAAGTATATTTCCCTTCCAACTGGTTCCTTCCCAGGTGGTTCCATGCATTTGCCTTTACCATGACTCATCCAGAGAGGAAAAATATTGGCTGAAGAATAGATGCCCATTCTTCTTGGCAAATACTGTTCTCATTTTTTATTAATAAATTGCATTCTGGCTCATACGCTTCAATATCATGAAGTTGGTTGATGGGCATACTGTCCCTGAGAGAAGAATCCATTGACTCTCAAAATTAAGGTCAACTTTAGAATGAGATACCCAAAGAGAGGGATTGACTCTGAAGAACCAGGACGCAGTGGCAGCAGAGACATCCCTGGATACCACGGCAACCCAGGGCACACCCGTGTGCAGGATCCACAGGAGTGAAGAGCCTCTCGGGACGCCACTGAAGCATAGCTCCACATGGGATCCTGGCCTCAGAGGCTGGCCAGTCCAGGGAACCAACAAAAGAAGGAACTAACCAGCACAGACATCATGGTACAGCAGAAAGAAGTAACACAGTAAAATGAGTCAGAAAAAATGGGTTTAAGGCTCAGATGCACTCTTTAAGCATCCTTGTGACATTTCATTCTTCCAAGCCACATCTGTAAAATGGGATAACAATACTATTCTGATTGTTCCCCATCATTTCCAAAACAGCATCCCCAGAGGAAGGGTGTGTCAGGGCACAGAGAAACATGTCGCATTGATCCTGTGACTCCAACTCCACCAAGAGAATGCCTTATAGGGCTTACCTGATTATCATTCCCTCAAACCACCGTTCCTTATGCAGAGTACAACCCACTGAACACATCGCATTCCTATAGTCTAGCAAGTTGTGCCTTTCCAGTGTTTTCTACTGATGAAAGTTTTGTTTCCTACCTTAACTGTTAGAACTAAAGCAGTCAAAACTGTAGCCTCAATTCCTAAAATTGAAGTTCCAATAATAATTCTGTTCAGATTCTGGAAATCAGTGTTTGTGGGGGCCCGGAACACTGAGAATCATCTCCTTCTATTTATACATGTGACTAATTTCTCGACTCAGCACTATGCCAGTTTGTTACTGTAGTTAATTCTGTTTGATGAGCTAGCATTTCTTCTCCCACACATAGTCCTGTCTGATACTTAACTGTTCATCCCACCTCAGGCCAGTGACCAAACTCTGCTCATACCATACCTGCATTTATATTGCAACAGGTTAGAAAACATAGCACTAACACACAAGTTGTTAACGTAATCAGGAATCCTGATATGGCTTTGCAGGCTTTAGTTCTGGCTAATATAGAAAAGTTCCAATTGTTAACACTCAGACAACCCAAATTATCCAGGGAACTGAGCATTGCAACCAGTGTGTGCATTGTACATGCAGGCTGGCTTTGCCGAACCTAAAAATGCTGTGCTGGCATACTGGAAGGCTTTCGTGGCCACACACATGGTCCTGGGAGCCACACCCTGTGGAATGACTGTCCTTCATGATCCTTTCATTGTGGGCAGTGCAGAAGTTCCCAGACTTTTTTTTTTTTTTTTTTAAGAGATGGGGTTACCCATCTCTTAACTCTGTCAACCAACCTGGAGCACTGTGGTGCGATCACAGCTCACTGCAGCCTCAGACTCCTGGACTCAAGCCACTCTCTTGCCTCAGCCTATCAAGTAGCTGGGACTACAGGCGCATGCCATCGTACCCCGCTAATTTTTTAACTTTCTGAGAGATGTGGTCTCGCTATGTTGCGCAGGCTGAGTTGTCAGCCTTTGACTTTCTTCCTTCGACAGCCAATCCAAGCCCAGGTCAGCTAAAATGCTTCATCTAATCATGCATCCCAGCAGTGTGGCTGCCACCAGAAGAGATTACAACTGTCTTCGTAATTAGAATCATTCATATGGGGAACACTAAAATGGGACAGGAGAAGTTGAGCAGAGTAAATTTCCAAAGACCTCAAAAGTTCTAAACTAAAACTTGGTGAGTAAAGGAGATATCCTGTCGATTTTATTCTAAGTAAGGTTAAAGAGTTATTGCAAAGGGAGCTACTGCCTCTCTGCATCACTAAAGTGAAAAGCATGTCACTTGAGTTTCTAGTTCCTCCAAGATGGCAGCATCAGGGCCTAGCACACTGGCAAGTTCTACAAATAGTAGCATTTTTAAAAGTTAAGTCAACAGCTGACAGAACTGCATCTGGTTCAACATTTGGAAATAGCATCTCTTGCAGGGGGATTAAACCAACAGTATTTTGTTAAAAGGAGATCGCTAAGTATTTCTTAAAAGGATAGCCCTCTAGAACATCTTCATCAGAATCCGTGGCAAGTTAGTTACAGATGTAGTTTTCCCCAGAATTAATGAAACAGACTTTAAAAATTGTTAGCCACATTGAGAAATACTTTGACATGAAGACTGGGTGTCTGTTTTATGAAATTCTGTTTTCCACACTTTTCTCTTTCATGTTTTAAACTGCTGGTCTTGGCCTACTAAAGTGATACCATGATCCACTCACGGGTTACAACCCTAAGCTTAAAAAATACTTCTCTGGTTGATTAGAAGGAACCAGAACTAGAGTTGCACAATTAGTAGCAAACACTCCAGGCTTTGCGATGCAGAGAAGGTTTATTAATCCACCACATTTTCCAAATTCAACAGAATGTCTTATAAACCAAATTATCTACTTGGATGGTTTCAGGCACCAAAAAGTGTTTACAAAGCTTGAGCTACGAACCTTAATGGTATCCACTGTCCTAGATCTAGAAGGCATATGTTACCTTCATAGGAATGATCACCTTTAACCCTTGAGCATTAGGCAAGATGATGAAGTAAGCAAAGTGAGCTCCTTGCCTCACCCCCAGCCACATCCTCTGGCAAAGACTTCAAAGCCCTTTCCCCACCCTCCCCACCCACTCACACCAGAGACCCAAAGGGGGTAAATTACTTTGAAACACTCAAGTATTACCTTCTTTTCAATACAGTAATTTAGTCAATGTTCAAGACTTAGCTGCACCTGCAGAAGACCTTCGTGTTTCCTCACTTTCATTTTTCTTCTCCTAGGCATTTCTCATCTCCCCTGCATCTGCCACACAGTCTCCCTTACAGCCTCCTGTCTTCACCTCCATATCCTAGGAGAGCAGAATGGGATACAGCAGATGCCTCTGACTTCAATCCCCTTACAATAATGCCCTTCCTCCTAGGCTAAAGCAACACAGACTTCTTTTTTTTTTTTT
>NW_012116289.1:2147162-2149642 GCF_000951035.1 Colobus angolensis palliatus | reverse complement strand
TCAATCCACCCACCTCAGCCTCCCAAAGTGCTGGGATTACAGGCGTGAGCCACCACGCCCAGCTGGTTATGTGTTATTAAGTGCACTGGTTGTCTAATCTCTCAAGGAATCATCCCTCTCTTCCTTTCTTCAGGCTGAAAAAGGGAGGAGTATACTTGAGGCAGAACAGGGTCTAAAAGAAGAGTGGCTTGGCATGGGGGAAAGGACGGGGGAAAAAACAAAAGCCCATTACCTGGGCTTTTTACTTGCACTAATGCTGCAACATTTTCCTGGTATATTTCCCTGGTGGATCTCTCCCAATACAGCTACCTCTCCTTTAGTCAGTCTACAAACACTTATTGAGCACTGAAGTCATGCTAAGAATCCATCTAAGTTCTGGAGCTGTAAACAAGACAAGGTAATCACTACCCTTATTGAACTTCTGCTCTAACAAGGAGAGAGACAATACTCAAATACACAAATGACTGTATAATGCCAGGGAGTAAAAGGTACTAAGACAAAAAACTGAGTAACATAAGAGGCCCAGGGAGTATCTGGCTGCTATTTTATATGGGGTAGCCAGGGAAGGCCCGCGATAAGCTGACAGCTGGGCAGACACCTGAAGGAAGCGGGGGAAGTCAGTCATCTGGACATGTGGGAGAAAATCTCCTCCTGTAATTTCATGTGCAAAGGCCCTAGGCAGAGAACTCAGTGAAAAAGAAGAACGTAAGACGGTGAGGGTGCCTGCAGTTACCAAGGACAGTAAGCATGGCCATCATTAGAACTGCCCATCTTCTTGCCCAATGACTCCTCCAGGCCCTGAGTTTCCCCGGACTCCCATCCGGGTCTGCCTCCCATCCGGGTCTGCCTCCCAGCCGGGTCTGCCTCCCAGCCTGCCCCTCCCTGATACCTACCATGCTTCTTGTTCTCCAGTTCAGTACCCTCCTGACACAACCCCTCCCCAAGAGTCCCAGCAGTCCAGGTCATTTCCTCACAATTTACCAACCTAATAAAAACAAACAAAACAGAGTAGAAAAAAGGGAGCACCCACATTTAACCACAGCCTTCCAGAGATAGGAAATATACAACAGTAAAGAGTAAAGCTTCAAAAGGTCAGCTATAAGAAAAATTAAATGTATGCGATGTGTCTGCAGGGGATCTCGCCTCCTAACTTACCATTATTTTCCCCCAGATCTATAAATTGGGGGACAATAATCCTTGAAACAACCTTGGAAAGTAGGCATGGAGGTGAGATAATATGAGAACCCAGAGGAGAACCTGAGAACCCAGAGATAATATGGGGCCAGAGGAGACCCCAATAACAGCTGCTGCCAGTCTTTGCAATCTCAAAATGATTCTGAGAAGGATTATATCCCTCTATGTCCCAAAGTTGCTCGCAGGGTTTTGGTATGTAAATACAGGTCATTAATTACCTTTATAGAAGCAAAAAAGAAACACTCAGATATTCTTCCATAGCCTCATCCCCAAGTCACCGGCCGCGCCCAACAGGCAGCCTCCGCTTCTGGAAGCCCCAACCCCTGCCTTAGGTTATCTGAAATCTTAATCATAACGAATTAGGCCCGAATCATTCAGGGCCAGCGCAGTTAGGAAGCCCATGATCCAGCGCGAGGGGCATCCCAAATACGTTCACTGGGTCTCGGGGCTGTCCAGGGGCTCTCAGAGCTGGGTCACTACCTGGGACCAAGCCTGAGCCTGGTCCTTTAGGTCAAGGCAGGTCCCGTCCCGCCTCCAACTTCAAATCGACCCCTAGGCTGGAGAGGGTCACTGGGCGGGTAGTTCCTGGCTGTGCGGTAACACTCACACACACACACCGACAACACCCCCCCACACCGACAATACCCACCCCACACACACACTTACACACACCGACGACACACCACACACACATACGCGCGCGCACACACACGCGCGCGCATACACACACACACACACACACACGCCACCTCGCGCGCGCGCGCGGCACAGCACCGACTTCCCAATCCCAAACACGCGCGCACCCCCGGGACAGCTGAGTTCTGTATTTCCTCTTCCTCAAAAAGACTCCGGCAATCGCGGTCGCCACTCTCCGCTCCGATTCCCGGGCCCCCGGCATACCGCCGCCCCCTTCTGTGAAGGCGCGCCCGGTGCATCCCCTCTCCGAAGCCGAGATTTCCGCGAAGCTCCGCAAAGCCCCCCGCCGCCTCTCCCGGTCTCGGCGGAGACCCCGGTGTGTCCCTGGGAGGAGAGTATTTACAACCAGAGCCTCCGGAGCTCCCGGCTGCCCAGACCGCCCTCTCCGGCCCTCCTGGCCCCCATCCCTCTCGCCCATCACCGCCTCCTCCCACGAGCGCACTCGCCGGGGGATTCCCTCCCATCCCTGAGTGCAGGAGAAGACGCAGAGTCCAAGCCGCCAGCCGCTTCTCTGGCTCTGTAGGAATCTTGACTCCAAGGTCCCAGCCCCACATCCCCCTTCCCCAACAAACCCGCGCCAGCGTCGCAAC
>NW_012116289.1:2144453-2146992 GCF_000951035.1 Colobus angolensis palliatus | reverse complement strand
ACCTTCACCCTGCCGAGCGCGGCGGCCACCCCTGCTCGAGCCGCGGCGCCCCCAGGGAGGAAACAAAAGTGTCTCCGCGGCGCCCGGAGTCCCCCGGAGCAGGACGCCTCCTCCCGGCCCCAGTCCCGGCCCCCTCCCCTGCCGCACCGAGGTCGGGAAGTCGGGGCGCGGCGCCAGCCCAGGAAACTTTACGAACCTGCTAGGGGTCGCAGGACAGCAGCGGCAAGGGTTCCCGGCGATCAGAGCTGCGGCGACCCGCCACCATTGAAGGGGAACTGGAGGCTCTGTCGCCCAGCGTGGGGCCGCGGCGGCGTGGGTGGCTCTACCTCTATCTTGTGCCCATTCTCGCCCGCTCCCGCTCGCCCCAGCACACGCACTTACACTCTGGGTCGGCCGGCTGCTGCACCGCCGGCTGCCGCTGCTCTCACTTCCTCTTCCTTCCTCCTGCTGGCCAGAGACACATTTTGCATCTGCAAGGCATCCGGAGATCAGCCGCGAACTCTCCTCCCGAGCGGACGCTGCGGAGTTGCAGCCGCCGCCCCTGGCACCTGCGCCAGGACACTCGTGGTCTGCGCGTTCGCCTTGCGCCCGCACCCTGGTCCCTGCCCACTGCACTTTGCCTAGGGAATGCCCACGACTTTTTGAAGTCCCCCTACTTATAAAGACAGAAATGTCAAACACCATGCATGCCTCAGATCTGCTATAAATAATATGTGTGCAGAGCATGACTTCGATGAGCTCACACACGGCGTTTGGAAGCACTAATTAACTCCGTCACCCTCATAGCGCCACCTCCGGGAGGCCAAAAGCGAGTAGAATCTTTTCACATCTTTTTTTCATTTTTGGCAACCGGTTCCGGATATTAAGGGGAAACTTCGGTGGGCTGTTTGAACGCTACTTTAAGACGTGTTTGTTTTGACGCTGTGCCTCTACCCTTGGACAGAGTGGCAAAAATAACAAAACATTTCCTCCCTCTCCGTCGACATCTATGTATTTACTAACCCTGCCATTGAAGCTACAAGATGTATTTCTAACCAATTAAGCCAGGGACTTCTGCATAACTTTGCATAAGGCAAGACGTTCTACCCCTAATTTGGTATTTAGAATAAATTACTTAATTCATGCAACCTGCTTAAATCATTTTCAAAGCAGAAATCAAAAACGTTAACTCCCAGCCTAGCTGGCAGTTGGGAAGAGGGTTGCAGGCGAAACACCTGTCCTCCCCCAATTCAGAAATACCTACATTGGCTCTACCGGAAAAGTCATAGGCAGTTAGGCATTTTCTTCTAATTGGCAAAGGAAATAAGTTGGGGGCTGGGAGGCATCAGAATCAAGGTGGAAAACTAAGCTCCCTTTTAAGATCCTCCCCCTCAAGAGCCACAGGCAGCTGTTGAGCACTTGAAATGTGGCTAGCCCTGAGATGTTCTGTAACCGTAAAACAGACATACAATTTAGTATTTTTAAAATGAATGTAAACTAACTTGTTAAGTATTTTTATGTTGATCACATTATTGCAATACATGAGAATAGTTTGATGTAATAAGTCCATTGGGTTCATCATGTATTGGGTTAACATATAAGCATACATAAAATTAATTTCACCAGTTTCTTTTTACATTTTCTGATGTGGCTACTAGAAAATGTAAGGCTATACATAGGCTCTCATTAGTGGCTCACCTTGTATTTTTAATGAACAGCTCTGATCTAACTCCTTATTACACGCATGACTCTGGGAGGCAGTATTAGTATCAAGAGTGCCTGGATCCAGATGATGATAAAGCCAGTAACTAGGGTGACTGCAGGAAAGCAACTTAACTTCTGTATTTCCTCATCTAAAAAACAGTAATGATATAATAACAAAAGTCAATAGCACAACTATTAAATGAGGTAATTTAATAAGTAGTCAATAAATGGAGGCTTTACCAACAATGCTCTTGAGATGCTTGTAGTGATGAGTATGAATTTGATCTACAACCTTGTAGCTAAGGCATATAAAGACCTTAACTTTAGTGCATGCATGGTGAGCACTCAGTAAACATTCGCTGTCATAATTGTTCCCTCCTTGCACAGCAATTACGCAAATCCACTCCCCTGTAATCTTTGGTCCCGGGTCTTCACATCTTTCCTCCATGAAGTAGTCTTTCAGATCTTTGAAGATAGCCCTCAAATATTACCTAAACACTCTCTTTTGAGGATTAATCATCTTCAATTACTGTGACTCTTCTTCATGTGATATGGCTTCAAGTCTCTCTCATCTGAGCCATCTTCTCCTGGAAGGGTATGTGTCTCTGCCCTTAAAAAAAAAAAAAGGATAAAAAAAAGTTGTCTTATAGATGAATTACCTAATTAACCATTAGCAAACACAGTACAGCCTGAGATCTTTTCTCTCTCTCTCTCTTTTTGTTTTTTTTTTTGTTTGTTTGTTGTTTTTGTTTTTGTTTTTGTTTTTTGAGACGGAGTCTCGCTCTGTTGCCCGGACTGGAGTGCAGTGGCCGGATCTCAGCTCACTGCAAGCTCCGCCTCCCGGGTTTACGCCATT
>NW_012116289.1:2138808-2144298 GCF_000951035.1 Colobus angolensis palliatus | reverse complement strand
TCAATGTTGATAGGAGTACAAGGAGAAGACTGGAAATTCTTTACAGTGTTATGCTTAGGCCATGCACATGAACATGGAGTTGATCTTTGGAACCAAAGTTCCTGATCCACTTTCTCTAAGTCCCTTAGGATTGGATTCAGGCATCCAGTGTCTCTCCATATCCACAGATTACATAAAAATATTAAGATGCCACATGACATCCCACTAAGGAGCTCCCTCCGCTAAGCTGGGAGGATAGCATTCTTTGGTTCACTGGTTATTAATAACATGTTTAACAGTGCAATTGCCAAACTTCAATTTTCTATTCTATTCATAAAGACATCTTAGAAGTGTTGTCAAGTGTATTAGAGGAACCCGCCTCCTCCCTGGGCTCTGCTGGTGGTCAGCAGTGGATACAATAGAGTGGAATATGTGGTGTTGTCATGTATGTGGGCTCCATCTTTGGACCTGGTTGTTGTGTATAAATCCCACCATTACCATTTACTGGCTGCATTACTCTTAACTCATGAGATTGAAACCGTGCCTACCAGATAGGGTTGAGTGAAGATTAAATGAGTTAATTCATGAAAAATTCTTAGAACAGGACCTGACACATAGAAACACTCACGGAATGTTAGCTATTATTATCTACAACAGTTCTTCAATGGACAATTCATATTAACAGACTCAAAAAATAAAAGAACAACATCCATTCCTTCTTTGTCAGTCTCCACCCATAATGGTGAGAAAGAGCTGTTACCACTTTCCCGTCTCAGTTCCTGGTCACAGCTTGGACCATTCAATCATTAGGTCACGCTTTAGCAGAGAGGAGGGCCATTTTATAGCAAGGAACAGAATCCAAGTGCATCCCCTCACTTTCACTTCTGGTAAACCCACCTGGGCAGAGCCTATACCTTTGTGCAGACAGGCCAGCCTCATCCACGTCTCAAGTGATTAGGGAGACGGATTCAGGATCTCCTCTGTAGAACCATCCATCTTAGTTTCAGGATAAGTAAAGGAAAAGAGAGCAGGGTAGGGACAGATGGCTGGAAAATCAAAATCACTTAAGACTCAAGTCTAAGCTTCATTCCCCCACCGTGTTTTTATAAGAAAGCTTTGCATTGTTAATGGACAGAGAGGTATTTGGGGCAGTTTCTCAGATTTAAATACTTTGATCTTGTGTTTCCTATATCTTTATCTTTCCTTGTGTGTACAAAATTCCAAACTAGGAGGATTAAGACCCTATCAAAATGTCACCATGCAAAGTGTCACCATGAAACCCCAAACTGAAATAACGGCCTGTTGTATTTTTAATCAATGATGACTCACGTTGATCAACTTCTTCCTAAGTGCTCATAAATATTAATTTCTAATTTATTTTTTAAACTTATTGGATTCTAAATGGATCCTGTGCATTTAATAATACATTCAGTAATTTGCTTCAAATTTCTGCTCCAAATCAGCACCAAATTCCTTGATCTACAGTTTGACAAATCTATTCCCTTTTCTTGTGTTAGAATCAGGCTCATGCTGGTTTGCCTCCAGTCTTCAAACAGCTCTGGGGGCATAGAGAGTTGCCTCAGCTCCAGGAAGCTGCTACACCAGGGAGAATGAGATCTGAGCAGCAGGCAGACACCTGCAATTTACAGCCACCAGGGTCAGCCCTGGAACAAGCAGAATGACACGGAGGGTTGCTGTGAGAGAGCATTCCTTTACTTGATCATTCATTAATTCAACGTGCAGTGAATGCCTTAAGTGTGAGTTTAAAAGGGAGAAAGGGAGAGTACAATCATGAACGAGAGAAACATAGCTTGCCCCCTTTTGGCACTTCCATTCTAGCTCAGAAGACAGATTTTAAATGGCCATTAAAAATAAGTGAGGAGTATAATATTAGGAGAAGGACAGACTGTTGCAGGACTGTATGGAGACAGGGATGCTAACATCATCTGTAAGTCAGGAAAAGCCTCCTGGGGAAGTTCTGTTGATTTGAAACCCTAAGGGTGAGTGAGGAGGTGTTATCCAGGACAAAAAGACAAAAGGAAGTGGATTGGTAATGAGGGAGGATTCTAAGCAAAAACAGTTAACTTTGTATGAAGGTTCACAGCAAGCTTGTCCTACCCATGGCCCACAGGCCGCATGCAGCCCAGGACGACTTTGAATGCAGTCCAACACAAAACTGTGAACTTTCTTAAAACATGATGAGTTTTGTGATTTTTTTTTAGCTCATCATTAGTGCTAGTGTATTTTATGTGTGTCCCAAGACAATTCTTCTTCTTCTTCCAATGTGTCCGAGGGAAGCCAAACAATTGGACACCCCTGGAGAAATCATAGTGTGGGAGGAACCTTAAAAAGTCTATTTGGCCCAAGTCTGAAAGTACCAAAATTAAATCTAAAAGCAATGGGCAAAAGCCAAAATTTGGAAGCCCTTGAGAGTCATATTACAGAATTTGGATGTATTAAGGATGATGGAAAGGCCTAATAAGTTTTGATTTGGTTTGTTTTCCACTGAAATGTTTTAAGCAACTGATTGTTGTGGTCAGTTGTTGTTTTAAAGGTCATCCTACTAAATAGTGAATGAATTAGTGGGGAGACAAAAATGCATGTGGGAAGAATAGTGTCTTCGTCTGCTCATTCTGCCATAACAAAATTCCATGGACTGGGTGGCTTAAACAACAGAAATTTATTTTCTCACACTCCTGAAGGCTGGAAGTCTGAGATCAGAGTGCTGACATGGTCGGCTTCTGATGAGGGCTCACTCATCGGCTTCTGATGAGGGCCCGCAGACTGCTGCCTTCTTACTATATCCTTGCATGGCAGAAAGAGCAAGAGAAAGCTCTCATGTATGTCTTCTTATAAGGGCACTAATCCCAGCAGGAGGTCGCCACACTCAAAGCCTCGTCTCAACCTAATTACTTCTCAAAGCCCCATCTCCACATACCATCACATTGGTGGTAAGGGCTTCAACATAAGAATTTTGGGGGAGAACAAGCATTCAATTCATAACCAACAGATAGGGAATTACTGCATTGAGGTCAGAGATGGGAGCCTAAGTCATGCATTAATGGAGAAACTGAGGAGAACTAGAGAAATTCAAGTGTTAGTTATGTTTGCCGTAGAGGACACATAGAACTGATGTTCACCCTGGTTGGGGAAGCTCTCAAACTAGCAATTTGCTTTTGTCTTCCTTCATTGGCTCAACCAAACACTAAACTTGCTTAGCTTTCTTGTAGCCTAGTATCCAAAACAATATCACCTACAACATTTATTCCCAGGGCAAGGACAGACTCAAGATATAAAAGGGATGACTCCCCTCTTGTTTGACTTTCTGTGGCATCATTACCTTGTGTTCATCTCCAGTGTGTTCCCATTTCTTAATCACTATATTACTGTCCATTGGTGAAGAACATCCATCCAAAAATGCAAAATTTATGGTCTGCACCAGTACCCCTCTGCTCCAGCCATTCCAAACAAAAAATATCTCCATGGACTTCTAAGTCACCTGTTAACCAGATGTCTTCTCCTGTTTTGAGATTTTCTGGGTAGATTTATCAAGACTTCTTAGATCTATATCCATTGTCTACCACCCAGTGTCCAATGAACAATAGCCAAAGAAATAGTATTTATCAGTAACTCAAGGAATCCATCCAATATTACAATAAATACTGACAAGAGGATTGACTCAATAGTCTTATGAGAGCAAAATTTACAGAGTATTTTAAACGTCCATGCTTTGAAGTCTACAGATGTGAAAATCCTAGCTCTACTTCTTAGTAGCCACTTAACTTATTTTTCTCTAAGCCTATAAAACATGGATGTTGGGATAATGATACTTCTTTCAGACAGTGCCTAGCACACACTGAACACTCAATAAATGGAGCCAACATGAATGCTAACCACTATACACTTCTAACGGTTATTATCAGATTGCATGACAGTCAGGTGAAAGCATCAATATTCTTTACTTTGTCTTCAAAATGTTTTAAACAAATATATGTCCATTTACTATTATTAATAAACATTATTAGTAAGCAAATATTTACTAATTTATAGATAACATAATGAATATATACATTCACAGTCCTAGTTAGTCCCTAGAGGTCAACACACTGAGTTTTTTCTTTTTTGAATTTTTTGGTAATTCACGCCATGGTTCTAACTGTTTGTACTATTTTGTTTGACCAACTTCAGACAGTATTTATTAACTCCCTCCTCTGAAAAGTTTTTATAACTTTTGTTTACTTACCTCTCTTTCCTAATTATTCTATTATTTCCTTGATTGTATAAGAGTATTCTGTTTTTTTATTGATAAATTTTCTATCTCATGGGCCTTCTGATATTCTCATTCATGTCACTTAACTTTTCTCTCATTGTTTCTATTCCTTATGAGTCTTAGTACTGCCCTCTGGGACAATCCTCTGGCTCTGTCTTCCAATTCATTAAGTCAGTCTTTAGCTTTGTCTATTCTTTCTATTTATATAGTTCAGTGGTTTTTAATTTTTTAATGATCATAATTTAAATGTCTTAATTTTCTCATTGGCACTTTTAAATAATTACCTCTAGTGGGTGCTGTGGGCACACCCACTCATACCCCAGCTCAGGACCAAGGTGCTCCATCATCCAATCACACAGCTGATGGTTGATGCATAAATACAGCTCCAGAGCTCCCCATGAAGTTGGCTGGGTCCTCTGTTGTGACTACATTGCATCTCAACTTCTTCCTCTGCTCAGTCCTGCTTACCTCAGTTTTTCTCGAGTGTGGATCTCAAGGGTACTCCAAAGTCACCCTCCAGTAAGCAAACCTTAGTCTCAGAGTATTTGTCCTGGACAACCTGACCTAAGACATCACCTGCTCTTGTTTTATGGATATAATAGCCTCTCTTATTGCTGTGAGGATATTAGTATTTCTTTCAAATTCTTTTTTTTTTTAAATTTACTCTATTATCTCTACTTTCCTAGGTTACAGTTACTCAGTTTAAGTTGGATGTCTCCTTGTTTGCATGCTGAACTTTACTAATATGATTCTCCGTTCCAGCTGTTTCTATTTTCTGCAGCTTGCAACTGGTGATCCTGGAGAAGAAGAAATGGATTGCTGGGTGGAGATGCTGGTAGTTTATTTCCAGTGTGTGGTAGCACTCCCACTCCAGGAGATGAGAGGATACGTGGAGCCCCTCCGTTTCAACCCAATTGCTCACATTCACTGCCCTATGGGGAAAGAAGGGTAAGGCTGTGAGCTCCTCTGCAAAAAGTGATAGTTGGGGCACAGAAGAGAGAGAGCAGTCCCACAATTAATCAGTGCCCTTGGACACTCTCCTGTCTGTGGTGTGTTTATGCCAGACTCAGAGCACACTTGAACCAAATGACTTCTACTGTTGTAGTAGTAATTTTCAGCTTAGATTTGGGGCTGTGGTGCTGGGCATGGTGGCTCACACCTGTAATCCCAGCACTTTGGGAGGCCGAGGCAGGTGGATCACCTGAGGTCAGGAGTTCAAGACCAGCCTGGCCAACATGGTG
>NW_012116289.1:2137027-2138223 GCF_000951035.1 Colobus angolensis palliatus | reverse complement strand
CTACTGAGGAGGCTGATGCAGGAGAATCGCTTGAATCGGGGAGGCAGAGGTTGCAGTGAACTGAGATCATGCCCTCCAGCCTGGGCAACAAGAGCGAAACTCCATCTCAAAAAAATAAATAAATAAAAAATAAAATGGAATCCACTTTTCTGTTGAAATCCTCCTCCATGTCTAAGGATTATACCCCTTCTCTTTAGGTCCAGTCTTGCTCTTTGGCTCTGCTATGAATAATATTGCATAATTACAATGCTGTAAATTCTGTTTTTCAATTTTTATAATAAACCCATAGATAAGCTTCAATTACAGTGTCAAGATAGAAGGTAGCAGAATGTAAATGTAGTAAACATCCACGATGTAAAAGTAATATTAAGTGTGGAAATCTAGTGTCCTCATGATGCATATCTAAAAGAAGGGGGAAAAGGAAGAAAGGGAGGAAGGAAAAAAGACACCAGAAGTTTTGGAAAACAGATTTTGTCCCAGTTTGGCCCACTTTCCTGCTGTTTGCCAAGGGTTTCTTCTCATTATTCTCTGGTCATTTCCACCGTTTTTTGAATACCTTGTCTGTTGCTTTCAAAGACTTCTTTCTCCTCTGAAGTGCATAAGCATCTTGTAACTTTTTTCCAGAAAGTATAAATGGAAGGTAAACTTTTCTGAGAAGCTGCATGTCAGTAAACATCTTTGTTTTGCAGTTACACTTGACTGATTGTTTATTTAGTTATCAGATCACAAATATCAAAATGTTTTTCATCAGAATTATTAAAAACATTGTTCCTATCTTCAAGCTGATAAGAAATCTGAGGCCCAGGTGATCTTCTTTTGTAGTATGCCTCATGTGTGTGTGTATGTGCCTATATGTTCTCATTTCTAGAAGCATTTAGAATCTTCTCTTTATTCTTGCCATTCTGAACTGTTACCAGGATGGAGACGGGTGTGAATATTTTATCACTTTTCCCAATTGGCACTACTTAGGCAGTTCCAATCTACAGACTTGTCTCTCTTCAGCCTAAGGAATTTTTCCCCATTTTAAAAAAATTTTCACCCTATTTTCTGTAATCTCCTTCCTAGAAGTTCTATGTAAGTCAGTGTTGGACCTTCTGTATTAACTCTTTTTGTCTCCTACCTTTCTTTTTTTTTTTGAGATGAAGTCTCGCTCTGTCGCCCAGGCTGGAGTGCAGTGGCTCGATCTCAGTTCACTG
>NW_012116289.1:2126202-2136097 GCF_000951035.1 Colobus angolensis palliatus | reverse complement strand
CAAGTGCAAACTCGAAGCTGGTCCCAGGCCCCCGGCTTGTAAGAATCAGGCCGTCCTTTTCCACACGATTCTCCGAGTAGGTGTAATGACCTCCATTCATCATTTTGTCTTTAGCAAGAGGGTGTGTGGTAACTTTACTTCCAAAACCTATTTCATGAGCCAACAGAGCAGTAGGACCTGCACAGATGGCGGCTATCAGGCCCTTCCGGTTTTCCTGCTCCTTCGGTATCTCCTTCACAGCAGCAGACTCAGATAAATTCTGTGCACCCAGATTACCTCCTGGTAGAACCACCACATCATACGGTCCCTCTTTTTTTGCATCTTCAAGACTGGCATCAGGACAAATGACCACATCACGGCTACACTGTACTGGGTCTTTTCCAGCCAGACCTGCAATGGTGACCTTAATCCCAGCTCGCCTCATGACATCTACAAGGATGACCGTCTCCATTTCCTCTGCTCCTTTAGCCAGGATGACCAGAGCTCTTTTGGAAGCCATTTTTATGTTATATGTTTAAAAGGCCAACACCAGGCTGAAGGTGAACACCAGGTATATCTCTTAATGCTATCCCTCCCCCCTGTCCCTTCCCCACAATAGGCCCTGGTGTGTGATGTTCCCCTTCCTGTGTCCAAGTGATCTCATTGTTCAATTCCCACCTATGAGTGAGAACATATGGTGTTTGGTTTTCTGTTCTTGCAATAGTTTGCTGAGAATGATGGTTTCCAGCTGCATCCATGTCCCTATAAAGGACACAAATTCATCCTTTTTTATGGCTACATAGTATTCCATGGTGTATATGTGCCACAGTTTCTTAATCCATTCTGTCAGTGATGGACATTGGGGTTGATTCCAAGTCTTTGCTATTGTGAATAGTGCCGCGATAAACATACGTGTGCATGTGTCTTTATCGCAGCATGATTTATAATCCTTTGGGTATATACCCAGTAATGGGATGGCTGGGTCAAATGGTATTTCTAGTTGTAGATCCTTGAGGAATCGCCACACTGTTTTCCACAATGGTTGAACTAGTTTACAGTCTCACCAACAGTGTAAAAGTGTTCCTATTTCTCCACATCCTCTCTAGCACCTGTTGTTTCCTGATTTTTTAACGATTGTCTTGGCCTTGATTCTTAACTCAGGCACTGATGTTTTTTTCTGATAGTTTAGTAATCATTACTTTATATTCCTAACATTTATGTCTGTGAACACAGATCACTGTTTTCAGCTGTTATGAAATTTGATTTCCCCAGCAGGCTTCTCCCCAGACTGTGAGGACCACCTGTGAGCCCTGTGGATAAGGGATACCAGCAGTTTTGTCTTTAGGGTGTCCGTACACAGAACTGGCAGGCATGCTCTCATCCCCTCAGTTCACTGCTCCCAGTCTTGGGGATGTCAATTACAAACTTGCAGCTCCAGCCTTTTCTAGGCAAATCTTCCACCTCTGCAGACAGCAGCTCTCCATTTGTTAATCAGTGGTAAACAGAACAGCTTCCAGTCACTTTCTAAACACAGATGGAATCCACTGGCCCAGCTTTTCCATACCCTATTCCTGTCACCACAGTCCATTCTTGTTCCCAATGCATGCAGGCTCTGAACTTGAAGCCAGCACGGGGTCTCCTGGACAGATTTGCTCCTACACCTTTATAGCAACCTTCTATGTCTCTTCCAAGTAACAGCTCCCTCCACTCGGGTCGACACTCACTAAGATCCCATTTGCTCTCTAAACTCCACAAATTCCTGAGAGCTCTGGACTGTGGTCCTCCCTTTCTGTTCTCCCTGTGGTTTCCTATTGATCCCCTCTGTCTGTTTTGTTACTTCAGTGGGATTTCTGGAAGTAAGTGAGAAAACACAGATGCTCAGGCCACCATCTTCAATGCAAACCTCCCTTAATTTTCTAAATCACTTGAACCTAACTTGGCATCCACTGGCTGAGTTGACTGGAGATCCAATCTCTGTCAATTTTATGGGGTTATCACCCTCTCTATGATTATAGGAGTGAACTGGGCTGTTTATAGGTGACAGCAAAATAAATCTCTTTGTTCTGGGCCTCATCATGATAGACCCTTCATGTTGGGGGTAGACACTGCTCACTCTCAGCCACAGGTGGCTATGGGGTCCTCACTTGCTGTGGTTACCAAAGCCTTGGTGCCTCCATGCAGCCCAGCCTTCTCCTTATGGGCAGTGCAGCTTACCTGGATTTTTCAATATGTCAACTTCATGAAGATTTCTAAAAGAAAAGACAACAAGCAGAAGTGAAAAGACAAATCCAGAGTAAAGGGATGAAAGACATGAATTCACACATAAAGAATGCATTGAATAAGTCTTGATAAGAACCTGACTCCGGGGGGAAACCTATAAATATGTTAGTTGTGTCAGTTGGAGAAACTTAAATATTCGTTTGAGATTATATGATATTATAGAATTAGTCTTACTTTCTTAGATATAAAAATTATAGTATGCTTATGGAAGGGAATTCTCCAATACAACTATATAAATCAAATTTGGCAAAATGTTAACAATTCTTGAACCTAAGGGGAGGGTACACAGGTGTTCTCTGAAGTATTCTTTTAACTTTTCTGTATATTTTTAAATTTTGTTAATAAAACATTGAAGTCAAAATTGTGCTTATTCGAGGGAGCAGTCCTGAGTTATTTCATCAAAAGACACCTGGTACCCGAGGTTTGCCCACAGTGGCAGAATACACGGGCCAATTAAATTGAATTAACAGATTTTTCTGTAAGGTGCTCTCTCTGAGCCTCAGAATCTTGTTCACTGGAATGAGTTGAGATCGACCACATGTTTTGAGGGGAGGGGTAAGCTACAAGAATATTTGAAGGATTGTCTTATGTGAGATTTTTTAAGGACCACAAAAAGATGAGTTGAAAATGAATGAATTCTTATGTTTAATAAAAACTTGGCTGGGCGCGATGGCTCAAGCCTGTAATCCCAGCACTTTGGGAGGCCGAGACGGGTGGATCACGAGGTCAGGAGATCGAGACCATCCTGGCTAACATGGTGAAACCCCGTCTCTACTAAAATAAATACAAAAAAAAAAAAAACTAGCCGGGCTCGGTGGTGGGCGCCTGTAGTCCCAGCTACTCCGGAGGCTGAGGCAGGAGAATGGCGTGAACCTGGGAGGCAGAGCTTGCAGTGAGCTGAGATCCGGCCACTGCACTCCAGCCTGGGCGGCAGAGCAAGACTCCGTCTCAAAACAAACAAACAAACAAACAAACAAAAAAAAACTTATGTCTTTGTTTAGTTAACTTATGCTTAATTCTATTTCATAAATGCTACATACCGTGTCTGTTTTTTTTTGTTTTTTGTTTTTGTTTTTTTGTTTTGTTTTGTTTCGTTTTTTGAGACAGGGTCTCACTCTGTCACCCAGGCTGGAGTGCAGTGGCGCCATCACAGCTCATCACAGCCTCAACATCCCAGGCTCTAGCAATCCTCCCATCTCAGCCTCCTGAGTTGCTAGGACTAGAGGCGCCTGCCACCATGTCCAACCAATTTCTGTAATTTTTTATATATAGAGAGAGACAAGGTTGGTCTGTAAATCCAGGCTAGTCTCAAACTCCTGGGTTCAAGCAATCCTCCCACCTTGGCCTCCCAAAGTGCTGGGATTACAGGTATGACCCCCACTGCCTGGCTGAGGCACTGGTCTTAATCTCTGATTTTTTTCTCATTAAGCAATTGGGTAAGAGTCTGTCTGGAGTTTCTTCTTTAGTCATCCAGGTTCTAACTTGTTCATTAACTCTTTCTATACCTTACAGTATTAAGAGGTAAAATACTTCCTTTCTTTCTATCTATCAATGAATTACAATCACTATTACTAATTATTTGTGAGGTCCAGGCATAGTCTCTTATAGAGTATCTTACACTTTAGATTTGTCTGGTTTTTCCTATGGTGTCATTGTATTATTCTGCTCTCCTTTGCGTTTCCATAAAAACTAGGTTTCATGAGATTTAGGCTGAACATTTTTGGCAAGAACACTTCATGGGTGATATGGAGACTTCACATTGCATCACATCAATATCAGATGCATCACATCCTTCTCAATCTGTCCACTATGATGGTGCTAACTTTAAACACTTGGTAATGTTGTCATCACTAACGAGGCTTTCCAGTGAAAAGGTACATTTTTCACTTACAAATAATAAGCAATGTATGGAGGGATACTTTACATTGGGCCAATATCCTATTCTAGAACCACATTTGACCCAGTAATTTTCGCATCTACCGATAATTCTCTCCAACTGCAATTTTCTTCCAGCTTTCTTCCCAGTTTCTTTAATATATTCCCCTACTTCTGACTTCCAGTAACCATATCTCACTTCACACCTACCTCCAGGTCCCCTGGAATTGGTATGTTCAGTCTTACTGTCAGCTGGCTTTGAACTTATCTTCTTTTGTTCTCTTTCAGCCTCAGCTAATGTTTCCAGTCCTGCCATCTTTCATTGTTTTTGCTCCAGTGTCTCTCTCTATATAACTCAGGTTAGTACTGTCTCCTTAGGCATGGCAGGGATGTGGGCATACATACTGTGCTAAAAGAGCTTCTTTCTACCAGAGCATGCCATTTACTATATCAACACTAATACTTTCTGGAGGTATAGAGAGGGCTCCAAGCAGTGGAAAACACAGTGGAAAATGTCACAATGTATTTTGTCATAGAAGAGTCCAAAGGAAAACAAGGTAATTGTTCCTTTTTTGTTTTCTGCTAGTAGAAGTAATTTTGTGTCTTGCCAATTTGTGGAGTCAGATAGTTAGAGAATTTTGCTGTCAAAGACCTCTCCTGCCATCTCAGTGCTCTTTCCTTCTGTGTTTCCTGGGCTAAGTTCTCCCGCAAGCTCAAAGAGCAATGGCGCACATGGCTGTGTAAAGATCACAAACCAGGAAGGAGGGATTCACATATTACATACTTGACATCAAATAGGTCATGACTCTGGTGTTATATTGCTCCAATCAGCTTTCTGCTGTTTGAAGCTTTGATTGGTTTCTTCTAAGTTTCCTCTATTTTCACTTTTGGGCTTCATTAGTCTTCCATTCTTTGGTTCCTTAAACCTCTATAGAGGTTTTCTATCCTCCATAAACAAATTTTTTTTCCACCAGTTCCTTGTTTTCTGAGAAAGTAAGGCCCTTATATTCTAAGCAACAGAATCTCCCCAAATTTAGAGCTCAAAAATATCTTCCTTCCTTCCTTCCTTCCTTTCTTCTTTCTTTTTTTAATACAAGGTCTCACTCTGTCACCCAGGCTGGAGTGCAATGGCATGATCTCAGCTTACTGCAACCTCTGCCTCCCAGGTTCAAGCGATTCTCGTGCCTCAGCCTCCCAAGTAGCTGGGATTACAGGACCTATCACCACGCGTGGCTAATTTTTGTAATGTTAGTACAGACAGGGTTTCACCACGTTAGCCAGGCTGGTCTCAAACTCCTGATTTTGGCCTACCAAAAAGGGTTGGGATTACGCCACCGCACCCAACCCAGAAACGTTTTCTTAAACTACAAAAAAATAATGTGCTCCTTTGCAGCCAATACCTCCACCCCTCATCTCACCCAGCCCTAGGCAATCACTGACGTGTTTTCTGACACAATAGGTCTGACCTTTTCCAGAAATCCACATGAATGGAAGCACAGAGCATATTGCTCTTTTATGTCTTGCTTTTTTACAATTTATTGTCAACACCTTATGTGATGTTGTTGAGATGAATCCGTGTTGCGTGTATCAGAGGTCATTGATTTTTACTGCTGGTAGTATTGTATCGTGTAAATATATCATAATTGATTTGTTTATATATTTATTTACCTGTGGTTGGACATTTGGATTGTTTCTAATTTTTAGGTATTATGAATTAAACTGCTACAAGCACCTGTGTCATTTGTATGTGGATATACATTTTCTTTTTTTTTTTTTTTTATTATACTTTAAGTTCTAGGGTACATGTGCATAACGTGCAGGTTTGTTACATATGTATACTTGTGCAATGTTGGTGTGCTGCACCCATCAACTCGTCAGCACCCATCAATTCATCATTTATATCAGGTATAACTCCCCAATGCAATCCCTCCCCCCTCCCCCCTCCCCATGATAAGCCCAGTGTGTGATGTTCCCCTTCCCGAGTCCAAGTGATCTCATTGTTCAGTTCCCACCTATGAGTGAGAACATGCGGTGTTTGGTTTTCTCTTCTTGTGATAGTTTGCTAAGAATGATGGTTTCCAGCTGCATCCATGTCCCTACAAACCACTGCTCAGTGAAATCAAAGAGGACACTAACAAATGGAAGAACATACCATGCTCATGGATAGGAAGAATCAATATCGTGAAAATGGCCATACTGCCCAAGGTTATCTATAGATTCAATGCCATCCCCATCAAGCTACCAATGAGTTTCTTCACAGAATTGGAAAAAACTGCTTTAAAGTTCATATGGAACCAAAAAAGAGCCCGCATTGCCAAGACAATCCTAAGTCAAAAGGACAAAGCTGGAGGCGTCACGCTACCTGACTTCAAACTATACTACAAGGCTACAGTAACCAAAACAGCATGGTACTGGTACCAAAACAGAGCTATAGACCAATGGAACAGAACAGAGTCCTCAGAAATAATACCACACATCTACAGCCGTCTGATCTTTGATAAACCTGAGAGAAACAAGAAATGGGGAAAGGATTCCCTATTTAATAAATGGTGCTGGGAAAATTGGCTAGCCATAAGTAGAAAGCTGAAACTGGATCCTTTCCTTACTCCTTATACAAAGATTAATTCAAGATGGATTAGAGACTTAAATGTTAGACCTAATACCATAAAAACCCTAGAAGAAAATCTAGGTAGTACCATTCAGGACATAGGCATGGGCAAGGACTTCATGTCTAAAACACCAAAAGCAACGGCAGCAAAAGCCAAAATTGACAAATGGGATCTCATTAAACTAAAGAGCTTCTGCACAGCAAAAGAAACTACCATCAGAGTGAACAGGCAACCTACAGAATGGGAGAAAATTTTTGCAATCTACTCGTCTGACAAAGGGCTAATATCCAGAATCTACAAAGAACTCAAACAAATATACAAGAAAAAAACAAACAACCCCATCAAAAAGTGGGCAAAGGATATGAACAGACATTTCTCAAAAGAAGACATTCATACAGCCAACAGACACATGAAAAAATGCTCATCATCACTCGCCATCAGAGAAATGCAAATCAAAACCACAATGGGATATACATTTTCATTTACCTAGGGTAAATGTCCTTTTCCTTGATTGTGGTGATGATTCCATGGGTGTATCAATTTTTCAAAACTCATCAAAAATGTAGCCTTAAAATTCACATATTTTGTCTCCAGTGGGTGATTGCTTAAGCAAACTGTGATGCATTCCTACCATGAAAAACTACTCAGCAATAAAAAAGAATGAACTGTTGCTACAACTGCTTAATTTTCAGGGAATTATGCTGGATGAAAAGCTCTACCCTAAAATATCACATGCTATATGATTTCATTTAAATAGCATTCCTGAAATGAAAAAAAAGTATGGAAATGGAGAACAGATTAGTGGTTGTCAGGCATCAGAGAGAGGGAGAGTGAGGAAGTGGGGAGAGGTACGGGGTGTGTGTCTATATAGAGGCTAGATGAGGGAAACTTGTGGTGATAGAGCTGCTCTTTATCTTGACTGCGTCAACGTCGATATCATGGTTGTGATATTGCAATATTGTACTATTTTACCGTTGGGAGAAATTGAGTAAATGGTACATAGAATCTTTCTGTTTTATTTCTTACAACTGCTTGTGAATATACAATTATCTCAAAAAAAGTTTAATTTTTCAAAAGGTGCATTGTATTGTATGTAAATTATGCCACTTTCAACCTTTTTTTTTTGAATGCCTTTTTTCAATCTGTAGAACACTCACTCAGTTGCACCCTCCAGAGACCACTCAGAATTTTTTTGAAACACTGTTACCTTTTCTCCCAGGCATGTGGCACAATCATCAGGCACTGTGAGCCATTTAGCTGTTCCAGCGTTCCCCTTATTCATTACCTCTCCAAGAATCACAGCCACATTTTCCAACGGCTCCTCCTGGGTCACCATACACACTCAAGGAGTCAGCACAACTGAGTTGATCCACCAGCTTGACCCCTCTGAAGACATATACACCTAGAAAAATTTAGCTCATCCATAATTCTATGTGCACTATTTTTTAGATGTAGGTCTCAGATTGATGAAAGGTTATTTTCAACTCTCAAAGATCTACCATAACACCAATTTTATCTTAAGATCCACGTCCCAATTTTTACAATTTATTGTCAACACCTTATGTTATTTGTCCCCAAATATGACCTTATCTGTTTTTTTATCTTCACAGGAAAATAAGTGAGAGAGAGAATTAAATGTGAAAGGAAAAGATGGAGGGTGTAGTAATTTTACTATTGCCAATTTAGAGTCTTTAGGCTTGTAATGGTCCTTAAATCTTATAGAAAAAAAAAAAAGAAAAAGTTTTGCTACATATTTGGATAAAATTTGGAGGAATAACATTAAATCTCATGATAATAAAATAGCATTTATTACCAAGCACAGTAGTTACTTGCTTCCAAGCATGTGAATTTGTTTACCTAATGAGTCTAATATTTAGGGCATGAATGAGGACAGTAAAAGGCAAATAGGATTCCCTATTTCTTTGCCTGAAGGCAAAAATGTTAAATAGCAAAATGTTTTAGATGAAACTAAAGAAGTTAGGCCTTCTTTTTTGGAAAATACACTATGGATTTGAATATAAGATCAAGGTAGGTCACATGAATAACATAATTACGTTATCTTAAGTACTCATAATTGAAGTGAGATCCTCTTTAATTTGTGTATGCACTTATGAAAATTGGAAAGCTTTATAATATTGGGAAAAACGATTCTATGGTTTATTCCAAAGAGACTAATAAATTAAAAAAATATATATTTTGGCGTCTTAGGCAGTAGATTGTCGGTATGTTCCTATTTCATTAAGGTAAATAATCTATTTGAAGTACTGATGTTCCTTATCTGAAATTCCTAATCTGGTGAGGTAAAAATTAAGTAAAGAAAGGCCTTTTATTTTTGTTCAATTCCACAATAACCAAACAAAAAATATCGTATTATTCCTATTTTACAGATGAAACAAAGTTAAAGAGGTTAAGTGGTGTATTAGTCTGTTGTCATGCTGCTGACAAAGACATACCCAAGACTGGGCCATTTATAAAAGAAAGAGATTTACTGGACTTACAGTTCCACATGGCTGGGGAGGCCTCACAGTCATGGCAGAGGGTGAAAGGCACGTCTCACATGGTGGCGGACAAGAGAAGAGAGAGAGCTTGTGTAGGGAGACTCCCGTTTTTAAAACCATTAGATCTCATGAGACTTTATCACTATCACTATCACTAGAACAGCACGGGAAAGACCTGCCCCCATAATTCAGTTGCCTCCCAGCAGGTCCCTCCCATGACACATGGAAATTCAAGATGAGATTTGTGTGGTGGCACAGCCAAACCACATCAAATGGCTTGCCAAATTCACACACCTATCAAATGGCAGATTAGGACTGAAAGCAGATTTTTCACTCCAGAGCTCACAATTGTTCTGCTATGACAAAAATCCATACCACAACTCTGCACTTGATTTTATGGGGACTATTGAGAAATTTAAAGACTGGCCAGGCACGGTGGCTCACACCTGTAATCCCAGCACTTTGGGAGGCCAAGGCAGGTGGATCACAAGGTCAGGAGATCGAGACCATTCTGGCTAACACGGTAAAACCCCATCTCTCCTGAAAATACAAAAAATTAGCCGTGCGTGGCGGTGGGCGCCTGTAGTCCCAGCTACTCAGGAGGCTGAGGCAGGAGAATGACATGAACCCGGGAGGCGGAGCTTGCAGTGAGCC
>NW_012116289.1:2101687-2126144 GCF_000951035.1 Colobus angolensis palliatus | reverse complement strand
AAAAAAAAAAAAAAAAAATTCAAAGACTATCAGATGACTAATTGGATTTGGGGGAAATGCCTTTGCAGTCATAGAAGTGAATTAATTATTGTTGGTTATTTGATTTAAAAGTGTTTTCTCTATTTTAAATAAATATTTTAAATATTGTTATTTAAAATGAACACCCTTGCACATACATCTTTAAACACAATTCCTAAGAGTGAAGAAGTTGGGTTAAAAGATGAATCTGTGGCACATGTTGGTATATAACACTGAATTGTCCCCTGGAAATGCGCCAAAGCAATAAACTCATAAATGCCTTCTGTTTCTGTTCTCTTTCTCTTTTTAATCCTTACTGCACATTACCAGGCTAATATTCCCAATAAGCTATTTATTCATGACTAAAACTAAAGGTTATTTCCCATTGTCTGCAAATGACTCCAAACTCTGTGTAGCATTCAAAGCCTTCCACTCTTAGGGCAGCCTATCTCTCACAGTTCTCTCTCTCTTACTTTTTTATATGACCTCTGTGACTCAGAGGCTGGACATGTTGGGAACCTAGGGTCTCTCTGCATCTCAGATGTTCATCTGCCACTTCTTGTTAAGGCTCTAGCCAAAAGGGAGGGTGAAGATCTAAGAAAGTTATTCCTGAAAAAAGAAAAGAAAAGAAAAAGTCATTGTAATGAGCTGATTTTTTATTTTTAAAAGTTACTATTTAGAAAAAAAATGGTCTATATATAAGAAGAATTTTTAATAACGTGAGAAATTACATAATGTGGTACAAAACACAAGATATTGAATGAAAAATGAGAAATTTGTCTGTATATTATATCTCAACTGTATATATGTATACCCAGGTATACCAGTGCTCTCTGAGCGAATTATTTGTTTATTTTCTTTGTAATTTAAACAGTGGGCACATACCTGCCTTAAAATTTCAAAGATAAGACACCATTTGTGCTATGCTGTTGATATGAAGTATTGCATATGATGTCACTTCTGTCTTTTGGGTTCTCTCACCCTCCTGTTTCAGTGTCTATCACTCCTATGGGACTTGGCAAATCAGCAAAGGAAACCATTTCCTTTTGAAGTTTGTAAAACCAAGAGCTAGGACTGCTTCTTTTGCAATGCTGTGCACTTTGCAAACACTTGAAATCACTTTCAAGATGACTAAATGCATAGATGAGCGAATGGCTGGCTGCCGGAAACACTCCAGAGAGTTGAGTCGTATCTCTTTCCTCTCAGAATGGGCAGAGCAGCTATTGGTACAGAAAGCCAAGAGTGTTCTGTCTTGTGGTCCCTCTGTCCTGTGAGGACTCATGTTCCATGTTTCTTTATCTTTTCCTGATGTGTACACATTTAGTGATCTCTTAGGCAGAGGATGAGACTCAGTTTTTCTCCTAGCACCTTGCCTTCAACGCTGATGAAATGCAGGGCTCTGGTTAGTCGAGTGTTTAGAAAATCTACTTTTTAAAAAAATGTGCCTAGAAACTATTGACATAAGCACATAGTCATAAATTCAGTAAACCTTAAAAGACTACTTCCACTGAGACAGTTCCCTTAGAATGTCTTAGGCATATTTAGACACTCATATTTAGAACATTTCATCTTAAATATTCCAGATTTAGTGGGAGGTGGATGGCATTTCCTAAGTTCCTTTCCCACTCGCATGAAGAAAAAAAAAGATCACACCTACTGCCTCCATTCATTTCTTCTCAACTACCAGCAGAATTATTTAAATTACTGCTGAAGGTTATTCAACAAGGAGTTTCATCTTGTTACTAAAATTATTAATGAATTGGGAAAGACCACTTTTCTTTGATGGGGATGGCAGACATTCTAGTGTTTATCTTATGTCATTCATACTTCCTTTCTTTTCTCCAACTCTTACTTCTCGGGGGTTAGGAATGGCAGACTCTGAAGTCAGAACTTGGGTCTCTATGCTGCCTGTAACAAGTGGTACTTATTATATTATCTTGTACAGTCTCTTAACTCTCCGACACTTGGATCCTTGTATATAAAGTTGGATAGTCAGAGTACCTGCATCACAGGCAGTTTTGAGTATGGTATTAAAATAGTATATTTGGATTGGCAAATTTTAATTACTCACAGAATGTCAGCCATTATTAATTTAGCTATATAGGAGAGTACAAAAACTAACAAAAAATAGTGTAATTAACAGAAGCGTTCTCCCACACTCAAACCAGTTATTATAAGTATTGCTATTTGGTCAGTTGATTCCTCATAAATTTTAAGTGCACTTGAAAAAGAAATACTACAGTGTGTTCAAAACCTATGTTTTGGCTGGGTGCAGTGGCTCATGCCTGTAATCGCAGCACTTTGGGAGGTGGAAGCAAGTGGATCACCTGAGGTCCAGAGTTCAAGACTAGTCTGGCCTACATGGTGAAACCCCATCTCTACTAAAAAACAAAAATTAGCCAGGCATGGTGGTGCATGCCTGTAGTCCCAGCTACTTGGGAGGCTGATGCATGAGAATCACATGAGTCTGGGAGGTAGAGGTTGCAGGGAGCCAAGATCACACCACTGAACTCCAATCTGGGCGACAGAGAAAGACTCCATCTAAAAAACAAAACAAACTTGTTTTGCATGCCTTGTGGATATGCGGAGGAAATTATTTCTCCACCCTCCTAGGCAGCAAAATTTCTCTCCAGGGCCAATTCCCTCTTCTTTCCTTCCTCACCTCCAGCCCCCTCTGCAATCCATTCACTCTTACTTTTGCTTCCACCATGGCATTGAAACTGCTTTGACAAGGCCACCAACAACCTCCCACTGACCAGCTCAGAAGAACCCTTCCACCCTGATTTGCTCACCTTCCCAGCAGAATTCCACTCAGTGAGTTGTTTACTCCTTCCGAAATACTCTACTTTTGTTTTCTTCCAAGTCACAGTTCCCCACCTTACTGGGCCCTCCTTCTTGGGCTCGTTTGCCAGTTTTCCTTCCTCCATCACACCTACAAATGTTTGAGTGCCCCAGGAAGTGGCCTGGGTCCTATTCCATTCTTTTCTAAATGATCTGTTCTTCTCTCATAATCTTAAATGCATATATATGCAAATATCACCCAAATTAAATCTCTGAGCTAGACACTTCCCATGAAACTTAAGCTTGCTTACCCACCTGTCTACTTGAGATTTCCATGTTCAAACATGTGGTGTCCAAAACTCAGCTATCTCCAAAGCCCATTGATATGGTTTGGCTATGTCCCCACCCAAATCTCATCTTGAATTGTAGCTCCCATAATTTCCATGTGTCATGGGAGGGACCTGGTAAGAGGTAATTGAATCATAGGAGTGGGTTTTTCCCATACTGTTCTCCTGATAGTGAATAAGTCTCATGAGATCTGACGGTTTTATAAAGGACAGCTCCGCTCCACATGTTTTCTTGCCTGCTGCCATGTAAGATGTGCCTTGGCTTCTCCTTCACCTTCTGCCATGATTGTGAGGTCTCCCAAGCCATGTGGAACTGTGAGTCCATTAAACCTCTTACTTTTTGTAAATTACCCAGTCTTAGGTATGTCTTTATTAGCATTGTGAAAACAGACGAATACACCCATGCTCCTCCTTCTTCCCCATTTTAGTAAATGGCACCACTGTCCAAGGAAAATACATCTCATGTCAATCCACTTCCACAGTGATCTTTTAAAAACAGAAATGAGGTCATATCACATTCGTATTTAAAAACCTTAAATTGGAACCTATGGCTAATGGCTTCCCTGCCTACTACAAAACTCCCCACTGACTGCCAGGCCGCATTTTCTGGGTCCCCTGCATAACTGACTAGCTCATGTTACTCTTCTCTCTTGTTGGGGACTCTTACCCTCTGGTTCAGCCACACTGACTATGTTTATTGTCTTTGAACACAGAAAGCCCATGCCATCCTCAGGGCCTTCGCACACACTCTTCTTTCTGTCTGGGATGCAAAGTTACCTAGCTTTCCACATGGCTGGTTCCTTCTTGTACTTCAGACCTTGGCCTAACTTCTCCTGAAGTAGCCCTACCTTGACCACCCTATCTGAAGCAGACCCTCCCACAACTCATGGATACCACTCCATTTATTTTGGCCACTGTTCTGTCGAAACTGTTACCTTAATGCTGGGTGCAGAGGTCGTGTCTGTAATCCTAGCATTCTTGGAGGCCAAGGCAGGAGGATTGCTTGAAACAAGGAGTTTGTGACCAGTCTGGGCAACAAGGCGAGATCCTGTCTCTACAAAAAGTAAAAAAAGTTCACCTGGTATGGTGATGCATGCCTGCAGTAGCCCTAGCTACTCTGAAAGCTGAGCTGGGAGGATTGCTTGAGCCTAGGAGTTCAAGGCTGCAGTGATCTGTGATTGTGCCAACTGCACTCTAGGCTAGAAGACAGAATGAGACCCATCTCAAATTTTTTTCTTTTTAAATGCCATGTGAGATAACAAATGTTTATATTTTAAAACCCAAACTGTTACCTTATTTATTAGGTAAGCTTGGGAACTCCATGAGGATAGTACCGTGTTTACCTGTTCATTTCTATATCCTGGAGGTCTGGCAGAGGGCCACAGTCAGCTCTCGGTAAATACTGGTTTACTGAATGCATGTGGGTCATAGTGTTCTAAGCAAGGGGACTGGGGATGAAGGAGACACAGGTCCTGCCCTACCTGATAAGCATTGTCATAATGACTGTGCAATGTGCAATGGAAAGCCACAGACGAAGGAGAAGCTGCACTGAGGAGGCAGCAGCTGCATTCAGATGAGTACACACATGCTGGGGAATGGATGCTTGAGCCAAGTGAACAGCAGGAGCAAAGACCTGAAAGTGTGGGAAAAGCATGCCAGGTTTAAACTGTTTGCTTAAGCAAATTTTCCGAAGAAATTAAAAGTAATGCAGATCCATAGAACTTGAGCGGAAAAGTCAGAACCTAAATAAATGCAGGTGATGGAGAAAGAGTTTTAAATTTGAGCAGAAAATGCAGCTTCACGAGTATGGCTCATTTAAGCTATGGGTAATTAAAAGCATATATAGTAACAAACACCACCTGGACTTTGCAGGTGTGAATAAAGTCAAAAAAATATAGAGGGAAGAATTGTTTAAAATGGCTCAAGAGGCAACTAAAGAAACACGAGGTTGTGATGTTAATGCTTTTTGACCAATAATGGGAATGAACATGCTGATGGCAACAACCCTCTGGCAAAATAATCTTATTTACAGCAATTTATTTCACTTAAATTCAGCAAACATATACCTAGGCTCTGGACGAGGTAGTGGAAATTCAAAAGTAATAATCTCGAGCCTCTAAGAACCCATACCTAATAAAAACATGGATACAGGAGCAATTGCCATTCTAGAATTCAGAAAAAGAACGCTCTACGTAACCTCAGTAAATGTGTAAATAGTTGTTTAAGACCACACGACTTACATTTTTCAAAGACTGCAACTGCAAGTTTACACAAAGCCATTTTCTCATGGGTTGTTTGAGCCTGCACAGGACAGTTCAGATGGTGAGTTTCAGATAGCAAAACAAATGTCAGTCACTGGCAATTGATTGGAAAATGTCAATGCAATTTTTTTGCATTTATGCATGAGCGACATCTCAAAAATTTTTTGTACTTAAAATTAATATACTCTTATTTTAGAAAACATTGAAAATTTTAAAAAATATGTTTCACATGTTATATACAAAATTTTAATAGGCATTTTAAAAACTAAAAGTAAGATCATATCATGATGTGTTTGCATTCATCTTCACTGATTTGAAGGTCATATATAGTGTATTTTATTTTGTTATTATCTTTAAAATTTTTAAATAAAAATTATTATTGTCTTCCATCAAAACCAAGAATGAGAGCAATTGTTTGAGTCTACCTTATTATAAGAACTGTGGGGCCAGGCGCAGTGGCTCACACCTGTAATCTCAGCACTTCGGAAGGCTGAGGTGGGTGAATCACCTGAGGTCAGGAGTTCCAGACCAGCCTGGCCAACATGGTGAAAACCCATCTCTACTAAAAATACAAAAATTAGCTGGGTGTGGTGGCGTGGGCCTGTAGTCCCAGCTACTTGGGAGTCTGAGGCAAGAGAATCGCTTGAACCCGGGAGGTGGAGGTTGCAGTGAGCCGAGATTGTGCCGTTGCACTCCAGCCTGGGCTACAAGAGTAAAATTGTCTCAGAACAAAACAAAACAAAACAAAAAAAGAACTGTGAAATTTAAAAACCTTTTCTCTATCATAACCAATTTCATTCCTGGGTTTCATAATATAATTTTAAGTTTTCCACTAAGATTTTCATTAAATCACATTTATAGTCTGTATCTTTTTTTATATATAAAATTGAGATTTGCTTTTCATATCATTAGATAAATTTTAAACAGTTATTTAAACTAATAGTTATCAGTTGTTACTGCCTGACTTTTTGACACCATAAAACTTACGCTCTTGAGTTTTTCATTTAACCTTCTCTCTCATTTAGATGGTATATATACCTTTTAAAACAGATGTAAAGGATTAATATATTTTCAGAATCAATACAAATCTGGAACTATGCTTATGTTGACTTCACACTGCAAGAAGAGCTTCTTACACGTGATAAAATTCTTGTGTCACAATTTTCCCCAAATCTCTGCTAATATTTTGTTTTTACTATTTAGTGTCACAGAGAAATGACTGAGATCTGCCTGATTTTTTCTTCTTTGCACGTAACCCACTTTTCTACTCATAGCCTTGGGTTTTCTCTTTCTTTGCAGTTCTCATAAATTAAGCATTTGTCAGAATGTAATCTAATTTTTCTAGGAATGTGATGTAACTTATTGAGTTGGATTCCTCAGTATTTTTTTGGTCTTGAAAAGTATTCTACATTCATGTTTCATTCTTGTTCTTGATCCGTTCTTCCATTTTCTTCCTTAGGAATACCAAATAATTACTCAGTGAACTCTCTAATCTCTGTCCTAAACATTCATCATCTTACTTCTTATCATTTTTTCATTTCTTCATTCTCTTTCTCTGTGTGTTCCTGAGATTTTTTTTTAATGTTGTCTTTCTGATCACGGATTTGGTTTTGTGAAGTTTTCATTTTTTCTCGTAATTGTTATTTTGAGTTCTGCTGTTAGATGTTCAGTTTTCTTAAATGCCTTTCTCATCTCATTCATCTCTCTCTCATCTTAGAATCTTTTATTCTCTATTTTTCCTGCTTCTTCTCTCCTGTTGAGGTTGACAGTTTGTAATAATTTTCTTTGCTTTCTGAAGGAAATCCATTTTGGAGGCTTGTTTTTCCTGTTTTCGGCATCATGTTTGGTGTTCTTTACCCTCTGGTAGTAGTTTTTTTCATGGGCATATTTTGTTTCTGTTTTTGTTTTGTTTGCCTATTCATCTCAGGGGAAGATAAAGCTATATAGCCCCAAATTTGGGGTTTCGGCAATCAGGCGTAAACAGATCAAGAAGAAGGCAAGCTCTTCTCATTTCGTGGCAAACCAGCACCCCTAGATAAGGCACAGATTGCATTTTCCAATCCAAACCCATCAACTTTGGAATTAGAGAACATTCTTTCCAAACTCCAGTAGTAGGGTGGTAGAAAAACTTAGTTTTTGATGTGGTTGAATATTCCCCTTTCTTCTCACATTTTCATTTGTATTTTATTTTTGGAAGTCAGGAAAAGCCACTTTGGGGGACAATAACCTGCTGTCACTTTTTTCTCCTCCATGAAATGATGTTCAGAAAATTCATTTTTCCAAAGCTCTGAACTTGTATTGAGGTATAAGAGCTTCTACCAAGACATGGTAGGATTGTGGATTTGGTAGGGTTGGATTTTCACCATAGGATAGATAACTTCCCTGCTGCCATCAGCAGTCTGAGGCCACCCTTTTTTATCACGTGATGAGTTAATGCTCAGCAGTAAAGCTGAATGCTTCCTTCTCCACCAGTAATTTTCTTAGCACTCAGAGAAGGCAAACCCCCAAGACCAGGATGCAGATGGTTCCCAGGCCATAGCAGCTGTTTCCTCACATTCACATGAGACCCTTTTTCTGGGTTTGGAATTTGTAGGTAGCCTGGTCTTCTGGTAACTGGAGGTCTGTGCTGGGACGGAAGTCACTGCATGAAATGATTGGTTTACTAATTTGGCAAGCTGGACCTAGGCAAGTGCTTTTTAGTAGAGGAATTAAACCTGTTTTAGGTTACTTCTTTGTGGTTGTCTTTCAGAGCTGCGAGAGTGAAGGAATAAAGCAATTTAGACATAAGAATAATGGGAGTTGGTACAGGGAGAAAAGAGAAAGATAAGTCCCCAGAGCTACCTCTAACTCCTTGTGCACTTATTTTTTATTTTTTTTCTAGAGACAGGGTCTTGCTCTGTCACCCAGACTAGAGTGCAGTGGCACAATCATAGCTCACAGAGGTCTTAACCTCCTGGGCTCAAGCGATCCTCCTATCTCAGCCTCCCGAGTAGCTGGGACTACAGGTTGTGCGACACCATGCTTGGCTAATTTTTAATTTTTTTTGTAGAGTCAGGGTCTTGCTTTGCTGCCCAGGCTGGTCTCTAACTCCTGGCCTCAAGCTCCCCTCCCTTCTTGGACTTCTAAAGCACTGGGATTACAGGCATGAAGCATGATGCCAAGCCTCCATGTACATTTAAGCCTCCAACCACCTTCCTAAAACAAGTAAGTTATTTCCTTTAGAATCAACACTAGAAAGTTAGTGAGCATTTTCCACCTTTTCTGGATAGAGAAAAACACGTGGTAAAAGGTGTGTGAAGTGCAATAGCCCCTTTCCTGGGTAGAGAACCCAGTGTATGCTGGCCACACAGCACTGTATAATTGGCTTTTTTTCCAGGTTTTATCTCACCATCTTTCCACACACTGTTCTGTTTACCAAATCTTAATCTCTATACTTTCTACCCTGATATTAAACATTACTTTTGGGGGTGTATTAGTCAGGGTTCTCTAGAGGGATAGAACTAATAGGATACATATAAAGAGGAGTTTATTTAAAGTAGTAACTAACATGATCACAAGGTCCCACAATAGGGTGTCTGCAAGCTGATGAACAAGGAGAGCCAGTCTGAGTCCCAAAACTGAAGAACTTGAAGTCTGATGTTCGAGGCCAGGAAGCATCCAGCACAGGAGAAAGATGTAGGCTGGGAGGCTAGGCCAGTTTAGTCTTTTCACGTTTTTCTGCCTGCTTTATATTCTAGCCACACTAGCAGCTGATTAGATGACGTCCACCCAGATAGAGGGTAGGCCTGCCTTTCCCAGCCCACTGACCCAAATGTTAATTTCCTTGGGCAACACTCTCACAGACACACCCAGGATCAATACTTTGCATCCTTCAATCCAGTCAAGTTGACACTCAGTATTAACCATCACTGAGGGGTTCCCATTTTGTTCTTTATTTTTTACAAATTGAATTTTCTCAAATGCTTAAATTAATGCATAGCTCTAAAAAGTAAGTATTTCTTCTTCCTCGAAGTGTCAGCAGCATTGACAGTGTGCAGCTCTGCCCTGGCAAATGAGCCAGCTTGTTAGCACTTGTTTGGGTGAGAGGGGAGAGGACTAGGGGATGAATCCTGAAGGTTACCAACCAACAAAAGCTATTTTTGTTTCTTTCTTATTAAATGCACTATTCCCTCTCGCAACAAATTCTTGCTTTTATTATTCTAAGTTTTTGATGAATTTCATAACAAAATTTTTAATGAAATTATGTATATGGCAATTATTAAAGAAATCTGTGCCTAAATTTCCTTCAAAAATTAAGGTGCACATGGGACCAGAAGCCAAATGTAACCCTACTGATTTTAAAAAACTAATTATGTACAACATCCAAACAATGAATATTAATTGTCTACTATGTGCCAGACACTATTCTAGGTACTGGGTATGCATCAGTGAGCAAAATGGAGTTTCTTCTGTTATAATTTAAACTTAGGATAATTTTCACCATAATATTGGCCAAAAACATGTAGAAGCCATACAGCCAAACATACAAATATAGGGATTAAAAATCTAAATATTCAGTTTTTTCTACCTAGGTCCCTTCTGAAAAGGCTACTTTACTCTAACACTTTGTTGCCCAGAATGGGCAAGGCAGAGGAATACCTTTTCAAGTTATGGCTGGAAGAGGCTTAGGTCCATGAGGCAAGGTAGGAGGGTTGCAGCTTTTTCTATCACAAAATGTTGCCTTGGTACCACCAAACCTGGTTTCAGATTCACAAATATTGAGCTTCTCTCATGAGTTAATGCAACTGCTGTACATGCTCTGGCATTAGATGGACAGTCTGTCTGAGGGTTCATTGTTCTCTGAGTCTCCATGGGTGTTTCAGGGGAAAGTTGGGAGAGACCAGTTTTCACTAGCATCTAAACTGCTACTTAGATGCCATATGAAACCAGCAATGGCTCATTTTGAAAGCCAGATTTTTAAAGCCTGTTTCTTCTGCAAACAGGTGAAATGTCATTAATTTGAAATCCATAAGCTAATGCTACATGATGAAAAAAATCTAACTTTGTCTCTAACCTAAGGCAATACAGAATATTTTTTCCCCAAGAGGCAGAAAATCTGTTATGTGTTAACACTGGGAAAATTAGGGAGAATCATATTCCCTCTAGCAAAGGGGTAAAGGCATTTTTTAAACAATCACTGGTCACAAGTGACTAGAAAGATGCCCTCTCCCTCATGCTTGGAGGTGGAGATCTTGCTGACAAAACAGTGAAGGTCAAGGGTGAGGACACAGCCGGACATCCTTACCCAAAGCCCAGTTGACACTTGTGTTGTGCCACTTAGAGTCTATGTTTTTGAATGAATAAATGGTGATTTATCCTTGAGCTTATGCAAAACACTTCCAGGAAACTTCCAGAAATATTACGGTGGGGAGTTTTTTTTTTTTTTTTTTTTTTTTGAGGTGGAGTCTCGCTCTGTCGCCCGGACTGGAGTGCAGTGGCCGGATCTCAGCTCACTGCAAGCTCCGCCTCCTGCCTCAGCCTCCCGAGTAGCTGGGACTACAGGCGCCCGCCACCTCGCCCAGCTAGTTTTTGTATTTTTAGTAGAGACGGGGTTTCACCGTGATAGTCAGGATGGTCTCGATCTCCTGACCTCGTGATCCGCCCGTCTCGGCCTCCCAAAGTGCTGGGATTACAGGCTTGAGCCACCGCGCCCGGCCAGGGTGGGGAGTTCTTTATAGGAAGCAGGTCTTCTGTGAATTGGTGATGTTTCCTCTGCGGATAAAATTTGGCCTTTATTGCAACTCATTTTTAAATTTTTTTTTTTTTTTTTTTTTTGCAGAAATTCTTGTGAGACTGGAATAACTTAGGATGCTCTGTGAATTAAAGTGGTCTAGTTGTACAGGTTTCAACATTTTTTTAGCTACAGAATTCCTTCTGTAAGCAGAAACTTTGCATTTAAACCAAGTAGAAGTGGAGCTTCACTGGCTGCAACAGAGAGGAGGAACTGGAACACGTTGAAATCTATAATCTAATGCTACATGATGAAAAAAATCTAACTTTATCTCTGACCTAAGGCAAGAGATTTTTTTCCCCCAAGAGCCAGAAAATCTGTTATGTGTTTACACTGGAGCTCCCCACAGGAGCCTGCGGGACAGTCTCAAAACAACTGGTTTAGGACTCATTCTGGGCTAATTTTCTAAATACTGTGAATATGTTAAAATAGATCTAGTCTTTGTCCTTGCTATGCCTGATTCCAAAGTTAAAATGTGGTCATTTGATCTCATTCTCAAGATCTGCTGATTGCCTAACTCAATTTTGGAAGATCATTCTACCTGTATTCTTGGCTTCGTGCAGAAGAGAAAATACTGTCAATTTAAGCTCTGAAGTGATTGATTACTGTGACAAATGCTACTCCTTAGTTTGCCATTTGCCATCAACTTTACTGGGCAGGCTTCTGGTTTTCAAAGCAAATGTGCAGAGGATCAAATTTCTATCTGAGATGAGTAAGTTTCAGAGAGCTACTGTGCAACATATCACTTATAGTTAACAATATTGTGGTATTTAAAAATTGGCTAAGAAGGTAGATCTTATGTTGTGTTCTTATCACAATCAACCAATCAGAAAATAAATAAATGAGCAGGAGGAAACTTTTGGAGGTGAGGGATATGATTATGGCGTTAATTGTGGCAATGGCTTCTTAGGTTTATACCTATCTTCAAACTTATTAAGGTGTACATGTTAAATATATACAGCTTTTTGTGTATCAATAAAAGAAATGTCTGAAAAAGAAAATCTCACTTATGTAAAACTCACCATTAATATGTCACATCGTGGTGAATGAGACTTGTGGAATGGAAGCAGGGATGTTTAATCTTTTGGCTTCCCTGAGCCACATTGGAAGAATTGTCTTGGGCCACACATAGAGATACTAATACTAATGATAGCTGATAAGCTAAAAATACTGCAAAAAAATCTAATGTTTTAAGAAAGTTTACAAATTTGTGTGGCCAACAGGCTGTGGGTTGAACAAGCTTGGATTTGAGGTTGAGATAGGAGTTTCACTTGATCATTTTCGATTTATTCTTTCATAGCATTCATTTCATTGATGATTTCATTGATAGAATTTCAGTTGATAAATAGTTTGTGTTTTCTAAGAGTCCAAGGGCCTGGAGTTTGCTTTCTTCCTTTTTTTTTTTTTCTCTCTCCTACTTACCTTTTTCATTTTCAACAGGCTCATTGAGATATAGCATACATAACACAATTTGCCCTTTTAAAGTATAAAATTCAATAACTTTTGGTATGTTCAGAGTTATGCACCCACCACAGTCAATTTTAGAACATTTTTCGTCACCTCAAAGAAAAATCTCATATGCTTTAGCTATGACAGTCTTGTAACCTCCACAGCCATAAGCAACCACTAATCTTTCTATCTCTACAGATTTGCCTATTCTGGACACTTCACATGAAAGGAATCGTATGATGTGTGATCTTTGGTGACTGGTTTCTTTCACTTGGCATAACATTTTTAAGATTTATCCATGTTCTAGCGTGTGTCAGTATTTCATTAATTTTTTAATGTATTATAATATTCCATTGTATGGATAGAATGTGTTTTGTTTATCCATTCATCAGTTGGTGAATATTTGGTTTCTACCTTTTAGCTATTATAAGTAATGCTGCTATGAACACTTGTGTATAAGTTTTGCTGTGGTCATATGTTTTCACTTCTCTTGGGTATATACCTAGAAGTGGAATGACTGAGTAAAATGTTAATTCTATTTTAACGACCTGAGGAACTGTTGGACTGTTTTCCAAAGTGGCTGTACCATTTTACCTTCCCACCAGTAGTGCATGAAGATTTCAATCTCTCTACATCCTCACCAACACTTGTTATTATTGGACTTTTTTGTTATGGTTATTTTTGTGGGTATGAAGTGGTACCTCATTGTAGTTTTGATTTGCATTTTTGTCATGACTAATAATATCGAACGTCTTTTCACGTGCTCACTGACCATTTGTATATCTTTTCTTGGAAATGTCTATATAGGAGGTCCTTTGTGAATTTTTAAATTGGGTTATTTATCTCTTTTTATTACTGAGTTTCAAGGGTTCTTTATATATTCTAGATGCAAGGCCCTTATCAGATAAATTATTTGCAAATATTTTCTCCCATTCTCTGCGTTTTCATTTTCTCGGTAGTGTCCTTTGAAGCACAAAAGAATTTTGATTAAGTCCAACTTATCTATATTTTTCTAATGTTACTTATGCTTTTGGTGTCATTGATTATGAATCCACTGCAAAATCCAAGGTCACAAAAATTTACCTTTATGTTTTCTTGTAAGAGATTCATAGTCTTGTCTTTTACATTTAGGTCTTTGATTCATTTGAAGTTAATTTTTGTATATGGTTTTTATTTTTGTCATTTCTTCTTTCATTTTTAGGTCTTGAGAGACTGAAAGAGTCAAATTTGTTTAAAACAAATTGACCAAATAACATGTGAAAATATTAATAAACTGGCTATTGGTGTGTTGAAGAAGGGAAAATGTAGGCAGTAAAGCTAGTTAATTTTGTGTTTGTGTAATATATTATGTGGTCTACGTATCTAATGCCTCCCGTATAATATTGTGGTTAAACAATATTCAGAATCCTATCTCCACTTCCTCCTTGCAATGAACACTTCTTCCATGTTAGTTATGAATATTCATATCTTGTTTCCATTCTTGCTATAAATGCTGCTTCAAACAGTGTTGCTTACATAACCCAGCTTTTGTTCCCCATTAAAAAAAATCTGCTTTCTCCACAGGCACACAGCATTCACACACACATAGACACACAGTGCGGCCTCTCCTCGTATGCTCATGTGTTGGCTGGCACGGATGTCTCTGCAATTCACCTCTTCTCATCATTCACCTTTCAAGTTATTTTCACAGGCTCATTTCAGCAGGGATTAATCTGGAAAATAAGAAAAAATCGTAATGGAGACGAAGGGCAACATAACACCCTGGAGTATTTAGTCATTTCTTTGTATTGTAGGATAAAAATGTAAGATTTAGCTACAGAGTAAGCATAATGCATAATTATCACATTGGGATGCTAAACACAGGCACTGCATTCACTCCGTGCATAGAGTGAGATCTGGTTCACGGAAAACTGCAGGTTTTGCATTTTTCCAGCAAAATAAGTGAGTGGGGGTGGAAGAAGACTGGCATTCTGATGATTTTTTCAGAATACTAATGCCTGCCATAGGCGGTGGCAGTGTTGGGTTGGCTGGTCTCTTCTGTATTATGCCCACAGAAAAGGGAGGCTCCCCTCCTCTTTAGGCGTCTTTTATGGCAGCAGCCCAACAGGAAATCTGACTAACCAACAAGTAATTATTTTGCACCTCTATGGAAGAAAACATTCTCCGAGTGCTCAGGAAGAATCCAGACAGGAAAAGCAAAGCCATTCTCATGTGGTCATGGGAGAACAATTAAGTGTCAGGTTGTGTGATCCTGAATGTGAGGGCCAAAGATCCTGAATGTGATCCTGAATGTGACAGAGAAGCGAGGTTAGTGAGCCTTGTTGGTGGGAGTGGAGGGCGTTGGGAAGCCTTCATGGAGAATGTGGGCTGTGGAGAATGAAAACAATTTTTAAATGTAAAAGGGGAAAAAAAGGAGAGCACACCAAGTGAGAGGAAGGAAGGATGGAGGGTGAGCCTAACATAGCAGTTATGATGGACCCAGCCTTGGACAGAGGCATTGTTATGATCCCCTTTGAGTATTTAAACAATTCTGAAAGGTGGGTTAATTGTCCTTTGGTGGAGTGTAGTGACTTGCTCATGGTCACTCAGCTTCTAAGCAGTGACATAGTATTTGGTTCAAAAGTTCTTTGCCCTGGCAATATGCCTTGTTGATGCCATCCTGCAGACACAGAGACTGGAGTTATTATCAATTCTCTACGCATTAACTCTAATTCCACTCTACTGCTCCCTCTCTGAATCTACTAGGCAACACAGAAATTCAGGTTCACTGTTTCAGATCAGTGGGCTCCAAACATGTTGATCCTTAGGCTCATCTCAGGAGTTAAAAAAAAAAAAAAAAAGGCCTGTTTGTACATCCCACTCCAAACCAAATGAAACTGCATGTCCAGAAATGAGATTTCTGATTGTTCTCCAGAACCTCACTTACTATCTTGAATAAAGTAGGTATCAATAAATATCTGTCAAATGAACAATTAATGTGCTATCTAAATCATTTTTTAATCTACTGATTTGAGTTCCTCGTTGCCTTGGTTTATTCCTTCTGTATTATACCACGACCATCCTTCTGTGCAAATGTCTGTTTCTGAGTGATGAAAATAAGGACTGATGAGCTTTTCCCAGTCAGGAGTCCACTATGAACCCAAAGAGCATTTTACTAGGACTTGCAGGAGGCAAATGCATATCTTCCGGCACTGAGGAGAATGCACACACCAAGTTTTCTGTCCTTGCAAACCTGGCTGTCATTTCGTCCTAATCCAAACCATTGTGTTAAGACAAGCCTTAGCAGTTTCTCTTTTTCCAGAGCTAAACATCCAGTGCTTCTTACCCTCTATACAATTGTTGTACTCTGGAATAGAAGGGTCATTGACAGGCCCTTGCTGATTATTATCTGAAACTGGCCTAAATTAACTTTGGTTGCTGAGTGGAGGGGGCTGGAAGATGAAGGTAGGCAAGTAAACTGATTTGGTCTTTATTAATTCCATTGGTAATCTGATTTAATGTCAAGTTGTAGGTTGTTTGGGGTTGTGTTGTGTTCATCAGAATGATTTAACACATTGCTTGATTCGGTTCCAAATTGAAGTGCTTGATAAAGTGGTCCTGTGATTTTTCCACTACTTTCTTTCTGCATCTATCCACTTCAGCATGCTACCAAGGCGTCGTCTGGATCTCATATAGATAAGTGATTGGAGATAGGTGACAACGTGATTAGAAATACTGGAGTTCTCTCAGTTTAAGAGTGCTTCAGTCATAGACATAATTATTAGTGTAATAAAAACAGGAAAAGTCTAGCTGAGATTCCCCTCCCTTTAGTATCCATGGGATTTGAGATGATATTTCAGGCTTGGTTCATTTTTCCCTTCTGCATTTATTATTCTATTATTATAAAATGTCACTTTGCCTATAACATATTTCGCCTTGCTGTCAAATTTTATTTGGTTCAGCTTTTAAGTCAGGAGCATTTGTGACTGAACACTGCTGTCTGTCTGTGCCAAAGGAATTTTCCAAGCTACAGTGTTTTTGTTAGTTTCATAAATACTCACATTGTTTTTAAGGTGGAGAACAAACATTTACTAAAAACAAAAACAAAAACCATAATACGCAGAAAACACACATTCAGAATTTAATTCAAGTCTTATGGGAACATCCTTTACTGTAGAAACCAAAATTTTGAAATTGCCATTAGAATTGATTGGGATGGAAGGAAAAAAAAAGCAAATCATCTATGCTTTCATGGGACCGTTAGTCACCAGAGAGAATAGCAAGCTGTTTGATGCAAAAAGAAAAAATTTCTTAAAAGCTTTGATACAGATGAGATGATTCAGTTTTGCTATGTTACCCTGGCCTGTTCCACACTCCCATCCACCATTTCAATTTTGCTGGCCTTTCCTTTATCATTCATCTTTCAAAACTGTCATTCAGATTTCCAACTGCTTCTCTAGCACATAAAACACCAGTCTGCCTGGTGGAAACTCCAATTGTTGTCCTCTTCTCTTACAGTTTCTTTCTGAAAAGAAACTCTCCATTAAATTAATTCTCCCCATACAGTGTGATGAGAAGCAGTCAGTTACTGGGAGCATATCTTTTCTCTTAGTCTTTAAAAGGGCAACACAATAAAATACGGACTCTATGAAGAAAAGAAGTAGTTTTGTAGGAAAAATACAGTAGGATGCATTCAGAGTTCATGCTTACCAAAGATTTGTACTACTAAACAACATTGGTCTTCTTTCTATAATCTACCAGATTGCATTTGCCACAAAATAAGCCTTCTTCATTGCTATTTGCAGTGCATCTCTTTTATGCATAAACATAGGCCATGAGGTAGTTTTGAAGAAAGGCAAAGATTCTTACAGAAATGCAGTTTTCAAGTGTTTTGTCAATAGACAAGATAATTTACCATTGCCTCCAAGGACACAAACACTTCTGATAAAAGTGCAATATGTTAACAGATTTTACTTATTTTCAAGGAAGAGGTTTACTCTGATGAGGTTGTGCCTTTGCAAAACCCATTGTGGATGGAATTCCTACCTTTATTGCAGTTCTGGACATGCTGCTTAGACCACCCTTTAGAATGGCTCACAATGCCCGTTTGTCAGCTATCGTTAAGACAACAGATGAGGGCCAGTGATTTATGGCAAGTGCCAAACTGATGTGTATGTAGTTAATGGATTGCCTCCCTTTCAGATTTCCTGGTTGTCAACCAGCTTGCTCCATGTGGCATTAGATATTGTTCTTTATGTTTGTTCTGTATTTTAAGTTGCAACATCAATATGTGAATGAAGACTGATGCAAAGAAAGGAACCACTGGAGAAAAAGAAAATACAAATCAGAGGTTTCTACAGTTTTGGTTAATTTACAATAAAATTGGAGGTCTTTGGATACAACATCAGTCAACTTCTCACTGAAAAGCACTAAGATGTGAGGATTTGAGCTCACAAAGCATTTCACTTGGCCATTGCCAATGCCTGGAGCCCAACCTTTGTTTTCTAGAGTGGAGACTGACAGATATCAGAAGAAAAAGTCAAGAAATGTGGTGACAGCTGGAGGAAGGGAGAGAAGCTGAAAGGACTTTAATGTCACACACAAAAAAACAGGTCATGAGCAAAATAATAGACCATGGGCCACTGCTCAATGAACCTGCTCCTGTACTTACGTCATTCCCTAATACTTGAGACCTTTGAGGCAAGAAGGGAAGGTGAGGAGAGGAGATTACACCTTTTTCAGGTATTAAAAGCCAGAAGAAAATATGGTAACTGTACCACTGAGTTAAAATGCCAACAGGCAGCGAACATCCCTAGTTCAGTCACATAGATAGCCCCTTTAATGGCAATTTGCAAAGGTGGTTTTTGTACTGGGTCCAATTGTCTTGATAAATAGTGGAACTGGTGAAAACCTCCTGGCAAGGAACTTGCAGTAATTGAATAGATCCCCAGGCTGGCTGCCATCTGGGAATATAGTTCCAGATGCCTCCTTGGCAGGGCCACTGGCTGCTCACCCCTGCTCGCAGAACTAGAGGCTGCACTCTCACTTCGAAGGAGTCCGATTTCAACATTTTAGAAGAACAATTGTATTCAGCCTTCAATGGGCCTGGGAATCCACTGAGCTGGCTCACTGCAATTCTCCCATGCATGCACAGAATAGACTGTAATTTAATGTGGATTTTCATTTATATCTCAACAGAATGGGTTTCCTGCATGAATGACCTTGATTGTGGTGGTTTTATCCTGGGCCACTTAGCCACATTGTAAACGATCTTTGGAGGCATGAGATAAATCTTCTGGCTTTTTGACTCACCATTTTACAAATGAAAAAAATGTAGACTTATTTAGCTATCTATTTCCAGAGTGGCCAACAGGGTTTTGGGTTGGTTGATGTCAGACGACGAATGGGCACTTCTGGGGCAGTCTATAAAATGGCTTGTGTGAGAGTTCCTTGCATTCCCTGCCGTGTCCTTTTTCCTTCCTAAATTCTGTTAGCAGATCTTCTTCCACCTCGGAATTCATGCTATGCGCATGGCTCTATCTTTTCAAAGTTTCAACTTTTCTCCTAATATGAACTTTAGCAGGTTCCTCTGAGTAGTAACTGTGAACAAACATTGGCACAGCATTTCTGGTCTGTATGAACTGGAGTGAGTTCCATGAACTTCCACAATCAGCCTCATTTACTAGGCAAAACTATGGAGTCCTTTGAGTTCCCCTCCTATCCCCTTGGAGGAGAAACAAAAACTAAAGATTGCATTTTATATAGGTGCCTTCTGAACAAATCGTTAATGTTTTTCCTTTTTACCTTCCCCAGTGTTTTCAATCAGTGTCTTATTTCGGGGAATTTTTCCAGTTGCTCAAGGTGGAGATTTCCTGGAGCATTGTGCCTGAAGACAAGGCACCTGTGTGCTCTAGGGGCCGTGCTCTGGGTGGGCCTTGTTCATCAGCACAAGGTTGCTTTGCTTTTCTGTCTATTGCTGCTCCCTTCCTGGAACCCAGCATTGCTATCATCTGTCCCTGTCAGGATTTGGCAATGATACATATGGTATCACTAACTATGCAGAGCCAGTGGGGTGATGGGGAGCACAGCTAAGTCCTTCCCGCTTGCTGAAGGTCTCATCCTGTCACCTGGCGAATTCCTCTTGTTCAGGGGGAGTCGCGCCTCCAGATGCATGTGGGATTCTTCTTCAACAGTCTAACTTTGGTTTCTAATGAGGATTTCTGAGTCATCCTGGACTTTAGATAGACACCTGGAAGAAGGCAAGTGGTTGGCCCTCTGATGCAAGTCACAAATGTATGGATGTTGTTCTGTGTTTCTTGTACAATAACAAATAGTGCCCATCTCACGTATGAATTTTTTTTTTAATTTTCATTTTAAATTCAGGGGTACATGTGTGGGTTTGTTACACAGGATAGTGACTATCTCATACATGAGTGCTTCTTTTTTTTAAGTTCAGGGGTGCATGTGTAGGCTTGTTACACAGGTAAACTTGTGGCATAGGGGTTTGTTGTACAGATCATTTCATCACCCAGGTATTAAGCCTAGTACCCATTAGTTATTTCTCCTGATCCTCTCCTTCCTCCCATGCCCCACCCTCCAATAGGCTCCATCATGTGGGATTCCCCTCTGTGTGTCCATGTGGCCTCATCATTTGGCTCCCACTTGTGAGAACATACAGTATTTGGTTTTCTGTTCCTGCATTAGTTCATTAGTTTGCTGTGGATAATGGCTTCCAGCTCCATCCCTACAAAGGAGATGATCTTGTTCTTTTTATAGCTGCGTAGTATTTCATGGTGTATGTGTACCACATTTTCTTTATCCAGTCTTTCACTGATGGGCATTTGTGTTGATTCCATGTCTTTGCTATTATGAATAGTGTTGCAATGATCGTACACATGCATGCGTCTTTATTACAGAATGATTTTTATTCCTTTGGATACATGGCCAGTAATGGGTTTACTTGGTTGAATGGTATTTCTGTCTTTAGGTCTTTGAGGAATCACCATTCTTTTTATTTTATTTTATTTTATTTTGAGACAAGGTATCACTCTGCTGGCAAGGTTGGAGTGCAGTGGCGCCAACATGGCTCACTGCAGGCTCACTGCAGCCTCAACCTCTCAGGCTTAAGTAATCCTCCCATCTCATCCTTCCAAGTAGCTGGAACAACAGCTGTGTGCCAATATGCCCAGCTAATTTAAATTTTTTATTTTTTATGTTTTTGTAGAGATGCAATTTCATCACGTTGCCCAGTCTGGTCTTAAACACCTGGCTCAAATGATCCTCTTGACTCAGCTTCCCAAAGTGTTGGGATTACAGGCATGTGCCACCCACCACATCCAGCCCAGGTGTGCTTTATCAAATTGATGGCAAATTCCCCAAGAAGAACCTTGATTGGTTGTAAATTACTAACGGCAAAAGTCAGAAGTTCATTTCCTGGGCAAAATGAAATCTGATGGTAGTTTAAAACTTTTATTTTGAAATGATTATAGTCTCATGAGAAATTTCAAAAATAGTACAGAGAGGTTCCATGTTTCCATCACTTAGTGTTCCCCAATGGTAACATTTTATATAATACAGTACATCAACACAATCAGGGCATTGGCAACATTTTTGTGGCCAGAAAGAATAGATACCAGAAAGCCAGATGCACACCTAATAGTCAGAGTTCTGTTTCACTAGTTGCTTAAAGAATGGTTTTAAATGAGTCATACATGGACTTTTTGGGCTACACACACACACACACACACACACACACACAGTCCCAGTTAAAGCCATTCCAGATCATGCTGGATTCCATTCCTACTATGCAAAATGTGGTGAGTTATTCAGACAGGGGAATTGGCAAAAATAAGGGACCTACAAAGAATCTTAGTAACATAAAATAGGTGTTCTGGCCGAGCACAGTAGCACGCCTGTAATCCCAGCACTTTGGGAGACTGAGGCAGGCAGATCATGAGATCAAGTGATGGAGACCATTCTGGCCAACATGGTGAAACCCTATCTCTACTAAAAATACAAAAAAAAAAAAAAAAAATTACCTGGGCGTTGTGGCGCGTGCCTGTAGTCCCAGCTACTCAGGGGGCTGAGGCAGGAGAATTGCTTGAACCCGGGAGGTGGAGGTTGCAGTGAGCCAAGATCACACCACTGCACTCCAGCCTGGCAACAGAGTGAGACTCTGTCTCAAAAAAAAAAAAAAATTAATTAATTAATAGGTGTTCTTGGTTCATCTGGTCACTCCTGGTATCTTCTTGTAAGATACAGTTCTCTAGATATTTTGAATACTATGTTGTCTGAATGAACCTTAGGATGAAGGAAGAGCCAGCTTTATTAAAAGTTGTGTACTTAGGTTTATTAAAAAAAAAAAGTGTGGTCAACATTTATTATAATGTAAGAGTTAAGAGCTTAGATCCTGAATTCAGACAGGTCTGGTTTAATCTCCAGCCTTGTCCCTGACCAGAATGTTGACCACAAGTTACTTTACTGCTCTAAGTCTCAATTTTCTTATCCATAATATAAGGACAACTATAGCACATGAGAAATTGTTAGAAACAGATCATCGGTGCCACAAAGAAATGTCAGCATGGAGACAAAGGATCTCTCAGCAAGGCAATCTTTACTTTCTGCAGAAAGGGTGTCCCTCGCAGATGGAACAATGGCGAGAGCACACCTGAACAAAGGAAAAGCAGACATATTTATCCCTTATGCATTTTGGTCATCCTTACTGATGTGTCCTGCATCCATTGGCTGGAGCTGGACCTCACAGTTTTAAACTGATACGTGATTTGCTAATAACCTAAAACTTTCCTAAATAGCTAAGTGCAAGGGAGAACAAAGAAGAAGAGGAAGTTGCTTACAAAAGGTTTAAGGAAGCAATAACATTCCAAATAAGGAAGAGGCGTAAGCTATGAGCTAAGACTTGCCTGGGCCTGTCCAGGCATGCCTGAGTAAGCCAAAGCAACTAATTGGGCTAAAATGTAAGAACTAATAATTGATAGGAGGCTTTAGAGTAAGGAGCTATTATTCCCAGTGTCTCTTGTTTTATTTTTAAACCAAGCAGAACTTTGAAGAGGAACTTTTCTACTTTCTACAGAAATAAATGTTAATTGATTAGGAACTTTAATGCATATAGTAAGCATTTGTAAATTTTCGCTATTGTTATGCATAATCATCTCTGATCAGAGTATTCTGTCAAGTAATTGTTATTCCATTCAGTTTCTTGGTTGTATTTTCAATGCTGGTGCAGATGACTTCAAAAACATCTTCTATCCTTGTGGTATGAAAAGTAGGTAGTGACTACTCATTATATTTTGAGAACCATTTTTATTGTTATTACAGTTATTATTTTTAAATAACAATTGCTCAATATCCTATATTATACATTGCATAACTTGCAGATTATTAACTGCTGATAAGTTACTTGTATCATAAAACAGTCTAAACTTGGATCAAAAACAAGTACAAGATTTTAAGGTCTAAAATGAATACAATCTAGGCTCATATGACTAGTCTAAAGTTAATGCACCTAGATCCACAGTTACCTGGACATTAATTGCCTCAAAAATATAAACAGAGGCCATTGGAATTGCTTGTAACAATCAGTCAAACATATACTACATGTGAAGGAACATTAATTGTTTTTGAAAAATTTTTGTTATAAAAGGTGGATCTGTTACCAGAGTTGCTTATGTCTTGTTTATAATTGTAGGTTTTCTTTTTTTTTAGCAGTTGAAGAGTAGTTTAGTAACGAGTAGCAAAAAAAAAAAAAAAAAAAATCCAACATCAGCCCTACTTTAGTCAATAATTAATAAATCACTGAAAATTGCATGTAAATAATTTTACGCTTAGATTTTAGAGTGGATGGAGGTTTTCCTAAAACATGTTTATTCTTCTTTTAAAGCAGAATATTACATCTCCAATTATGATGGTGCAAATTAGAATTTTTTAAAAATGGTTTATTGCAAAGCTTTTATATGGAGAATTATCAGCAAGTAGCCTTGATAAAATGGAAAGAGCCCTAATTGTGGCAGTTGGAAGTTTTGTTGCCAGATAATAAGATAATGTGGAGCTTTGTAAACAGACGATTCTGCTATACTCTAGCACAGAAGGCAGATATCTCTGATTGGCAACATTTCCTTTCAGAGTTGAAATTTCAAAGGTAACACTTCATGAGTAACTCTTTCGGATTCTTATTCTGAGAAGCAACCCAGTGAATGACAGTGCTGGAAAGAAAGGACTTGTATTCCTGACACCAAATCAGATGCCCAGGACCAAATTCCAGTCCTGTGGTTCCAATTGTCATTAGCAATGCATAACTATGCTTGCTTTGTTTTCCCTTTTTGTTATTAGCTTGGGAAGGACAAAGTTGCTGCTTTGAAATGTCTATGAATTGTGTTTTTAGAGTACTAGAAATATTAGAAAATATTTGTTTCCACTTTGATAACACTGCCATCTAAGACAAATTGAAGAAATCCATGGCTGTCAGCAAGACTTTCTGGGTAAAGTAGATTGATCAACACAGGGAAAGACGGTGTTTAGCAGAAAATTTAATATTGATCTAATCTCTAGATATGGGATGACTTTCAGAGCATGAAAACACTCAAACAGAAATGTCAATATATTTGCATAGAAATGAAGAGATTTCATGTGTTCAAAACATAAATACAATTAAATGCCAAACAAGAACAATATTTAGCTACCAATAGGCCCAAAGGATAAAACTTTTTTTTTTTTTTTTTTTTTATTATGGCTATCGACTATCTGGAACATCCACATGCAAAAAAAAAAAAAAAAAAAAGACCCATCTAGATACAGACCTTACACTCTTCACAAAAATTAACTAAAAATGAATCATA
>NW_012116289.1:2067903-2101582 GCF_000951035.1 Colobus angolensis palliatus | reverse complement strand
CTGACCTCGTGATCCGCCCGTCTCGGCCTCCCAAAGTGCTGGGATTACAGGCTTGAGCCACCGCGCCCGGCCTAAAATTTTTTAATGTTTGACAAGTTTATATAATAAGAGTTACTAAACGGCAAATGATGGAAACAGATGATTCACATTAGAAGAAACACAACTGGCTGATAACAATATCAGGAAAGCACATAAAGGAGCTAATATTAAAATAATAAACTTAAAAACAAAAATGAGAGTCTTTTTTTCTATCAAATTAGCAAAAATTTAAAATACTGGATATATACTGAACCTTTCAATGCTGACAAAGATTCTTTCAGTATAGCGGGGACTAGGGCTCTGGAGTTAAATCATGTGTCTACAACTTGATTGTACGACCTTGGGAGAAAATTACATAACCTGTCCTTGCCTCAGTTTATCCTCTGTAAAATGAATATAAAGAACGCCTATTTCATATTGTTATGAATAAAGTTAAATGAGATAACACAAACAAAACATTTAGCATGGTGCCTGGCCATAAGACATCAAAAAAAAAAAAAAAAAGAGAGAGAAAAAAGAAAAAAAAAAAGAAAAGAGAAAAGATAGCTGCTGTCTGCTATTCTTATAGTTATCAAACAATGCTGGTAGACCTTAATCCACAAACTGTAGCAATACTAGAAGGTGACATGACAATACTTAATCAAAAGCCTTAAAAGTATTCAAGTCTATTTCTAGGAAATTGTTCCAAGAAAGTCACTAACATTATATGCTTAAATATCATATATAAAGATGGCCATAAAGATACATTTCAAATGATGTAAATGTTCAACAGTAGGTAATTGATTATTGGGCATATCTTTAGTGGAACACAGCATGGCTATTAAAATTATGTTTGTTTTTGAGACAGAGTTTCACTCCTGTCGCCCAGGCTGTAGTGCAATGGCGCTATCTTGGCATGCTGCAACCTCCACTTCCCAGGATCATGCAGTTCTCCTGCCTCAGCCTCAGCCCCCCAAGTAGCTGGGATTACAGGTGTGCACCACCACGCCCAGCCCAGTAGTAGAGATGGTGTTTCCCCATGTTGGCCAAGCTGGTCTTGAACTCCTGACCTAAGGTGATCTGCCTGCCTCGACCTCCCAAAGTGCTGGGATTACAGGCGTGATCCACCATGTTCGGCCTAAAATTATGTTTTTTTAAAGAAGTTTTAATTGACGTGTATGTTTAAGAAAGAAATTTAAAAAGCAAAATATGAAATTATATGTATAGCATTTATATATGTGAACACAGGTATAATTTAAAGCCAAAAATATAGAAAAAAATGGAAAGAAACCACAACATTTTAGCAGCTGTTATTTCTGGGGAGATTATGAGGATTTAAAAAAATATACTTCCATGTGCTTTTTTTTCTACAATGAGCCTACCTTACTTTTTCTACAATTAAGATAAAATAAGAATTCAGAAAAGATTTGAGAAGGCCTAGTGTTCCTCATACAATGTGACGTGTTTTCCAAGAAGTAGGAGAAAAAAAAAGACTAAAGAAATCTGTAGGGGACACAAATAAAAACGCCTTTATATCATGATCTTGAGAGGTGACAACGTTCTAGCAGCCCTCGCTCGCTCTTGGTGCCTCCTCTGCCTCCGCGTCCACTCTGGCCCCACTGGAAGAGCCCTTCAGCCCGCCACTGCGCTGTGGGGGCCCTCTCTCCGGGGCTGGCTGAGGCCGGAGCCGGCTCCCTCTGCTCGCGGGGAGGTGTGGAGGGAGATGTGCGGGCAGGAGCTGGGGCTGCACGAGGTGCTCCTGGACAGCGCGGATTCTGGGTGGGTGTGGGCTCGGCAGGCCGCACTCCGCGTGGCAGGCAGGCGCCTGCTGGGTTTGATGGGAGTCTGAATCCAGTGCGTGGACTGCCGTTCCCTCTTTGCTGGATCGCTGGCTACGATAGCAGGTCTCCATCTCTTTCTCACTTCTCTTTTCCCCTTGAATGTCTGGGATAAGCCCCCTTGGGCTCACGGAGTGCCCGGGCTAGGTGCGGCAAAATCCCGTGTCAGTGAAAACGACAGTTGAAGCCGGCTGGGCTTCTGGGAAGGATGGTGACTTGGAGAACTTTTGAGTTTAGCTACAGGATTGTAAACGCAGCAATCAGCACTCTGTATCTAGCTAAAGATATGTAAACGTGCCAATCAGCACTCTGTCAAAACAGGCCAATCAGCTCTCTGTAAAGCTGACCAATCAGCTCTCTGTAAAGCGGACCAGTCAGCTCTCTGTAAAGCGGACCAATCAACTGGATGTGGGTGGGGCCAAATAAGGGAATAAAAGCAGGTCACGCCAGCCCAACGTGGCAATCTGATTTGGTTTTCTTTTCAAGGTGTGTAAGGGTTGTTTTGTTTTTTGCAATAAATCTTTTTGGTGTCAGCTGTGCGTCTGCGATGCCTTTATGAGTTGTAACACTCACAGGGAAGGTCTGTAGGTCCGGTCCTGAAGCCAGCGAGACTAGGAACTCTCCCTGGGAGGCATGAACAATGTTGAACGCGCTGTCTTAATTAACTATCACTGACTGCGAAGGTCGGCAGCCTCACTCCTGAGGCCACAGAGACCACCAACCGACCAGAAGGAAAAAACTCCAAAGACACCCATCTTTAAGAACTGTAAAACTCACCTCGAAGGTCTGTAGCATCATTCTTGAAGTCAGTGAGACCAAGAACCCACGAATTCCAGACACAATCTGACTTGTCCTTGTGTGTGGTAAACTCAGTCTTTACCCACAAGTGAGTTTGTAACTGGTTCATCTGTCCATTGGGAATGTTTACTGTGGGCCTACCATGTACCAGGGACTACGCCATGCTTGGAAGACCTGCATAGAGTTTACAGCTGGTGAGTACTTTGTAATTCCAAATCGAAGTCTCAAGAAATGAGCTCAGGCCTTCCCAGGTTTAACATTTGTAATCTACTGTAGCCACTTTTCAGTGAAAAATTGTTTTTGTTCATTAGAGGGAATGTTTTTTAAAACCAAAAGGAAAAAGCAATGCTTTCTGTGTGTGTGAGATGTTGGCATGGTTAGACGTGGCTGGAGGAAATACTTAGCATGGGTCGTAGATGTTTGAGAACCCAGGGTTGCCAGCTGTGGTGCAGGTCACAGAGAATGCCATTGTTTTTTGAAACTGTTGCTTTTGTTCAACTCCCACAACTTTACCGAAGAGAGAACAGATGAGCAGTTACAGCTCTCCTGTACTGCTCCTTTGTAAAGTATCACTAGCCTTCTTGTTAGCATTTTTTCCATTTAATGACCTTGATAAAGATAATTGTTAAAAATAACTCAAGGAAAACAGATTGAAATAAAGTCTTTTCCCAAAGGAAAATAATGAGTTCCCCTTGGTCAACGTGCCTCATAATAAGCACATACTCAACATGTATTATGTATATATATGTATGTGTTTATATGCTTATAAAGCATATAAGCACATAATGGAGGTGTTTGGACGAACGGAGGAAAGATGGTGCAGTTCCGGGTTCTTCACCATCAACTTTCCCGCACCCGGCAAAGACACCGGTGGACCACGCAGGCGCGCAACCCGACCTTTGAAGGAGAAAAACCGGAACCCACCTAGCCACGCCTACCGCCCGGCCCGCCCGCCTATGTCCCGCCCACTGCCCTCCCACTCCCCTCCCACTCCCAGGCCCAGGCCATAAACGCCACTCCCGACGGGCACGCGCTGCGTGCACTTCCTCAGCCCCCACTCCTGTCGGGACTGCAGGAAATCCGCTGGAGAGCTCCACTGGGTGACTCCCCCGGCCTCCCCTGCGGGAGACTGACGGACCTCACCCCTCCCCCACAAAGCTGGCTGACCAAAAAATAAACTTGCAGTTTTGCTCCAGCCCTGCCTACTCGCTGGTCCTTTAATACTTGCCCTGGTGAGCCTAGAAAGCAAATCGGTTTCCTAGAAGGCAAATCAGTTTCCTGGAAAGTGAATCAGTTTCCTAGAAAGCAAATCAGCAGGTATGCTTTTTGATAAATGAAAGCCCTGAAGCACATTTAGACATTTTTGTTAAAATACACTATGCTATTAGCACATGAAAAATAAAATACATAAGATTTATATAACTTGAGGGACCCACACAAAGCTTTTTTATAAATGTTACGATTCTAGCCAGAAGTAAAAATCTATTAGAAAGATTTATTTGAAACAACAGCTCAACTACCCACGATTCAACCACATGCAGTTTCACCTTTTGTGAGAAAAACCAAGAGCAAGAAAATAAAACAGCCAGACTAGACACGGCACGGTATGCACCACTGTCGTCATGGAGCAGTCCCTTGCGTAGCGGGCCCCGCCCTCCCACTTGCGCTATGCACGTTCTTAACAAAACACGACTCTCATCTTTCCAAGGCCTCTGCAGGTTAGAAATAGAAGGGGCCCTCCCTGCTGCCTTGGTGTGTTGGTAGCAACACAAAAAATAACAATTGAAATTAAGGGGGAAAAGTAAGAAAACTGTACCAGGGAGAGGCAACAATTCCCAGAGCAGAGTTGCCTGGGTTCATGTAGTCTAGGTACAAACAGGTCTTTAGAACCTCGGCGGATCCTGAAGACACTGCCGCTTTCAAACACTACCCACGAATCCATTTTCACACTTACTGTGCCAAGTTATAATGAAACGGTTACATTTTCTCAGTTGAAATTAGGAGTAGTGGGAAATATGTTTTAGAATATTGTCCATTTGAAATATTTTAAAACAAGTGAGTTTAAAGAAGCAAAGTTGTGATTCTACAAAAAACTGGTTTAAAACAACAAAAATCCATTTCAGAGGGCCCTAGAGAGCATGCGCGCGAACACCACACACGCATACGTACACACGCATACCTGCAATATACACACATGCGCGTTCATAGACACATTCCTATGCAATAATTAGCTGAACTTCAGGAAGATAGTATGTGTCTCAAACTAGGGAAAACAAAATAAACCGCTTTGCTTAAAAAAAAAAAAAAGTTTGAAAATATCCACAGGGAGTAAGCAATACGTTTCTTTCAACTCCAGAGATCAATGTAATTAAAAGATCAATGTGATTCACCGTTTGAATATCTATTGTAAATATCGCCCATTCTTTCCAGAAGAGATTCATTTTCATCACACTCTATAAAATACATTTTTCCCCTTCTGCAAAGCTGAACGTACTTTCCACATATCCTGTTACATAGAGTTGAATCTGCCACTCTGAATTTTCCTGGAGAGATAGTAACCTAGCAAAATCTCATCTGGAGATTTTACAGTGAAACCTATAATCCCTGACCTTCAAGATACAAGCTATATAGGAAGCAGAAAAAAGTTTCAGAACATCACAAACATGAACCAGTTGTGGTTTCTGACTACTAGAAAGGTTGAGAGCAATCTAAATTTAGTTCTCAGAATTTTGCATAACAGTCAGGCCAAGTGCATGCTGTAAAAGCAAATTGAGGTCCCCACTTTGTCCCCACCACTCTGATACAGTAATGCTGGAGGCTGGTGGCCTTGCCTGATTTTGATTGTCATTCCTGGTGGTAGGTGACTCACTCTTTGAAAGGCCCTGGCTATTTGAGCAGACCTTTCCTTCTCTCTCTCAATGTCTCTGTTTTTTTCATCAAACACTTTGGAATTCAGATATAAGATAGTCACCTCTTCAAACTTAAAATTTTTCCTCTCGATTGGAGATTATTATTCTAAGTGAAGTAACTCAGGAATGAAAAACCAAACATCCTATATTGTCACTCATGAGTGGGAGCTAAACTACGAGGACTCAAAGGTGTAAGAATTACACAATGGACTTTGGGGACTCGGGGGAAAGGGTGGGAGAGGAGGTGAGGGATAAAAAACTGCACATTAGGTACAGTGAACACTGCTTGGGCAATGGGTGCACCAACATCTCAGAAATCACCGCTTAAGAACTTACGTAACCAGACAACACATGTTCCCCTAAAACCTATTGAAATGGAAAAATAAATTTAAAAAAACTACATTAAAAAAATTATCTTTTTTTTTTTTGACCTTGTTGAAAAAGAACATATTCATCCCTTTGATAGCTTTCTTGGCCTTGGGTATACCACCTAGCGGGAAGAGGGGTAATTGCAGGTTCTTTCGAAAATGAAGAATGTTTTGAATGTTTCCATGACTCTAGGGAGATTTGGCAATCAGATTTTTTTGTCCAACATTTCCAGGAGATGTGAATGAGCTATAATTTCCCCAAGGTATCATTAAATCTTAAGCACTTAGCAAAAATATATTTAATAACATACTTAAAATTATTGCTGGAATAAGTATTTTGTTTAGGGTAAACTTTCAGAAAGATTTAGACTGGCATTTCATTTTTGATATGATACACGTATATTTTATAGTACATTGGGCACCTTTGTATAGTTACTATGTTAAGTTTGTTTCTTCCATTACTGTTACTGTTTGAGAGGGAGTCTTGTTCTGTTACCCAGACTGGACTACAGTGGCACGATCTTGGCTAACTGCAACCTCCACCACCTGGGTTCAAGCAATTCTCCTGCCTCAGCCTCTCGAGTGGCTGAGATTACAGGCACCTGCCACCATTCCCAGCTAATTTTTTTTTTTTTTTGTATTTTAGTAGAGATGGGGTTTCACCATGTTGTTCAGGCCGGTCTTGAATTCCTGACCTCAAGTGATCCACCCGCCTCAGCCTCCCAAAGTGCCGGGATTACAGGCGTGAACGACCACGCCCAGCCTGTTTGTTTTGAGACAGGGTGTTGCTCTGTTGCTCAGGCTCGAGTGCAGTGGTGTGATCATAGATCCCTGCAGCCTGGACCTCATGGCCTCAAATGATCCTCCTGCTTCAGCCTCCCAAGTAGCTGGGACTACAGGCACACACCACCACTCACGGCTAATTTTTTTGTGTGTTTTTTTATAGAGATGGATTTCACCAGCCCAGGCTGGTCTTGAACTCCTGGACTCAAGTGATCTGTCTGCCTCAGCCTCTCAAAGTGGTGGGATTACAAGTGTGAATTACCTTGCCCAGCCACATCTATAGGTTTGTGTATAATTTAGTTATGCCTATTTTGTGGGATTTAGGGCAGAGTATTAAATCTTCTAAATTATTACCAGAATTTACAGTTGAGTCTCTGCTTTTGTAATAAGATGTTTGTTAGAGAGATGGTTGGTTCTGAAATCGGTCAGCTTTCAAACTCTCAACTTTCACGTTGTTCCTTATTCTTAGATATAACTTGCTGGGTGATGTCCCACACTTGTTGGGTGATGTTGGTGGTTTTAAAGATGGGCTACCAGGCTGGGCGTGGTGACTCACGCCTGTAATCCTAGCACTTTGCGAGACCGAGGTGTGCAAATCTCCTAAGCTCAGGAGTTTGAGACCAGCCTGGCCAACATGGTGAAACCCCATCTCTGCTACAAATACAAAAATTAGCTGGGCATGGTGGTGCATGGCTGTAATCCTAGCTACCAGGGAGGTTGAGGCAGGAGAATCGCTGGAACCCGGGAGGCAGAGGCTGCAGTGAGCCGAGATCGTGCCACTGCACTCCAGCCTGGCGACGGAGTGAAACTCTGTCTCAAAAAAATAAAATAAAGATGGGCTGCTTACATAAGGAACTCAGGGAAATCACTGCTTCAAAAGCATTCTTGACAAACGATGCCAGAGAAAATTTAATTTTATGCTGAATGCAAAGCCACAAACATAAATGGGTAGTGTAGGGTTTCCTGTTTTAAGATTTCAGGAATAAAATAGGAGAAGCCAAGTTCTGTCCTTGTCCCATGCAACATTATAAATCAGGAGTGCATTTTGATACACACTCCCAAAACTATACCTTAAGAAAATAGAATACAAGCAATAAATACAATACTATAAATACATACAATACATATATTATAAATATGACTCTGTAAAAAAGACCGTCCTCTTTCTTATTTGTAAGACATCATCATCTTCCAGGTTGTCTTAATTAACTGCCACCCATAAGCATGACTGTTGTCACAGATGGGTGCTATTCAAAACGGTTAGCAACTCATTTACACACGCCCCCAAAGGAGAAAACACGATTCATTCAGTTGAAAGAACTGCCTGTGAAAGCAGAGTGGAATTCTCAGTGGTGGAAAAGATAAAATAGATTGTCCCGAAATAGACTGCCACTTGGAAAGTGTCTTTTGTTTCTGGTGGTGGTAAGAGCATAGTAAGAGCGTGGCCTACTCCAATGGAAATCATTCCTCACCATGCCACAAATAAGTGTGACCACTCTGTCACTTCAGAAAAAGAACTGGTTAAGTACATTATGCAGCATTTCTAAAACTGTGGGTCCATAGAACTTTACTTTCTCTGAATGCTCATAGATGTATTTGAAATAGTGTTGTGGTCAAATAACATGACCAGAAATGCTCCTGGTATAGGCTATCGTGGAGTGTTTAATTTCATTATCAGTGAAATTCTTTCTTCTCCCTGAGGAGCTCCTGACGCTAGTGTTTCTAGAAACTGGCTTTAGGAAACATTGACTTAAGAGGTTATATTATCTCAGAAGTACTCCCATGCACATGCACAAATATCTGCATGCATATATTAAATATGAATTTGGAAAAACTGGGCCGGTGTTCTCTGTGCCCTGTAATTTACTACATAGTTTACTGTGAATTACACATTTCTAATTATATATGTATAAATACACACATATATATACTTAGGTATTTATTATAAAAATGAACTATTCATTTCATGGTGAAATCTTTAGTTAAGAATCACTAAACAGCACATGCTTTCTGCCCTCAAGACCTCGGTTGGGTGGGAACAAAAACAGACATGGGAAAAAACAGTTTCAGTGTATGTGGAGAAGATGCTTTCGAGCTACTGCTAAAGAATGTTCTGGGAGACCAAGAGAGAGGAAGTTTACTTCATTTTCGGACATACTAAGTATTTCATATGTTGGACATACTTCATTTGATAATAGTGGATCTCGGAGAAGACAATGCTTTAACTGAGTACTGAAGAATAAATAGGGGTTAGTAATTCTAAGAATGAAGTTAAATGGGGCTTGCATTCCAGGCAAGACACATCCTGAGGCATAGAAGAGCATGTCAAGTAATAGGTGGGAAGTTTTTTTTTTTTTTTTTCTTTTTTTGAGACAGAGTTTCACTCTTGTTACCCAGGCTGGAGTGCAATGGTGTGATCTCGGCTCACTGCAACCTCTGCCTTCCGGGTTCCAGCGATTCTTCTGCCTCAGCCTCTCAAGTAGCTGGAATTACAGGCATGTGCCACCATGCCTGGCTAATTTTTGTATTTTTAGTAGAAACGGGGTTTTTCCATGTTGGTCAGGCTGGTCTCAAACTCCCGACCTCAAGTGATCTGCCCACCTTGGCCTCCCAAAGTGCTGGGATTACATGTGTGAGCCACTGTGCCTGGCCAGGAAGCTTTATTAGGAAGGAAGAGGGGAAGATGAAACTGCAAGACACTGAGAGACCTGGTCACAGAAAGAGTGCAGACACTCTGGTTCTCAAACATCATGACACATTAGAATCAACCAAAACTTGTCATTCAATAAGGCCAAATGATGAGTAGGGTGATCTGTATTTTGGATAAGTTCTTTAAGTGATTTTATATGTCCAGCCAGCATGAAGGCCTTTGGGAACCACTGCTATAGGATCATGGAAGGGTTTTGAGTCATTGAATGAGTCACTTTGCATCTTGAAAAGAAAACCTCATTGATTCAAAATACTGTGAAGACTAATATATGCTCATTACAGAGAGAAATGCACAAACAAAATAAAAAGAGGACAGGGCCCTGTCTTTTTTCTTTTCGAGACAGAGTTCCGCTCTTATTGCCCAGGCTGGATTACAATGGCGTGATCTCGGCTCACTGCAACCTCCACCTCCTGGGTTTGAGTGATTTTCCTGCCTCAGCCTCCTGAGTAGCTGGGATTACAGGTGCCCGCCACCATGCCCGGCTAATTGTGTGGTATTTTTAGTAGAGACGGGGAGGTTTCACCATGTTGGCCAGGCTGGTCTTGAACTCCTGTCCTCAAATGATCCGCCTGCCTCGGCCTCCCAAAGTACTGGGATTACAGGCGTGAGCCACCATGCCTGGCTGACCGGGCTCTGTCTTTTATCCTTCAAATCCAATTCCCAAAGGCAACCAGTCTTAATTGTTTGATTTAAACAATTATGTATATAGTCTATACTCAGGCATGCAAACAGAACTAAACCAAAATAAGTAACATCATGTGCGTTGTTCCAGTTGTACTACATTTATTAATTCCCTTAATTTTTGTAACAACTTGGTGGGATAGGGGTTAGTATTACTGCCAATTGACAGATGGGAAAATGAGGACTTAAGTTTTCTAAGGTGATGCAACTAGTAAGTGATGAATCCAGGATTCGAACCCTTGCTATGTGGCTCCATTACTCTCTATTGCCTCTCACATTATTATGCAATTATTTTCTTAAAAATATCCTTTGCATCCTAAATAGGTTAAACATAGAATTTCCATGTGACCCAGCAATTCCATTCCTATGTGTATACCCCAAAGAATTGAAAACAGTTAAACAAATAACACGCACATGCATGGTCATAGAAGCTCTATTCACAACAGCCAGCAGGTAGAAACAACACAGACATCCATGGACAGATGAAGTGATTAACAAAATGTGTATGTCCGTATGATGAAATATTATTCAGTTATAAGAAAGAATAAAATACGGACACATGCTACAACATGGACAGGACGAATCTGAAGAAAATGATAGTAAATTTTGAAAGTCAGACATGAAAGGCCACATACTATATAATTCAATTTACATGCAATGTCCAAAATAGGGAAACAGGGACAAAAAACAGACTAGCAGTTACCAGAAGCTGAGGAAACAGTAATGAGAAACGATGCTTAAAACAGGGTTACCTTTTGGGGCACTGAAAATGTTCTGGAGCTAGACAGTGGTGAAGATTGCACAACAGTGTGAATGTGTTAAATGTCACTGAGTTCTGTATTTTAAAATGATTTCAGTGGTGAATTTTATGTAATGTGTGTGTATTTTTACCAATATCGCTGTTTTTCAGTAAAGAATTCAGTGGCATTTAATATGTTCATAATATTGTATAATCAAAGGCTAGAACATAGTAGGTGCCTAATAAAGATAAGTATGTATTTTTATAAATTTGTTTTTAGTACAAGTATGTGCTCTTTAAAAAGATTTAGATAATACAAAAATTTTTAGTTATAATTATATAAATACAATAGCTAACACATTCATTGTTTTAAATTTATTTCTTATTTTTATTTTGAGACAGGGTCTCACTGTGTTGCCCAGGCTGGAGAGCAGTGGCACAATCTCGGCTGAGTGCAGCCTCTAACTCCCGGGCTCCCAAGTAGCTGGGACTACAAACGTATGCCATGACACTCAGCTACTTTTTTGTAGAGGCAGAGTCTTACTATGTTGCTAAGGCTGGTTTCAAAACTCTTGGGCTCAAGCAATCCACCTGCCTTGGCCTCCCAAAATGTTGAGATTACAGGTGTGAGCCACCATATCCAGCCTCATTCATTGTTTACAAGTTCTAGACACTGCTAAGGTTCTATGAATATTAATATGTTTTATCCTCTTAATAGGTCTATGGAATGTGGTGTTCTCATCCCTGACTTATAGATGATACAACAGAGGCCCAGAAAGGTTAGGTAACTTGACTAATATCACATAGCTCATAAGTGGCAGAGCCAGAAATACAAACCATACACAGCTTGTCTCAGCATTGCTAATATCAAGTGTCACCTTCTCTCATGACATGAGACGTCCTTTCCTGTTCATATTTGGGGAGGGATGGAGATGGTCTTCCATGCACCCCGAGTCCTCCACTTGAGCCCTGCTCCTCTGTGGCATCTATTCCATGCCAAAGTGAGTGACATTTCATCGCATTCCCATTCTGGCCTGGAATCCACTAGTGCTGTGACCCTCACTTCACAGGTCCCTGATGGCAGACTGATGGGTTATGTTGGGAATTGGAGGTGGTGACCTGACACAAAGTTGGTTAAAGGGTCAGAAGGATTAAAGGGAATTTCAACATATAAGGGAAAGAATTGAAAACTTTGCCTTTAGTGTGAATATCCCCTGAGCCCATGACATGAACACTCTTGTAGGCCTCTTATAGGAACCCTGAGTTCCTGACTTCCACATCCACAGGGCTCTGCTCTTGCCTGAGAATACCTTCTTCTTTGAGCCTTTGTTCTGTGACTTTGCACTGTCTCTTAAGGAGATTCCATCTTGGTGACAAGGTTTAGTCTCCCCCAGCCACATCCATTCCTCTCCCACAGTAATACTATCTCCCATTCTGACCCTGGAGCTCCCTCTGGTCAAGCTGTTGTGTCCCCTTGTGTAGTATTTTGAGGGGAGTTATTCTTCCACTTACAACTTATTAGTCTACTAAATATTCCACTAACATATATTCTATGTACTGTGAATATATTTGGTGCATATCATTTCATATACGTTGTCTTTGTATTCTTAAACTTGAAACCACATTAAAGAAAAATGCAGTACAGTATGTTTAATTGCTTCTAAGGTTAACTAGCTCATGGACGTTTATTAATGTCAAACACAGTTTCATAATTATTTTTTGCTATTTTAAAATAAATATTTATATTACTTATTTATTTTTTACATTGAGTTCCTGCCCCTGGACCTTCATGAGCCTTAATGGTTGTGTAACACTCCATTGTGTGGCTAAACCATCATACGTGTTGAATTCCAGCTTGATGGATGAAGAGGTTGTTACCCATTGCTGTCTGTGGTACACACTTCCCTGAATACACATTTTTTTCATGTGTATTTGCCATGTTGTAGAGTTTCCTAAGATTTGCTAGTTTAGAAATAATGTAATTTATGTAATCCACTCACAATAAGTACCTTTTTTACTTTTAAGCTGCAGAAAAATGAATAAGTAGAAGAGTGAAAACAAACACATGTATGTATATTTGTGTGTGTGTATATTTATGTGATGTGTGTGTGCTTATACATATATATGATACATTAAGCCTTTCAAATTGGGATAGGGATGAAGAGAATGCATTGGTTAGAGTTGAAAATTTGATGGCTATTTGTCACAAAGTGGCATGTACTTATTTAAAAACAAATTCCAGATGAAATATAAAAGGTAAAGGACATTAGATGTCAAAAAATGTTAAAACTTCTGTGCTTTTAAAGAACTATAAACAAAAAAGTAAAAGACAAATGATAAACTCAGGAAAATATTTTCAGTCTCTATTAAAAAGTGATGCTGGATTTAATATGTTAGAATGGTTATTAATGAAAAAGAACAAAAACCCAATGAAAACATGGGTTAAGGATATGAAAAGGTGTTTCATGGAGGAGAAAGTACAGTCAGTAGGCATGTACTGATTAAAGAGATGATGTAGATTAAAACAACAATGGGATTCTACTTTTGTCTTTAAACTTAAACACATTAAAGTTTTTAAGTTTTATATGTATTTAAGTTTTATAGATATAAGTAGAATCCCATTGTTTAAGTAGATTACATTAAGTACATAATTACTCCATTTGTGAGGGTGTTGGATTGTTTAAAAGCAGGCTCACTGATTTTTGGTGGCAATAGAAATCGAAATTACTGTTTCAATTTTTGTCACTAAACTGGAGAGCAGTTTAGTAATCCATTCATTATCTGTTAACCCAGGTATATTCTTTAGCCATAGGAATGTATATAAAACTGGGTGTCTAGTTATCCACCCATGCCACTGCAAACATTGCCACCATCACCACCCCACCACTGCTGTTACTACCATTACTACCCTCTTCTCCCTTTTCTTTTTTTCCTTTTTGAGATGGAGTTTCACTCTTGTTGCCCAGGCTGGAGTGCAATGGCACAATCTTGGCTCACTGCAACCTCCGCCTCCCAGGTTCAAGTGATTCTTCTGCCTCAGCCTCCTGAGTAGCTGGGATTATAGGAGTGCACCACCACGACCGGCTAATTTTGCATTTTTAGTAGAGACGGGGTTTCTTTATGTTGGTCAGGCTGGTCTCAAACTCCTGACCTTAGGTGATCCACCCACTTCGGTCTCCCAAAGTGCGAGGATTGCAGGCGTGAGCCACCACGCCTGTCTGATACCATATAATTCTTAATACGACCTTCTAAGAGAATATATTTTTATCTGCATTTTTCACTTGTAGAAGAAGGAAGATCTGTATGATTAAGTAATTTGCCTAAGGTCATCCAGCAACCAAGATTTGAACCGAAGTATTCTAGCATTCTAGTGATGACGGCAGAGTAGTCGAAATGATGTTTATTCGTTTCTGCAGTAAATCATTTCAGACATTTTTTACTTCTTCAAGTATTCAAGATATTTCCTTTCCCTTATGTGGATTATTTTTTTCATAAGCTACCCCAACCCTTTTGTTCTACTTAATCTTCAAATAAAAAGTGGTCTGGGCGTGGTGGCTTATACCCGTAATCCCAGCACTTTGGGAGGCCAACGTGGGAGGATTGCTTGAGCCCAGGAGTTGGAGACCAGCCTGGGCAACGTAGTAAGGCCTCGTCTGTACAAAAAATAAAAGTATTAGTTGCTTGCAGTGGCAAGCGCCAGTAGTCCCAGCTATTTGGGAGGATGAGATGGGAGGATTGCTTGAGCCCAGGAAGGCAGTGAGCTGAGATTGTACCACTGCACTCCAACCTCCCGGGCGACAGTAAGATTACCCTGTCTCAAAAAAACAAAAACAAAACAAAAAAAAACCAAAGTGGCGTGGTGGGGTGGCTGTTAACACTGTATGTGCAATGCCCATGGCCCTATTTTGTATCTATATGAGTTCTTCCTCACATTTCATGCAGTTTTAGGCAGACTTCTTAGGCTTCAGTGGACTTTCATCCAGGGCATTTCTGCTGGCTTGAGATTCCTGATACTCTGAGCGAATGGAGAAAATTAAAAACCTGCAATCCCTAGGCTGTCCTGTTACCTATGTGGGTCCTCTGTTCTTGTCTTTAGCTCTTTGGTGGATGGTGGCTCCCAGAATGCAATAAACTGCCATTGTTCTGGATGTTGCAGTTTCTGACTAGATGGAGAAAGAGAGGCACCCTGAGAAAAGACTAACAGTACACAGCTTGTCTTAAAAACCTCTATCCAAGCATTAGAAAAATGGCTGAATGGAAGACTCTGAATCAGGAGGTTGAAGCTGGGAGAGGAGGAAGCACATCTGTTCGTATTTTAGAATGGAAACCTCTATTATTTTCGGAGGAAAGCACCAATTAGTCATCTATTGTTTTTGTCAATGGGTTGACTTTGGAGTTAGTGTTATAGAAAAATTTCTCCCAGATTCTGGCAAGCATTCTTTTTTTTTTTTTTTTAAACAAATTGTATTATGACTCGTTAAAAAAAAAAAAAACTATGTGTATTTTAGTGGGAAATAGGAGGATGTGTCAGGGGCTGCTAGCCAGATGGGATTTTTAACCAATTCATTTGAAAATTTGTAACATAATGAAATCCTGTCACTATTTATCTCTTCAGAAATGAGCATAGCTAGTTATTTGACAATTTCTACATGAAAAGCTTAATTTTTAGAAGCACATTATGAAAGAATCTCTGTGCATAGAATACTTTATTCTGCTGTTTATATTCACTTGGACCTTATTACAACAGTTTTGAAGTTATTAGCTGCATTGATGGATTGCTTACCTTTTTCCCCTGGTAAGGCTGTAAGGTTGGGGAAAACTCTTTATAAAAGATTGTTTTTTATGTGTGTGCATGTGCAACAAGGGGGGAAGGGAACTTTCTGAGGAAATGTTGGCTAAATTAGCAGATAAACGTCATGTCTAACTGAAGATTACCTGACCAAAAATGAACCGTCAGCTAATTTCTGTCCACAAATATACCAAAAATTCTAGGATAAATTGACATTTCTGGTTTCAGCTGTGAAAATAGGAAGGCCAAAGTATTGAGAGCATAATGTTCTGTAATAATAATGGCATTTTGCAAGGTCACCATGCTCAGGGACATCCTTAAGTAGCTATTGTTTTATTTCAGAAAGGTCTCTGGCTCCTACTTGACTCCAGTTTTTAAAAACAGGTTTGTCTCTAAAACAACAGCATTGACGTAAGCTGTAGCTACTAGAGTGACCAAGGGTGAATGTCAGCTTGGCCCTGGAGATGAGTACATATATATATTTTTCAAGTTTTCAAGTTTAATCACCAATGCTTTCCATTGATTTAAGTGAATACGAAGTCACCATAAGATCAGACTTTTAAAATGACTTAATCTAACATAAATGAGCCTTTATAAACCAAATGAATTTTCAGCCTACATGGATCTTATCCAGTTCTTTGTAAGAAATCTGTGAGCTAGGCATTATTACCATTCTCATTTCACAGGTGAGAAAACTGAGGACCACTAGGTCCCAGTCCCTTGGGTGGCGGAACACAGCAGCCGAAAGCTGCTCCTGTGACATGACCAGAGGTCTTGGGGCTATGAGTCCAGGGCTGTTCCCACCATTACAACAGTCTCTGAATCTAGACAATGCTAGAATGTTTTTCTCTTGGTTTGAAAAAGTCTTTCCTTTGTCTCCGTTTACACAGTAACAGCTTAGAAAAATCACTTTATTTAAAAACTTTATAAAATCTGCCTAACAAAATTACAGCAAGATTGTTTACTATATAGGGAAAAGTGTTTTAGTGCTATTACCCCAATCAGATTCTTACTTTTTTTTTATTGTGGGAAGAAATACATAACATAAATTAGATTCTTTTCATTTTTGTATGTCTGAATCCAGACTCTTTTGTTGACATATTCCCTGGTGACTGTAATAGGTCTGTATCTTTTTCATAGATACTTATTCTATTTGCTATAATTTATTGATCACTATCTTGTTTCAGTAACTGGGATAAGCTGTTTCATATTTTCTCACTCAATTTTCTACGCTCGTATTTTCTTCACTCAATTTTCTCGACTCTTTAAAGTAGACATCAGCATTTTGCATTTTGCAGATGAAAAACGTGAAATTCAAAATGGTTAGCTAGCTTGCCAAATTTAATAGTGAATTAGCAAAGAGAGGATGTGAGCTTTGCTTTTTATCCAAATTACCAGCGTAATGACAATATAGGATTCAATCAAGGGGACCTTCTAAAGTATAGCTAACACATTTGTTAGACCATTAGTTTAATTCTAGGTTTTTGCTATAATAAATATCAGAACTGAGAAGGGTTTTGAAGGCAGCATTTCCCACTATTTAGGTTACTTCCTTAGGATAGATTCTCAGAATGTAGTTCTTAAAGTCAACTGTTATGGATAGTTTTACTGTCGTTGATATGTATTTCTAAATTGCTTTGCAAAAGTGGCTTTTCAATTTGTACTGCAGCCACTGTTGAATCTAAGTTATACTTTGCTTACGTTCTGCCTTTCTCCTAAAGCCTTTTCAGAGAGTTACGGCTATAAAACAAAGTGTAAATATTTATAGGGAAGTTTAAGAAACCACTTTACAGATAGCTCCCTAATGGCATAGGAGCAGCGGGGCATGGAATGCACTGTTGGTACTCAGGGAGGCAACCATGCATCTTTGCATATTTAAAGACAGATAGGATGCCCAAATGCATGCAGCAAGGCATGCAGTTCTCCCATTTTATCCCTCTCCAGTCAGGATCGTGCTGAGCTTTCCATGTCTGGGCAAAAATTTGAAAATGGTTCAGAAGAAAGCTGCCATTAAATAATCAGAAAGTAAAGCTCGTAAGTCAGGATACAATGAGATGAAACGATTTGGCTGGGAAAAGTATTTGAAGTCTTCAGTGCCATGAGGAAGAGGACCAGCTCTTCTGTATGTAAGATGCAGTGAAAAGGTCCCAGGTTTTGAATAAGAGAAAGCTGACTGTGGACCTCGACTCTTTTACCTACTCTATGTGATCTTGGGCAAATACTGATCTCCCTGCATCTCAATTTCCTAATCTATAATATGGGCATAATATCCATTTCAAAGTAGTTGTCAGAAGGACTAAATGAGATGACATGCTAAAGTATCCACAACAGATGATACACACCAAATTAAGGATGGTAGCTTCTCTGCAAGAGGAAGGAAGGAGAATGGGACAGAGACAGGTAGCAAGAGGAGCTTTAATTTTAACTGAGATAGTTAGTGTCTTTTATTCAAATTCAAAGAGATCTGAAGCAAGCATAAAAATATGCTGACGTGTGGTTCTGGAGACAGTGCTTGTTACATGATTTTCCGTACTTTGTTTTTGTTTTTAATGAACAGAGATAGTGCAAGTAACATAGGGAGCACTCCACACAGATACAGATTCTTTTCCACAGCCCTCATCAGAAGCTGAAGAGCATAGTCTCCATTAAGATGAATTTAGGCAGGACCCATGGAAACAAATCCTGCGGAGAGCCTGAGCCAAGTGGAATTTGCCTCTGGGGAGCTGCCCCCGCCTTTCACAATGGAGCTCCACACGGGCAAGTTCTTTCTTCCTCTCCTCCATGTAGATGGAATAAACACAGCATCCCTGCTCTGCCTTACTCAGCTCTATTGCTCAGTCCAGAGACGCGTTGTTGTTATGAGATCTAAAATCAACAGCCGGATTCGATTTTCTGTATGGAATTTTCTATCAAGGAAGGTTGTTTATGTCTTAATCCACTGCAGCATGCAAGCCCTGCCAACGTATGTGTCACTGTGATTTCCATATTGAAGACTTCCCTTCCTCCAAATGATGTTTATTTAGTCTGTACAGTTTGTTTAGATTCTCCTCATGGAAATTCTGATTTTAGGGTTGTGAAAGTAACTCTTACAGAGCTCCTAAATGTGGTGAACTCCACACGAAAACTGGCTTTCTTGAAGCTTATTGTCAGTGGATCACCATGCACAGAGGGTAATGGAGCTTAGAGCGGGCGTCCACCTATCTTGCAACAGATAGTCACATAATGCACAACACAAGGTTCAGCAACTCAGGCTTTTCAGACACTGAAACAACACAAGGCTGTTCTGTTGTTCAGTTGTTCTTTTTTGACCTCCTATCTTTCTATCTCTACCCCCACTGTCCTCACCTGGATTCTTAGGAAGAGGCTGTGTTTTTGGAGACAGAAATTAAATGAATCAAGCCTATCCTAACATGTATTCCTAGGAGCTCCGCCATCATTCGTATAGGAAAGACTCATTGTTCACACATGCAGGGCTCAGAGAACAGTATTCTTCCACTGCCCAGGAAAGAGAAAAATAGTGTCCCCTTCCCCTTTATTTTTGTAGCATTGATGAAGGGGGCACGTGCTGTCAACTCGAGACTATGCAGCACACAGGAATTTCAGAACATTTTATATGTTATAAAATTGCAAGTTAACAGCAGACAGGGATATTTGAGGAAATTAGACAGTCTTTCAAATCATTTATCAGAGTGCTTACAATTCCCGTTTCAAGGCAGGTGAAGTAATAATGGATGGTTGGGGCTTGAAATCATATTCAATGCATGAAGGAGAAAGGCCATCTGCATCCAAATTATTTGAGTAAATGGAAGAACCAGAATTGCCTGGGCAGATATTGCTGTTGCTGCTGCTGCTGTCACCGTTTTAACTCGATTCTTGAGTGGCAGCCCTGGGAGAAGACAGACAGAGAGCTAATGCTCACTGCCTTAAAGAAAACTTTCCACGTGAATCCACATGCTACCCTTGTACCTCCTAGGCTATTTGAACCAGAAGTCAAAAAACAATCGGTGAAGAGTTTGGTTTCCTTCGAGATGGAAGCCCAGCATTAAAATGCTCTTCTCTTTCTTGAGTATGACTCCCTTGGTGTTCTAAAATAATAAAACGGCAATATCCTTTTAAGCCAAAAAGCAGTCTCCTCAAAATGATTATAGTGCATCAAGGATAATTAGCAAATATGCTCTAGGAAATCGAGACAAAGAGAAAATTAAAGGAAAAATAGATATTTCATCAGTTAAGGCCAATGAGAACAGCAGCACTTTCATAGCATTTGGTCATGGCAACATGGCTCAGCTGGAAGGAAGAACACCTAAAACCTGAATCCCATTAATTTTACAATAGTATTTCCATAGGGTTTCCACTGAGACTTAGCAGGGTTTTTAATATCCTTTTGTGGGAACATCAATACAATTATTTGTGGAGTACTTTGCAAAATGATCTGGGTCAATAATATACAGCCAGAATAAAGCGAAAAAGCCTAGTTTGGAACTCTTATTACCACCAACAAACCCAGCTCCACGGAGCAATTATTTTTATGTGGTGATTTAAATTATGCAATAATTTAACCAACTTGCTCTGCGAGAGAATCATTTATCCTCTGTTCTCTAACATGGCTGTCTTGGAAAGACGTATGCTTTGAAAGAGAACATTAAACTAAGACAGCAAATGAGAGGAAGAAAGAATGATCACAAATACAAAATTTAGGGGAAAATGCCACCTCGACTCCCTTCTGCCCTCTGCTGGGTATTGTAGCCCTTTTAGTCCACCTCAGTTCTTTCTACAGGACAGTGTTGAGGTGATCTGGGTATGACAAATACTTCTATTCTGGTGAATCTTGTAGGTAAATATGATGCAGGTGAGTCAAGTGGTGCTTTGTAAGTTTTCTGTGTTTTAAAATTGGGACAAAATAAGACACAAAAGTCTTCATTTTAGCCATTTTGAACTATACAGTTCAGTGACATTAAGTATACTCACCTTATTGGGAAACCATCACCACCAACCATCTTCAGAATGTCTTTTCATCTTGCAAAAGTGAAACTCTGTCTGTTGAACACGAACTCCCCCTTCCCACCCTTCCCCTAGCCAGTTTGCTTTCTGTCTGTACGTATTTGAATGCTCCGAGTACCTCACGTAAGAGGAATCATACAGTATTTGTCATTTTGTGATCAAATGTTTATTTTTAAAACTCATAATGAAATACTGTAAGAATGTATAGATAGCAATGAGAGGAGATGAACAAAGGAGTATGGAAGAGTTTTGGGACAAGCATGTGAAGGAGGAGAGAGGGAGTTAGCAAGAACAAAGTGACAAAATGAGAGAGCAGCAGTGTAGCAAATCCCAGCAATGTGCTTCCCTGTTAAAATGCTGTGACTTGGCCGGATGCGGTGGCTCACGCCTTTAATCCCAGCACTATGGGAGGCCGAGGTGGGTGGATCACTTGAGGCCAGGAGTTCGAGAACAGCCTGGCCAACATGGTGAAAACCCATCTCTACAAAAAATACAAAAAATTAGCCAAGCGTGGTGGTGCATGCCTGTAATCCCAGCTACTCGGGAGGCTGAAGCAGGAGAGTTGCTTGAACCCAGGAGGCGGAGATTGCAGTAAGCCCTGAGATTGAGCCGCTGCACTCCAGCCTGGGAGGCAGAGCGTGACTATCAAAAAAACAAAAACAAACAAAAAACAAACCAAAAACAAACTTGCCCTGTCAAAACAAGCACAGAAGAAGTAAATTGCAAAAGGACCTGCAACTAGCATGTGGTGGAGCCTGGTTTGACTCTATCCTTTTGGGCTCCAGAGGTTCATTGGATCTATGTCCTTACGAACCAATTTCTTCCAGTGCAGTTTCTCATCTTTTAAGACATTAAGAAATTTTCCAGGGATTAGGAATACGGCCCTTGCTCACTGTTCATCTCATGCATGCAGTGGTCACCTATCAGTAAACTTTAGTATGCGTGACCCCCAAGATCTTGAGCCCCAGGTATCTGCCATTATCCCACCCTTTGCCTGAAACCTTACAACCTAAAGGTAGCTGTTTACCCCTTGCGACCCTGGGATTAGGACAATAATTGTCCCTCAGGTCTACTCCATTTAGGTAAAGCTTCTTGAAAGGTGCCTGAGGGTCTTCTAAACTGTGATTGGTAGAACCAACAAAAGGATTAGTTGAGACAAATGGAAACCACACTGTATTCCTTCTACTAAGCACAGGTATAGCCAACAACCAAGCAACAAAAAGAAAGCCAGTTAATGTTGGCGTACTGCCAGGACCATTGAGCAGCTCCCTCCTTGCCAGCCTAGTGGAGTACTGGGAAATGCTCATGGAACCTTCCGCTGCCACCTGGTTCATCTCTAGGTCCCACTCACAACAGAACCCTCCATGGGGGTCTTCTGGCATCTGAACTGATTACTTTAGTTGCCTTCTCTGAGGGGGCTGTGAGTTCACACTTAAAGTCACAGAGTCATTATCTGCTGCATTTCTAATGCTCTAGCTGCCGATGTTCCTGTTTGCTCTTGGCAAGTCTGTGCAATTGCTGGAGAGACATTCTCATTCTGTAAATCTACCAGCTGTTTAAATAAACAGCAAACATAGTGACCTTCTCACTGTCGGTTCTGGCAGTACTGGGGGAGTTCGGTAGTTTTAACAGACTTTAGTGGGAAGAGAAAAAGTTCTTATCTGGAAGAGGCACTTCCCTGCCTTGGTCTCTGAAGGTCCCTGACTGGGGTTGCTTACCACACTAGACTGTCAAGATACCCCTCCCACACAACAGCTAGGCTTAAGAGAGTCCATCTGCTGCCTCTACAAGATTTTATTTTGCTGTTAATTTAACAGTTTTATACCCACTTAATATTATGCTTTCTTATTATGACATTTACTATTGAGTTGTAGTGACTTAATAAATGCTTAGTGGCTGAATAAACCATTAGAGCAAAAAACTTGTGTTAAAATATTCAAGGTGTTATTTCTCAGAATACAGTCAACCCTTACCCATTTAGATGACAATAAACTTGCTCACAGGAATCAAAGTCGAATTATAGAGAACATTTTTATTTAAAATTAGATTTATAAGCATAACTCTTATATTTCCACTCTGGTTTACTAAGACTAGGTAATTTATATAATTAGAGTGTGAACTACCTCGTTACATAAGTCAAGAGGTGTCTTTAGTTGGTTTTGGTCAGATGTCCACCTGGAGTGGTCTTCCTGAGGATGGAGGTCTGTTTGCATGGGTCCTTATAAAGCTGGCAAAATGATGCCCACTTATTTATGCTTTGCTAGTGAGTGGCCCACCTCTGGACTGGAGCCTATATCCTTTGCTCGCTTAGCCTGATTTTGAGCTCCCAAACTTAGCTCCATCAGCACGGCCCCTAAACAGCTGCAAACTACTTTCTATCTCAGACTTCTTAATCACACAGCAAGTGGCTCAGAACTCAAGATCTGGCCTCCTGCAGAAAAACTCTTAGAACCCAGTTTGCCCTCTCACTGGCCTCTAGCAAGCTCCTCCCTCTCAGGGGTGTTGGAAGCCTCCACGGAGGAGATGGTCTAAAGACCTAGCTCAGTTCCCTGCAGTAGATGCTCACATCACACACAGTGGCTCTCGTTACAGTGTCAAAGCGGGTCTGGACTTACATGTTGGGGCTCTGGCTTTCGGTTCCATCCCTAATTCTTATTTTTACTAATTTTTTTTTACTTTTATTTTTATTTTACTTTTATTTTTAAGGCAGTGCTTGTTGTGGGTGAGGACTTACCACTGTTTCCGTTCGTAATCCAATCTAGGCTGAACAATGACTTGACTTTCTGGCCACGTCGATGGCCTCATTTTCAGCTGTGAACGTCCTAGATGCTTAGGCTTTTCCAGAATACAATGATCTTTTTAAAAATCACTGAAATGGTCTCTAAAGCAGCAGTATTCCACTGGTTGAGTTCCCACCCCAGCTCTTGTCTTTCACCATCTGCTTATCAAAGTCTCCTCCAAACGTTGTAGTTTTTGACTTGTTTTTCTAAGACCACCAGAGTGAGCACAAAAGAACCAGCAAGTAGGCAAAGGTCAGGAGCAAAACTGCAAGTTTATTTTGGTAACCTAAGGTGTGGGGAAGAAGTCTGTCGGCCTCCGGCAAAGAAGGCCGACAGAGTCCCCCCCTCGTGCGGCTCTCGGGCGGGGTTCCTGCATCCCGACTTCAGTGGGGCTGGAGGAAGACCGTGGCTCACTGGCGGAGAGCGGCTTTTCTAGGAGTGGGAGGGCAATAGGCGGGGCACGGGCCTGTCGGGGGCGTTCCGCAGGTGCGACCAGGTAAATCTTGGTCTCTTCGGATTGACGTCACCTGGTGCATGCCCAGTTGGTCTGCACCTTCCTGGGTCACCGGCTACATTTTCGCACACGCGGGAAAAGTTGGGAGGGGGGAAAAGTTGGGAGGGGGGGGATGAAGAACCCGGAAGTGCACCATCTTGCCTCCGTTCGTCCAAACAGTTTTCTCATCTGGAAGGTGGATATAATAACAGTACTTCACGGGTACGTGTGGGGATTTGACACCCCAGCTCTTGTCTTTCACCATCTGCTTATCAAAGTCTCCTCCAAACGTTGTAGTTTTCTCATCTGGAAGGTGGATATAATAACAGTACTTCACGGGTACGTGTGGGGATTTGACAACCAAATCCATGAAAATCACCTGGCTCAGTAATTGAATGCTGCTGTTATTGTTAATGTCTTTTCTTAATACAGAGTTCCAATATTGGATTGACTTGTGGCTAGAGACACGGGGGATGGAGAAAGGAGTGAGGGCAGAGAACAGGGAGAGAGTAGAAGTGTGTTAGGCCTTGGGGAGGGACCAGAGTCTGATGCACCAGGGGTGACTTAAGGTGCTTTTGCCTTGGAGCCCCCAGCCTGGGCCTGATACCCTCAGAAATCACAGCCTGGTTCTCTTTCCCTCCAGAACCTGAATTGGCTGTCAATGACCTTTCAGAGTAACCTGTTTAGGAACTTTTGCCCCTGATGATGAGGGGAATTTAGGGATTGTATCAATGACTCTAGGGTTTGGGAACTTAGTCAAAGGACCCCTATTAAACATTTGGTGGCTTCCCAAAGGACACCTCTCCTTACTTATTCTTCTAACTCATTGAAGGGCATAGTTAAACCAAGAAAGAGTTACTTGACACAGCATTCCAAATACCCAACTCTAGCAAACAATATACTTGACCTTCGTCTAAAGCCACTTATTTAAAGACAAAATCCCTAACATCCTCTTCTGTAAAATGGAGATGATAATACCTGCTCCATGGGGTTGCTTAAATGAGGTAGCATTAGATTTGAGAGTGCTAGGCATAGAGATTGGCACTACATAAAGAGTTCAGCAAATATTTCATGCTGCTGCTGCTGCTGCTGGGAATGATAATAGTTATAAGTGAGGCCCACACCCAGCGAGGATTCTGAAACAGCAACACAGATGTCCTTGACGGGGGCTTCACACAACAATTGCTCACGGTGCTTTTCTAGTGATTTAGAGTTTACAAAGCTCTTTCACACACTTTATCTTATTGGAGCCTCACAAAGGCTCAGTAATTGAATGCTACTGTTATTGTTGATGTCTTTTCTTAATACAAAGTTCCAATATTGGATTGACTTGTGGTGAGAGACGGGGGGATGGAGAAATTTGGGAGGAAGATCTTCCAATGAGGAACATTTGGGACAGAGTAATATTCAGCTAGCCCTCTGTAAGCTCCAGAGGATGGGGTGAGGAGGGTGTAAGGAAGTGTGAGGGGTGAAAATTGTCTTTCCTGCTCCTGGATTCTTCTCCCAGCTTAAAAAAGTCACAAGGAGTCATCATTAAAAGCTCATTAGACGTGAAGCTTTGGAGGAGTGGAACCCAATCTCTTAGTTCTTGGCCCCCACCGTTCTGCTGCAGCACGCTCCTTCTAGGGACTGAAACTCACATGACAGACCCTCAGCACATACTGGTGATCTGCTCACCCTGGGATTGAGGCTCACATGGCAGGCACTCAGCACACACTGGTGACCTAATCACTCTGGTTTTACCAAGGAACAAGTTCAATGGAAGAACTGTCCTATGGTTGTTTTTGCAAAAGCTGCAGAGAGTCTGGCACTCAAGAAAGGACAAAGACTTCCTCTTTGACAGGCCATGGGAATTCAATTCAGAAGGATTCAGGCGTGTTCCTGTTTTAGTTACATGACCTTAAGCAACTTCTCTCAGTCTCGGTTTCCTCATCTGTTAATTGATGATAGTATTAACTGTTTTGTTCTTATAAAGATTAGGGAAAATGTCTTGGCATATATCAGGGATGCAACAGATGGTAGTTATTATAATTGTGACTGCACCTCCAAAGTAAAAGGGTGATGGCATAGAGAAAAGGAAAACAAACGTTGTTGCAAAAATATCATAGGCTACTGAATGTTTACGATTATCTGGGGCTATCTTACAACTAAATCTAGGTTACAAAATAGAAATAAAATAAAAAATAAAAATGAAACATCCCACCAAACACATACCCTCTGCAGGTCCAGCATTAAAGTAATGTGTGTATTTATTGGTCAGACAGGCTGAGCCTGCTCTGTTAAATGCCTGTTGGTGTTCCAAGGACACCACCACACCTCTGCAACATAGACCATTCCCTAGGAAACCTGACAGAAATCTACAGGCTTCACAGTGCTTGGGTCCTCTCCATTTGTGGCTGACGTAATTTTTCTTTTCTTTTCTTTTCTCTTTTTTCTTTTCGAGACAGTCTCACTCTGTTGCCCAGGCTGGAGTGCAGTGGCACCATCTCGGCTCACTGCAATCTTTGCCTCCCCAGTTCAAGCGATTCTCCCACCTCAGCCTCCTGAGTAGCTGGGATTACAGGCCCCCACCAGCACCCCTGGCTAATTTTTGTATTTTTGGTGGAGATGGGGTTTCGCCATGTTGGCTAGGCTGGACTCAAACTCCTGACCTAGGTGATCTGCCCGCCTTGGCCTCACAAAGTGTTGGGATTACAGGTATGAGCTACTGCACTTGACCATGTAATTTTTTCTTTAGAAGACATGTGCACATACTTGTGCGGGTTTGTGTGCAAGCTGATCCTGAAGGTTGGGAGTTGATGTTCTTCCTGTCCAAGTCTTGTGGCCTCAGGGCTGTTACCCACGTACCTGCCCAGGCAGGAATCATGAGATAGAGAACATTTTATTAACTTAGCAGTTGTTCTAGAATCCTTCTTAGGGAGATCTGCCTTTGAAGACTTCTACTTATGTCAGAAATAGTTTCCAGGGTCAGAGAAAGGAAGGACATAGGAATATGTAATGGAAGGAGAACTGTCATGGTAGGGGTGTGGGAAAGAGGATGAGGAAGAGAGGAAGAGAAGGAGAGAGGAGGAGAAAGGGTGAGGGAGAAGGCAGAGTGCTCTGGGCTGGACACCATTCCTCTTTCCACACATACCTCCCAATCGTGATAAATACGATAATATTATAACCGTACACTGCTAGTTGTGGTTAGTTCCTTGTAGAAAGCTATGGTAAGTGGATTCTTGGTTGTCACCAGGTGATACCAGTGCAGCAAAGGAGGACAGAGAGGCTGAAAGCCACAGGACACAGGGAATGCTAGATCCACAAGAATTTCCAAAACTTGGGGAGAGCTTTGAATTTTTCCAGGCTTGGATGCTTTTGGGTTTAAAAAAAAAAAGTCTTCATTCAAGGGACAGAGACGGACATCATTTGTCACAGCTCTCCCCCAACTTACCCTGTGCCTAGATGCCAGCCTGCTTGCTGCTCCCGAGAGCCTTGCACAAGAAACCTTTGTCCTGGCTATTCCCTCCGCTGAAATGCTTTGCCTCTCACTCCTTTCGCTCTTGGAATGTGACCTTCCTGAGAAGCCTTCCCCACTGCCGAACCTAAGATGGCCCTTACACTACTCTCTACCAATGCAGCCCTGTTGTCATATTTTTATAGCTGTCATTACTCTCAGACATTTATACTACATAAGTGCATTTATTGCCAGTTTCCCTTGACTTGTACATGTGCTCTCTGGGGGCAGGGCCTTTGCCTTTTGTGTTTAATTCCTTGTCTCCAGTGCAAGATCACTCAATACTGAGCAGTGACAGGCAGATGGCACAGTACTGAACCCATGCCCCTCCTCAGGACAGCTCAGGTCCAGCCTGTGTACAGCGGCACCAAGCACATTCCTCAAGGGCTGCTGCTAACCTTGATGATGATGTGGTTCTTTTATCTTTTCTCTCATTCTCTATCCTCCTCAACCTATTTTCTGCTGTTAGAGCCTTTGGGAATCTGCTAACCTTTCCCTCGCGTCACCTCTCGTTCCTGTCCCTTGCAGTGCACAAAGTCCACTTTGCTGTTCATCCTCACACCACAGACCCCACACCACCCAGAGTTAGCATCTGTGGGCATATACGGGCATGTACGTGCTTCCGAGGCCTCCTGCCGCCTGGTCAAGGGTTTGGGGTTTGGAAGTGATCTGGTCTGGATTTGAATTCTGGTTGGCTGTGAGACTAGGAAAGCATCTTACCCTTTGGAGCCTCAGTTTTCAAAATTGTGAGAATGGAGATGGTTTCACTGGCCTGGAAGGAGGAGTGAGACCAGCCCCTTGTTTCTCCCAACATGCGGCTAAGGTGCTGCCGAGTAGGAGGCAGTCATTGTTGTCATTCAGCCCCTGGAGTGCCCACACCTCATGGCCCCTGGGGATTTCCTGTGCATGAAAATGGAGCCGGAGTGGCTCCATTTTAGGTCTATCCACTTTTAATGTTTTATCATAACATACATAGTAGTTGGCCAGGCATCCCTGGGGCTGACCCTGCATGTTTCCTTGGCGTTCTTACAAGGTTGATCTCTTGGATGCTGTTACTTACCTGATTCATGGCTTCTTTCCAGCACATGCCCTCTGGGATCCTGCCCCAGGAAGGTGAGTTTCCAGCACAATTAGAAAGACAAAGAGAAATAAGGATGTCTTAGTTTCTTTCAGGTCACCCAGAGGCAGAACCTGAGGCACGAACTTGGGTGCTGGTGGCTTAGTGGGAGGTGATTCAGGCAGCACAAGCAGGGAGTGGAGAAATGAGACAGAGGAGAGAAGCCAATAAAAGGTGCATGGTTGTGAGGGTACTGTGAACTGTCCCTCTAGGAGCTCCCTGGGAAGCTGTGTGGAATATGCCTCAGAACGCCCCACCCAAGCACAGAGAGGCTGGGGCGCTTATCCACAAACTCCCATCCTCCCTGGATCATATCTACCCACAACCTGAACTGCTGAGAAAATCCCAGGGAGAGAAGCCTTGAGCAGCAGGTGCTTGAGATTGGAAGTCATCAGCATGCTACAGACTGTCCTTTGCAGCTGTAAGGGAACTCAGAGTAGGGCTGAGGGGCTATGGGGTGGGACATTGCTGCAGGATGGAAGCAGACTCTAGGAAGGAGATTTGTAGGCAGGAAGTATTTTAGGAGTGTTCTTGGGATCAGCACCTGTTGGGGGAAGGGAAGGAGGCAGGAGTGGGCAGAGGGAGAAGTTTATGTGGCATCAATGCAGTCTCAAGGAGGGCCCTAGCTTACCCCACAGGGATATATGAAGCAGAGATGGCTCTTCAGAGGGGTCCTCAGTTGAAATGGAGGAAAAGTGTCCTCATTTCTCCATGTGAGCCAGTCACTGGATGAGGGTTGCCCTAGGCGAGACAACACCTTCAGCCAAGGCAATTCACTAAGAGGACTGAGAGCTGAGGGCCACTGATCAGTAGCCCACTGGACAATCAGGTAAGTGAGTCCTTTATTCCTGAACGGAGATCTGGGGAGTAGAAGGGGACTCAAAATGCTTGTAAAAAAATAAAATTATAAGATAAAAATCAAAATATAAACTTTATTTCTCAACATAAGTTTTATCCAGCTCAATACACTTTTGTAAGTGATGATACCAGTCATGGCAGCAGTGGGCAGAAGCCACTCCTAAAGAACTGAGGGTTCTGGGAGTTTAGCCATGTCAGTGTAGGCTTTTTTACATCATTAACTGAAGAAAAGTGGGTGCACTGTAAAGATTACTTAAGATTAGGAGACAAAAAGAAGTCAGAAGTAGCAAAATCAGGAGTGTAAGGTGGATGCTTAGTGATTTTCCATCAAAACCTTGGCAAAATTTTCCTTAGATGATGAGAGGAATGAACAGGAGCATTGATGTGGTAGAGAAGGACTTCCTGGTGGAGCTTTCCCAGGTGTTTTTCTGCTACAGCTTTGGCTAACTTTCTCAAAACACTCTTATAATAAGCAGATGTTGTCATTTTTTGGCCTTCCAGAAAGTCAACAAGCAAAATGCCTTGAGTATCCTAAAAAATTTATTGCCATAACCTCTGCTCTTGGCCAGTCTGCTTCTGCTTTGACTGGTCCACTTCCTCTTCTTGGTAGCCATTGCTTTGATTGTGCTTTGTCTTTAGAATTGTACTGGTAACGCCATGTTTCATCACCTGTTACAATTCTTTGAAGAAATGCTTCAGGATCTTGATCTCACTTGCCTAAAATTTCTATTAAAAGTTCTATTCTCATCTGCAGCTGATCTGGGCACAACGGTTTTGGCACCCATCGAGTGAAAAGTTTGCTAAGCTTTAATATTCCAGTCAGAATTGTGTAAGCTGAACCAACAGAGATGTTTATGGTGTTGGCTATTGTTTCTTCTGTTAATCACTGGATCTCTTCAACCATGGCACGAATAAGATTAATTTTTTCCTTGAAATTGATGTGGATGGTCTGCTTTTGCAAGCTTCACCTTTAACATTGTCTTGTCCCTTCTTAAAATAAATTACTCATTTGTAAACTTATGATTTCCTTGGGACATTGCCTTCATAAACTTTTCAGAAGTTGTCAGTGATTTTACTATTCTTCCACCCAATGTTCATCATAAACTTGATGTTTTTTCTTACTTCAATCTTAGCAGAATGCATGGCGTTCCAATGGGACTCTTTTCAAATTGATGTCTTGCTCTTAGTGCCTCAAACTGTATCCTGTTTAGACATCTTATAACAAGTTAGTATGAATTTATTTTGGTGCAAAAAATTTTGAAATCCATGCATAGTTTTTTCATAATGTTTTTCCAATGAACTCTTGAAGACCCCTTGTACATCATGGTGTCTGCTACAGACATCAACAACTTTCACATCACACAGTTTTGAAGAGAGGGATAGAGGTGGAGGAAGTTGCAAGGACACAAAGCTGTGTCTTTGACTATAGGTAAGTGTTATTAATCTGGGCCGCAGCCCAGCACTTGTTCTTACTTAGGATGAGAAAATGACCAAAGCCTCACTCTCCTTCTGACTTTAAAATATAACATACTCACCCTCCTAGGGCTCTCAAAACTATTTGGGTCCACCATTTGGTGTGATAACAGATCTGGTTTTTCCTAATCTATTGTCGATGGTGACAGTAGTGATAATAGCATTAAAGATTTATAAACTCATGACAGACATTGGCAGAAGCCAGGCTCCCTGAATCTATTACAAGCTGCCTAGTTTTGGGGAAGCTTCTAATAAACATATTTCTGGTGACTGTCAGGGAAGGCATTGAGTGAAGACATACAGTATACAGTGGCCATAACTGGCTAGGAGGTTCTCCTGATGAGACTGAAGACCTAAGCTGGAGAGCATAGGTCTTTCTGGCCCTGTGGGAAAGGATCCTAAAGTGACTAGCATGTTCATCAGTTGTGTAGAGGTTACAAAACCCCACATGTTCCTGAAATTCTTCCCCAGCTCCCCATAAATCCAGACCGAATTAATGTAAGTTATAGCTCATCTTTGAACATTTTTTGTTGGCAAATGAAAGACTAATTTTGTCAATACAAACAGTTGCAATGACAATACAAGTATTTCTGGGGCCTTAGCCTCTAAGGATGCCCAGGTGCCTATAAATCACTTTATTAGTGTTAGATATCTGCCTTACCCTCTATCTGCCCAAACACATTTGAAGTTTTTTTTTTTGTTTTTTTGTCACATTAATGGGTTTCTTGGCTACTTTTTCTTGAGTTCTGTGCAGCACAGGTTGCCATGATTCCTGAGCCTGAAAAAGCAATTGACAAATCCACTAAGGTAAAGTGTCACCCACACTGAAAACTATTTGTGAAGTGGAAACTCTCTCACAGCTTCTGATTCATTCAATGATGCTTTGACCAAAATGCCATGTCATAGGTGAGCAGAATATGTGATGGGAAATATGGGCAGGAAACATGCTTTGTTTGACAGTCATGTGTTAGGGGAGGTAGGAGTAGGGGCATCCTAGGTGAAAATATAACTGTGTGTTAGTCTCAGCAGTTCAGGGTGGGCTTTGTAAAATGATGAGAATTCAGTGGCTTTGAGTAAGGCCTTGGGGTGCCATGATTAAAATTCTTAGTTGTAAAGTGAGGGCAAAGATCGGGCCAACATCCTCGGAGAGAGGAGGAAAGAGGAGTGAATGGTTTTATTCCACTGGTGGTTTTAGTCTGGGGCCAAGCATGGTAGGATATCCAATCACAGTTTGGGTCTTGGCTGTTGTGTCCTCAGCGATAAGAAAGTCACTTTTATAGTTTATTTCAGTGGGAGCTTGGGTTCATTCTGGAAGTACAGGTTTGAAATAGGCAAGGATGAAATGTTTAGCATGTAATAGATATAAAAAAATAGTTGATGCAAATATTCCCCTGGCTCACCTTCCAGGCACTTTCCCCACAGTGTCTGACAGAGAGGCTTCAAGGGAATGAAACACCCTGGAATTGCCATGAGAAGCCTTCTCTACTGTCATCAGAGCAACATAGGGAATTTTGGAAGTGAAGGGATAGGAATGGAAGGTGATAGCCACGTGAAGCATTTTCTCTCCATCTTCATGATTTCTTACACTCTTCATTGTTCTCTCAGAACTCTGTCACCTACCATGATGGTTAATTTTATTGTGTCAACTTGACTGGATCCAAGGGGTCAACTTGAACGGATCATTGGGGTGACCAGATATTTGGCTAAATGTGACTTCTGGGTGTGTCTCTGAGTGTGTTTCTGGCTGAGATCAGCATTTGAATTGCTGGACTAAGTAAAGCAGATGGCCCATGTGTTGGGCATCATCCAATCTGCTGAGGGCCTGAATAGAACTAAGGGCCAAGGAAGAGAGATTTTGCCCCTGCTGTCTGACCACTTGAGCTGGGACATCAGTCTCCTACTCCTCTGAGACTTAGACTTACACCATCAGCTCTCTTGGTTCTCAGCCTTTACACTCATACTCAACTACATTACTGGCTTTCTTGGGTCTCCAGCTTGTAGATGGTGGGAATTTTCAGTCTCCACAATTGTGTGAGCCAATTCTTTCTTCTCTCTGTCTCTCTCTGTCTCTCTCTCTCTCTCTCTCCCTCCCTCTCTCCTCCTATTCGTTCCTTGACTAATACAGATTTAATGCTATTGTGTCCTCTCCTCACAATTCGTATGTTGAAACTGTAATCCCCAGTGTGACAGTATTTGGAAATAGGATGCTTTGAGAGGCGACTGGGTTATAAAGGTGGAGCTCTTGTGATGGGATTAATGCCCTCATAAGAAAAGGCATGAGAAAGCTTGCTTCCTTTCTCTCCTCTCTCTCTCTCTGTCTGTCTTTGCCATATGAAGATACAGTAAGAAGGTAGTCATCTGCAAACCAGAAAGAAGACCCTCACCAGACACTGGATTTGCTGGCACCTTCAGCTTAGATTTCCCAGTCTTCAGAACTGTGAGAAATGAATGTTTGTCATTGAAGTCACCCAGTCTATAATATTCTATTTTAGCTACCTGAAATGACTAAGACACCTACATTTAAGTATTTCAACACTACTGGCAGAGCACGGGTGGTGGTGTTCCCTGCTACAGACTTGGAAACAGACATGGAAAATGATTCCAGCTACTTCCTTGGGGCAAAAAAGTTATAAATGTCAGCAGGGCATAGAACCAGGTCTCAAATCCTAATGTGTTGTGTTTTCTGCCAAGCAGTAATGACTTTTTGTCTTATGTGTTTCAGGTCTTTTTGTTTCTACACACCCAAATTGCTCTCCTTCTCTCTCTCTCTCTCTCCCCCTCCCTAACTTAATATGTCTGTCTATCTATGTATCTATCTATGTATCTAT
>NW_012116289.1:2058044-2067853 GCF_000951035.1 Colobus angolensis palliatus | reverse complement strand
ATCTATGTATCTATGTATCTATGTATCTATCTATCTATCTATCTATCTATCTATCTATCTATCTATCTATCTATCTTTCTATCTATCTATTTATTCATCCATGTAGGAATGGCCCACCAGGCAAGTTAGTCTTTTAATCAAGGAATAAATGTAAATGACTACTGGACAATAGCCAAATAGCTATTACTGGTGAAATATTTCTTTAATTTCAGCTACATGAATTCAGGATTTGTTGATAATTCACCCAGAGCATAATATGAGCTATCTGTTGAGATGAAAATAATTAGTAAGAATTCAATAAAAAGAGAGTTTTAATTTATTAAGAAAACAAATCATTTAAGAACTTCAGACTTTGATGAACTCACACAATTAATGTTAGTCTCTGTGTATAAACAATTAATGTACTAAATATCCTGTCCGTTAAAGCCAGCTTAGCAGGGTCTCAATTTGGAAACACTGTTGGTTGTTTGAGTAATTCTGTATCATACTTCAGTAGAGTATGATATTAAGTGAAAATGAACTTGAGAATATAGGCTATTATTAGAAATGAGAATTAAAGCCGGCTGCTAGAGCCTTTTTTATCAGAAAGTAGAGAAAGATAGCCATAAGACACCAGGAAATAACACCATTTAGCCTCCAGGGAAGAAGCACAGGGAGAATAATGCTGCTTTGCATTAACCTACCCCATCCAGGTCAGAGGAAGTCTAATGTGAATGGATCTGAGTACACAGATATTTAATGAGTCCAGGCACTTGCAGGTGGAGAATTTTGAGAAACAGGAGAGGAGGCTTGGATTCTAGGTCAGAATGGAAAGTTTTTCTTTTTGCTTTTCTCTCTCTGCAGATTTTCTTTCCTTTCTCCTAGAACTTCTTTCTTAAAAGGAGTGAGAAGTTGCCTCCCCTGCAAGCTTTTCTTTTTGCCCTCCTGCTACCTCCAGCGGCTTGTTGGTCAGAGTCGGATTCCCCTTTTCTTCCTTGTTTTTCCTTGGTCTGTTTTTCTTTAGCCTGGTCTTGCCTGGCCGTTGGAAAGCCAGTAATAGAAGGCTAGGATATGGGTCTGGGTGTAAAGGAAATGTGTAAGTGCCTCTGCTGACTTTGTCTCTAAATCCCATGGCTCCTGAGTTTAAGCAAGACAGTTACAGAGACTCCATTATGGTTTCCACATTGGGATCTGGTCCCAAAGCCCCAGATAGCAATAAGGTGATACTTACCTAGTCTTTATGCTGTTTGTGTTCTGTTGCATTAATTATCTATTACTGCATAACAAATTATCCCAAAACCTTAAGGCTTAAAACAATACATATATATTATTTCACACAGTTTCGTATGTCAGAATCCAAGAGCAGCTTGGCTGGATGTTTCTGGCTTGGGTCACTCCTGAGGTTGCAGTCATGATGTTGACTGGGGAGGGCTATGGTCATCTGAAGGGGCTGTGGTCATTTGAAGGTTCAACTGGGGCTGGAAGATACATTTTCAAGCTAGCCCTCTTACATGGCTGTTGGCAGTTTGTCTCACTGTTACTGACTATTGGCAGAGGGTTTTTTTTTTTTTTTTTTTTTTAGATGGAGTTTTACTCTGTCACCCAGGCTGGAGTGCAGTGGCACTATCTCCGCTCACTGCAACCTCTGCCTTCTGAGTTCAAGCAAATCCCCTGCCTCAGCCTCCCAAGTAGCTGGGATTATAGGTGTGTGCCACCACACGCAGCTAATTTTTGTATTTTTTTTTTTGTAGAGATGAGGTTTCACCATGTGGTCAGGATGGTCTCGAAGTCCTGACTTCATGATCCACCCACCTCAGCCTCCCAAAGTGCTGGGATTTCAGTTGTGAGCCCCGCCATGCCCGGCCTGTAGAGGTCTTAAATTCCACATCACACTCAACTTCTCTATAGGGCGGTTTGAGTATCTTCATGGCACAGCTGCTGGCATTCCTTTAGTGTTTCAAGAAAGAAGGAGAGTGAGCAAAGAGAAAACTGCAAAACCTTTCCTGACCAGTTCTCAGAAGTCACACAGTGTCACTTTCAGCATACTCTCTTCATTCGTACTGAGTCATGTTAGAACCTCGAGCCCACACTCAGGGGAAGGGGAATTAGATTCCACCAGAGATTTTGTGGACATATTTTAAAACTACCACACATCTCAAAGATTGTTAGTGCTTACTGATACCTGTATGTTTCCTGTTATTTTGGGCACAAAACTAAGTTTTATATCCTAACCCCTTTTCAATTACGTAGGACCCTCTGACTGACATAGAGTCAATGGAATATGAGCAAAAGTGATGCAGTCTCTTGGAGGCCTGGCTTACAGAAGCACATGTTGACCTCTGTTCTTCTTCCCTTTTCCATGGTAACTTGGAAGACATGTTGAAGATACTGCCTCCAAATGCCTAGTATCACAAGCTGGAAGGGGCCCTGGAGTGACAGGCAGACTTTCACTGGTGATAACAATGGTCTGTGGTCTGAGAAAGTAATACACCTTTATCATTTTAGGATGCTCTCTTAGAGAATCTAGATTTATTTCTCATAGAATGCGTGCAACAGGGACTTAAATTGATGTAGGGTATGTGTATGAGTGTATGGTAGATACGTAATTTTTAATGTATTAGCATGGAAAGTTATTTCAAATATATAGATGATAATTTCAGCAGTGATAAGTTGGGGATACTTTCCTACATCGTTTTCATATTGGTTATAGAATATTTTCCAAATTTTCTAATGTTTGTCGTAGCCATGTATTTTTTTAATCTTTAAACAAGAAAAATGTATATTAGGAAAGTAAATTCTTGCCTTTATTTTTATTTTTACTGTTTTTGTTATTTTCTAGTTTTCTTTTCTCTTTGACGGCTTACTTTCTTCAGCTTTTTGGCATCCAGTCACCAAGATCCAACAGGTTACCTGCCTAAGACTTAAGATGATTACGTGCCCTTCTTGTTGCCCAGTCCCTCAGCTGAGATTCTTCTAGACTGTAGGGATGGGAAATTGTAGATGTCATACTCGGGAGCACTAAGGAGACCTGGTGGGACTCCTGTAGCAGAGATGGGGTAGGAAGAAGCAGCTAGGACCTGATGTACTGGATGGAAAGTATGGCTGAATGATGAGAAATCACTTTTTGTTGACCCAATTCAGTCGTGATTTTGCTCTTCCCTTTTGTAATTCTTTACCTTTTTTTTAGTTCCAGAAGTTCCTATTGTATCTCTAATTTCATCTTGACCTCTTCTGTCTTTATGGTTCTCTGGTCCTGTTTTTTTAAGGTTGTACCCTCCATGTCGTTTTGAAGATATCAAGTCAATATATGCTAAATATTTTCTTCCTTCCTTTTTCTCTTCCTTTCTTCCTCGTTCCCCTGCTTTTCATTCTCTCTCCTTCCCTCCTTCCTTATCTTCCCTCCTCCTTCCTTCCCTCTCCTTCCATTCTTCCTCCCTCCTTCCTTCTCTTCCTCCTTCTTTCCTTTGTTGTTGAAAGCCATTTTTAGAAATACGATCTAAGTTTTCAGAAAGCATTACCTTTTCCATAAGCATCAAGATATTTTATGAATCACCTCAAGTTTTTAATTTGTTTGTTTCTCCATATTTTAATAGAGAAAGATCTTTTTAGACCAACAGATGGTATGTTGGCTTAGAGGGTATCAAAGAGATTCAAAGAGAAATAAGAAAAGTACCTGCCTCCTGAGTCTGCCATCTCAGCATGACCCCAGCATTCTAACAGCTCATCACAATACCAAATAACAACCTCGTGACAGAGGGATGCAGACTATTCTGGGGTGTAGGCAAGGGAGAAAGGAATGCTGCCTAGAGATATGAGGGAAGCACTGAGAAGAATAAATATGGCCGGGATCTTGAATGGCCCATAATTGACTCAGTAGAGGAGAAGTAAAACCAGCATGTGTAAGGTTGGGGGATGAAGAAAGCCTGAGAGTGAGTAGTGGAATAGGGAGAATGTGGGTGATGCCTGAGGACAGAGGGACAGGCAGCAGGCAGTCATGGAGGGACTGGTAGGCCATGCTGATGATTTTAGATTGTACTTTGAGGGCAAGAAAGGAGCCTCTGTTACATTTAAGTAAGGGGAGGATGTGAAGAGTCCTGCATTTTGAACAGCTCCTTTTGGCAAGGTGGCAGCTTAGAGGACATAACCAAAGAGTGGCACTGGACCTAGGGTGATTTCACCTGCTCCGTGAAGGACCCATGGAGACTGGTGGGTCCATGGGCAAGATGCTACCACTTACTGTGAAAATATGTTTTCCTGGTCCTTCATTCAAAAGACTCCAGTGAACCATTTTCTTTCCTCCTATTTAAAAATAAATATTTCCATTATATGAAGCATTTAAAATATCCCTGGATTGTTCTTTCCAGTTAAAAATGTATTTTATATAATTGTACTTTGTTTATAAGGCTGCCTTTGCTTTTAAATAATCTGAAAATCTACTCAGTGGCTGAAGTAATGACAAATGTTTTGCTTCACTTTGAAACTCTTTCATATTAATTTCTCCTTCTGTGTCTCCTATGTTCTGTTCTCTGAACTTTGGAGACATTAACATGCAGCTCAGTTTGTGTCTGTTGCCTTCTTCCTGCCTGCTGGGATGTGGGGAGGCGTGTCAGCTTGCCAGTCCCCTTTCCAGGGCCTTGTACTCTGGGACTGTCGTGGCATTTGCCAGGCTGTGTTTCTTCACAGGGCCTTTTGGCAGCTCCAGTTTCTTGTGAAAATAAGATAATACATGTAAGACAAACGACTGCTGCCAAGTGTTAGGATTTGGGCTGTGTCAGGTGGCAGCGGGTGCTATGCATTGAACAGTAGCCATTGGGAAGTCATTTACAGTGACGTTATGGTAATTTTGTTAGGGGGGTGAATCCTCTCTCCAACAGCCTCTCTTTGCATAGGAGCAGAGACATCAAGAAAATACAGTTCTCTGCCTGTGTTCCTTAGCCCCTTGGGGAGCCTTTCTGTGGTTGATGTTAGACAGTGTCTATCTTGTTGATAGTCATCATTCTACGGGATGCTGAAAGGCAGCTGGAAGAGAAGCTTCTGGAAACGTAGAAGCCAGTGGAGTGAGGAACAACTGATGGGGCAAAAGGTGTCCCAGAAATATATTTCTGTAAGGAATCTTATGGGGAATTTTACTGCATTAAGTTTTCTTCTAATTGTTTAGTGAACCTGCTTGGATATTTATGGCTTTAGTCAATTCAGGCTGTCCTAACAGGCAGCCATGAAGGCTAAGAGTTGGAATTTGCGCTTGAACATCAGGACTAATTGAACTCCTGCGTGGTCTGCTGCAGCAAACCCAAGGGCAGATTCTCTGCCACTTCTTCACAAGGTTTTGTCTAGGAGAGGATATGCTTTAGTCCTTGACAGAGCCAGAAGGAAGCACGACTGAGGACAGAGGTGTGTCTTGGAAGGCCATGGGTAAAAAGGCCACACTAGAGAAATTAGAGGTTTTGAAAACTGAGGTCACCCTGGATGAAACTCATCACCTTTACAGTTCAGTGCAACTCTCTTCACATCCTTTGCTTTCTGTTCTGGGTCTCTAATCTTTTTCATGAACTCCAAGTGGACTTCTGGGAACCCATTGGCTCACTTATACTCCTTTCTTTCCTTTCCTTATGGGGTGAAGAAGAGATTTTGCATTTTGTTACACAATAAAATTTTTAAGAAAATTGTTGAAACACCTCAAATACCTGATAGAATTATTCTCAACTCTTGTTCAAATAGTCTATTTCTGCTTCTTTTGAAAACAAATACTTTTTTTTCCCTCACAATAATACCTATACATTGAGTTGAGGCCAAAGTTTTTCAAATGTATTTTGTGAAAGTCCATCCTACAAAATGCTCTTGGAAAAATAACGTTGTGGAAAACAGTGAAGGAAATAGAGAATGCTATTTCTTTTTCATAGAAATTCAGATTGCTTGAAGGCAAAAACTTAAGGAATATTGCAGAAACAAAACACACACAAAAATACAAAACCTGTTTAATTTTGCTTAACTGATAATTTCCTAAAGTTAAGTCATCAAATAAGCTATCTACTCCTCATTTAAGAACAGAACCTTCTTGGGAAAATGTTTCTCCAGATTCCTTTTGGTCACACTGAGAATTGTAGATGACACACAAAAACCCCAAATCACAAGATTCTGGGGAGGGGAGCACCTGTAGTCATATCATTTATTTCCATCTATGGAAGTCCTTAAGCAATTCCAGAGAGGTTAAAATCTATCCTCATTTTAAACATTGCCTGAAACTTCCCTCAGTAATCTCATTCTGTTGTGTCATCATAGCCGCCTTCCACATATCCGCTCTAAAGGCCTCAGGAGTACAGTGTTTGAAAGCATTTCTTCACATTTTGTCCTAAACTTAGAAAAGGAACATCTGGTCTGAATCAAGCTACTGGGTAAGAGACTTGTGTGTAACTGAAATTGAGAACCATGATTTGAGTGGCTACTTAGGTTTATCTTCCTATACTAAACAAAGACAGAATCTGGCCTTTCTTTAGGTATCATGTTTTTTTTCTTTTTTTTCCCTGTATTTCCTAATGCCTGTCCATGTTTCTTCATCTACAAACTGGGGGCAGTTAATGATATCAGCCTTGCCTATCTCCATAGCTGGTGACTAATCATAATAAGATAAAGTACAAGGAAGCGCTGTTTTTTTGGAAGAGAACTATAGAAGTGCAAGGTGGTGTTATTACCTTAAGCAATTTACAGGGCACACCAAAATCCAGGAGGCTTCAAAGTCAAATTCAAACCTTGAGTCTGGTTCCTGAAGCACTGGAAGGACTGTGTATGCTGGAGAAGGTGGGGCCCTGGAGGATGGGGTTCAAGGTCCATCCTGGGTACTGGTCAGCTGCCCCAGTTCTACAAAAGCAACTGGTTTTGCTACACCTTAAGGACACGGGGGCAATCTAAAATGACTTTGGAGTTTAGCATCCTAAGTGAACTGTAAAAGAAGACAAGCATTCTCTTGCTTTATAGTTGGACTATCGGGTGGTAAATTGGGGAAAATATAGCACTGCCACACCAGTGACAGCTGAGGTGGCCTTAGCAAGCCTTATCCAAGGTGCCCACAACACAGATGAAGAGAAATTCAATGCCACATGTTTGTTGCGAGCACAGTCTTATATCCATGACATCTCAAGGGATTCCATAAAATTAACAGACTCGGGGAGGCTTGGCAGGGAGTTGTAAGTCCTGCAATAGTAAGTGGGAAAAAGAGCCAATGCAAGCATAATTATTTCTGTTCATTTGACCCTGCTTTGAACTTTACCCTTTACTCTCTGCCTGATGTAACACAGATTATATATAAATTTGAAACTGACACTCTCTATATCTCTATATGTATATCTGTAGATATGTATATCATCTATATCTATCCATATCTATATATCTATATATCTGTCTGTGCATATATGGATTTGTATATATCATGCTCCTATGGGAGTAACCTCAAAAAGAGATTGGAATAATCGTGGAATAACCGTGAGTTATGATTTGTGGCAATTACTCATCACTTTTCTTAATACTTTTTACTATAGCATATCAGTACTTATTTTCAGAGTAATATTGAGATAACTGCAAAAGTAAGTTAGCATCCCTTTTATTTGCACAATGTTCAAGAGCATTTGCTCTGGAGTTAGTCTAGGTTCAAATCCTGATTCTTCTACTTGCTAGCTGTGTGAGTTTGGGCAAATTAATCTATCTAATCCTCAGTTTCCTTAGCTATAAAATGGATAAATAATACTGCAAAGACAAAAATAGTGCAGTGTTCTGAGGAAATACAGAGAAGGGGTAACTGACTATGAGGGGGCATCTGGAAAGTGTTCATGGACTGCTCTGTTCTCAGGAGGTAGTGAAGGAATAGGAGAAGCAAGACAGGGGAGAAAGACTGGTGCCGGATCAGAGAGGTCTTTGGATGCCATCCTAAAGGGTTTGCATAAACTTCAAACAACCCTAATATATACACACTCCTCAGATACGGAGTTGAGGCTACCTAAATTCTCAGAACTTGTTTGTGTTTTCTGACTGTATGTATACCTAGGAGGAAAGGGTTTGTTATTCACAGTGTAATGGAGTAATGCACTGTTTACCCAGTAAGATGCAGTTCAAATCATCCAACACAACTGTGGTTTAGAAAATAGCTGTCCCAGGTCTCTCAATCTTTCCATGGCAAAAAGGGCCAGGGAGCTTCCCTAGGTGTTCATTCATCCATCCTTGTTCCCGGCACCTACCGATTCATCCACCCACCCATGCAACAAGTATTTACTCTTGGCTCTTTGTCAGGCCCTGCCTGGGGTACTAAAGACATAGATAGAAATAAAATCTGATACCTGCCCCCAGGGAGTGCACAGCATAGTTGGGAGGTGCACATGCAAGGCACATTATGACCCAGTAAGCCAAGTACTTTAGGAGAAGTCAGGATAGAGTTGTGGGGCCCTCAGGGAGAATGGGGGAGACATCACTGCAGGGGGCATTTCAGCTGGGCCCTGCAGGGTGAATAGAAGATACATGTGACTGGCATCTTGAATGTGAATTACATGTAAAATAACACATCTTATTTAGTTGAATTGACTGTTTGCTTTCATGGTAAAGGAGAGAAGGCAGCTACATTTGCTTAGGGCCCATATGTACCAGGTCTAGGTACTCTTACAAAAATGTTTCTCATTGTACTTTTAGCCAACTGTGAGGTAAGTACTATTCTTATCTTCTTTTTACTGATTAGGAAACTGAGGCTCAGAGATGGTGAATATACTTACTCAAGGTCTCATAGCTAAAAACAAATGAGTTAAGAAAGAAATATGAGTGGTTCAAGGCCTCCTATCTGGGTTTAGATAATCAGTATAATAACAAAAGTATAATAATTATTTCTAATAAAATATAGTAATAGTGTTATAGTGATGATCTGTTGAGCATTTGCCATAGCAATGCTACCAGCCTTGGTTCTAGGCACTACGTGTGTGTGTGTGTGTGTGTGTGTGTATATATGTACGTATATACATATATACATAAATTTATATAATTCTTAAGCTCATCTTGAGACGCAGGTGCAATTACATATTACAAATGAGGAAACTGAGGAACAGAGAGTTGAAATAACTTGTACAGTGTCATTCAGTGACACAGGCAGAGCCAGGACTTGAACCCAGGCAGTCCAGCTTCATAACATGTGATACATTCTGTACAGCAGTCAGGGGAGCCCAAAGCAGATTTCATTGTTTGCCCTTCTCACTCTAGTTAATGCTCATTTTACTAACACAGGGAAAGTTGTAATTCAAGTGAAATTAATTCAGAATAAATGCCAGGGGATGGTTAGAGGATAAAAGTAAGTTAACAAAACTATAATCTGGGGGTTGTGCTGGACAAAGTGTGTGTGCATTATTGTAATTGTGATTGTAATGACTTCCTGTAGCAACAGGGCTGATGAGATTTATAGATATAAAAGTGTCTCAGGGCCAGGCATGGTGGTTCACGCCTGTAATCCCAGCAATCTGGGAGGCCGGGGCAGGCAGATTACTTGAGGCCAGAAGTTCGGGACTACCCTTGGCAACACAGTGAGACCTCCAACTCTACAAAACATTAAAACATTAGCTGGGTGCGATGGTGTACACCTGTAGTTGTAGCTACTTGAAAGGCTGAGGTGGGAGGATCAGTCGAGCCCAGGAATTGGAGGCTGTAATGAGGTATGATCTCACCATTGTACGCTAACCTGGGTAGCACAGTGAGACCCCATCTATAAAAAAAGAAAAAAACTTTGGGAGGCCGAGACGGGCGGATCACGAGGTCAGGAGATCGAGACCATCCTGGCTAACATGGTGAAACCCTGTCTCTACTAAAAA
>NW_012116289.1:2023926-2057936 GCF_000951035.1 Colobus angolensis palliatus | reverse complement strand
AGACCATCCTGGCTAACATGGTGAAACCCTGTCTCTACTAAAAAAAAATACAAAAAACTAGCCGGGCGAGGTGGTGGGCGCCTGTAGTCCCAGTTACTCGGGAGGCTGAGGCAGGAGAATGGCGTAAACCCAGGAGGCGGAGCTAGTGAGCTGAGATCCGGCCACTGCACTCCAGCCTGGGCGACAAAAAAGAAAAGAAAAAAAAAAAACCCTGTGTCTCAGACTGTTTTTTGTCCGACCACTTTCTTTTTTCCTCACTGAGTTCTTGCCTCAACATCAGTTCAGAGTTAGGTCAAGGGACAAGTGTCCTAGCTCACCTTACACTAGGAATTACTCTGTGCCAAAGAATGTTAATCCATATGCAATGGGTCTGGGGATGGTCAAAGAGTCTACATTTTTTTAGAAAAAATTTCCTAAAAGTTCCTAGGCGATGCTGCTGCTGCTGCTGCTGGCCCAAGGATCACACCTGGAGAAGCATGGACACCTTATTGTAAACAGAAGATCTACTGCTGACCACAAGCTAGCAGCCATGAGCTATAGCTGATGTAAGGAAGGACACAGAAGAACAGACCAGCCAGGATGAGTGACAGCTAAGGTGTCCTGCCCATTTCCCTAACCCATGATAGTTTGCAGAGCTACTGGGTAGCATAAGATAATAATTGATACTCTTTTCTTTTCTTTTTTTTTTTGAGATGGAATCTCACTCTGTTGACAGGCTGGGGTGCAGTGGTGTGATCTCAACTCATTGCAACCTCCACTTTCCGGGTTCAAGCAATTCTCTAGCCTCAGCCTCCTGAGTAGCTGGGACTACGGGCATGCGCCAGCACATCCGGCTAATCAGCTAATTTTTTGTATTTTTAGTAGACACAGGGTTTCACCATGTTGGTCAGTATGGTCTCGAACTCTTGGCCTTGTGATCCACCCACCTCGGCCTCCCAGAGTGCTGGCGTTACAGGTATGAACCGCCCTGCCTGGCCAATAATATTCTTAATGAGGTGATCTTCTTTTGCAAATACAGTCATTGTCTTCTGGATGATATATTGAATAAATTAGGAAAGTATATAATGTGTGGTAAAAATATTTCCATCAAGCATTGTTAAATTAAACAGCGTGGGAGTTGCAGGTACTGAACATCTGTTACAGAGAAAAAAAAATACCTCTGCAGATTTCCCAAAGGATTATCTAATTTTGACATTATCTAAATTTGTAAAGCCATTCTCTAAGCTCCTGTGGTGCCATGAATTCTGTGGTGAGATAAAATTTCAAGGAAACAGCAGCTGTTTCCTAACATATTGTTGCCTTGGCCTTCCTCTCATTGAGTTGCCCATTGCTGTGGGAGATGGTGGGCTCAGAATTAGTCCAGTATCTGAATAGACGCCACTGTTGTGAACACTTGTGGTAATAGAGCCAGAGTCAAGATTTTTGACAGAAAAAGAGGTTTTTTGGAGTTTTTAAAGAGTGAGGAAAAATTCAAGTTGATGAGAGAGCTTGATTTGCCTCTAGTACATGAAATCAAATCTGATTTGTTGGTAGAAGGATATTCAAGGATGCAAAACCTTAGACCCCAGTGGATACCTGAGCAGTGAAGGGGTCTTCTTTATCCCTCAGCTGAGCCCTAGACCTGGGGAAGGGAACTCCAGGTGAGTTGGAGACACTTCAGAGCATCTTTTTTTCTGGATGTAGCCTGAAGAGGTAGCGGATCCATGGGCCAATGTGGGTGAGGTACAGTGGACATGGGATTGTGTGAGGGGCATTGCTAGAGTGGCTACATTTAGAGACTTTATTTTCTCCTAAAAAGATCATCAATCCCTTCTTTTAAAAATGTGTCATTTGTTTTGCCCAGTTTTTGAACTGTTTGTAGTTTTCTTCAGTGACCTGCTTTTTTTCTTTGCCTAATATGAGCTTTTGAGATTCCTCTATGTTTAACCTGTCCTTGTAGTTCACTGCTTCCCCTGCTGCATTCTACTCCATTGAATAAGCACACCACCATTTATCCATTCAATTGTGATGAATTTGGGGGTGGTTTCTAGTGTATTTTGCTTGTCTGTAACAGACAAGGCTTCCATAAATGTTTTTGCACGTGTTTCATGACAAGTTGCTTTTTACGGCCATATTTCCTGACTCATGATGAGAGACATAGAAAATGACAGCATTTGTTCAACACACAGGGGTAACCTGGAGGGTGTTTGGAGGCATCTCCATGGGTCTTGGTGAAAAAACAATTTTTTTATATTACATAATTGTATTAAAAATGAGTTTGTATGAAATTTCCACGTGGACTCTTCCAACATTTTTAAAAAGAGAAACTTAAGCTTTTCTCCTTGAACATATATATATTTTTTAAGTCAGGCTTTATGCATAAAATGGTTACATGCAATTTCTGGTCAAGATTTAAAATGATGATCTCTTTAAATTCTTGATAGTCACCACTGATGAAAACCATTGCTCTCAAGGTAGGTAATAAAAATTTTAAAATCATCTAATAAGAATTCAAAAATGAAAATGAATCAAATTGCTCCTTTTTTCCACTGACAAGCGTTACATTGAAAATACCTTGCTAACACAACTCAATTTTAAATTCAATCAAAAATTTTTATATCAACTGTTACAAAATAATGAGGAAGCTCTGATTTGCTGAGTAGGCTTGCATGGCTAGAGTAGTTACCCTGCTACTTAAATAGATGTTGCAAAAGAGACCTTCTGCTACAAATGGCTGGAACCATTCAGTTTAGACCTCTGACTAATAGTACATGTTCTAGTAGTCCTGTCTGACCTCCCAGCCCCCAGCCCTAGAACCCAAAAATGAGACTTCTCTGTTTGTACACTTTGAGAGGAGGAGGTACCCCACTGGTATTTGGGGAGGAAAACCTGGCTGTGTCTTGGACCAAAGGACTGCTGGAGGACTTCCTTGTTTGTGTGGCACAAGAGGTAAATATCCGAGTTGGAGAGGATCTCTTTCTTACACCTAGGCTGTTGTGGATGGGAAGCATGAATGGGATTTTGTTCAGTGGGCTCCCAGCCTGCTGGGTGTCCTGCTGATTCTGGGTCTCCTCCCCTTTAGCCAGTACTGAAGAGCAGTCAAAAGCCACAGCCCAGAGGGTGCTGCTGGCTAGAAAGCTTGGCTCACCTTGGAATCGTCTGGATGTTTTAAACAATACTGATGTATGGGTCTTATGATGTATGGGTCTTATGAGATTCTTTTTTAATTGTCTGGGTACAGCCTGGGGATCAGGATTTCTAAAAAATACGTCAGGTAACTGTGATATACAGCAAAGTTTGAGATCCACTCTTAGAAATGGACTTTTTGGATTGTAAGTTAGAGCGTTTCGAATTCTCTGCAACACCCAATTGTTTTACAAAGTGGTTGCACCTATGTACCTGTAGCACGTGAGTTCCTGATCATTGCTTTCTATCGTTCTGCTGTGCTTGGTATTTCATCATGTTGGTGGTTGTGAGATGGTATATCGTTGTGATTTTAACTTGCATTGCCTTGTCTAGTAATGACATTCAGGATATTTTCATATATTTGATGGCTTTCCTGTCTCCTCTCCTGTGAAATACCTATTCAGGTGTTTTGCTCTTTTTTTTTTTTTTAGGTTGTTTGCTTTTTTCTTATCAATTCATTGACGTTCTTTTATTCTGGATATTAATCTTTTGTCAGTTAAATGTTTTACAAATATATTCTCCCAGGTTGTGCCTGTCTTTTCAACTTTTTATGATGTCTTGGTGAACAGGTCTTAATTTTAATTTTAATGTTTTTAAATATATTATAGCTTTTTTTTTTTTTTTTTTGAAGCAGGGTCTCACTCTGCCACCCAGGCTGCAGTGCAGTGGTACAATTATGGCTCACTGCAGTCTTGACTTCCTGGGCTTGGGGGATTCTCCTGCCTTTGCCTCCTGGGTAGCAAGGACTACAGGTGCATGTCACCACACCTGGCAAATTTTTTGTAGTGACAGGATTTCGCCATGTTGCCCAGGCTGGTGTGAAACTCCTGGGATTAAGCCATCTGCCAGACGTGGCCTCTCAAAGCGTTGGGATTACAGGTGTGAGCCATCATGCCCAGCCTTATTTTGTCTTTTTAAATACATTCTTTCCTATCCTGAGGCCATAATGGTATTCTTTTGTTTTCTTCCAAAATATTTAAAGTTTTGTTCTTTGCATTTAAGTCTTTATTTCTATCTACAATAGATTTTTGTGTGTGTCTTGAGATAGAAATCTATTTTTTTTCTTTTCTCGTAAGGACCACCAACTATTCCAGCAGCATTATTAATTTAGTCTTCCTTTCCTTCCTAACCTGCAACAGCCAGTTTCTCAAATCAGGTGATAGGCTATTTCATGCCATTCTCACAGAACACATGATTCAAATTTATGCCTTGGAAAAATTATAAATACTATGAGCTATTAGCTATATAGCACTGTTATAGTCCTCATAGCTCATGTGAGGAAATAAAAAGGTGTTTCTTAAAGGGCATTATTTATAAATCATTTAAAGGACATCATTTATGAATGATTACCATGCCCATGTTACAGATGAGGAAACAGGCTCAGAGAGGTTAAGTCACTTGTTCAAGGTCACACAGCCAGTGTTCAAATGCATTGTGGCTCCAGCGTCTGTGCGTTAACCACTGTGCTGTGCTGCCTTTCTAAATGAGTGCACACTCTAAACTTTATGGTTCCTTAAAATTATTAATCATTAATGCCTCTACTATATTGATCAACTATATGGAAGTTTAAATACGCAAATTAAGAAGCATAAGATAGCCAAATGGTTTATAAATGATACCGTTAAAAAAAAAACACTCTAGTTTTAAGTGTTCAAAAATATCAAGAAATCCACAGAAGGACCTTCAATTCTCCAGAGTCTCCTAATGACTGTAAACAGTCACTCTAGCAAGCAGGTCAGAGTCTACAAATGCACTTCAGTCAGCCAAGTTCACCTTGAGAGTTAGTGCTGCAGCTCTTGGTTATTTTCAAACACTGTCATTTGTTTTAAATAAAGAAAACAACTTAGAAGAGACTTGATTCCGCATAAGCACTGATTGGGTTCAAGAGGCTGGGAGTGCGGGAGGCCAGATCCCAGGGAGGTGGCAGCGCTTTGCTTTGTAGGTGCCCATTTGGCTTAAGATCCTAAGGTCTCTGTTGCCAGAAGGGTGGGGCGGAGGCCGGTTAAAATCCGAGCAGGAGGATCATCTGCTTTTTCCTTTTTTCTAAAAGCAGTCGGAGTAAACCAATCTGAGACAAGAGGCTTTCGTTTGTGATAATTGGTTTCTCCTGCAAATAAGTTGGCACGCAACATTAGCTGTTTGCAATTCTGATGACCTTTTGGTTGAGTACAGACAAAATTGCCAAATGGCTCTAAAATAACTATGTATTCTGACCTCTTCATTAATTCTCTCCTGGGCAATATTTCCATAAGAAAACGGGAAAAATGGTGCTCATGCCTAGGAGACCTTATTATTTCTCCAAATTATTTACTCTCACTATACTTTGCAAAGGCAAGGCCCTGTTTTACTGACTTCAACTTCCTGTCGTCAACTTTCATGTCAGATTTAAGGGAGACCTGCTTCACAGATGTTAAAATCCCAGCTCATTTTTCACTGTCTTCTATTGACACCAGTTGCTGTCAGTATTGTTGGGAGCAGGCAAGAGTTAACTATTTAATACCTTTCTCACTCTACTCTCACACTCACAAGATAAACAAACAAACCAAAACAACAACAACAAAAAACCCAAACAGCAATCAAACATATAAACAAACCCATTCAGATGTTGAGCATGGAACCACAAGGTAAAACTCTAGACCCTTTTGTGGAGCACTCTTGCTGAAGATAGGTTGAAAATGACAAGCCTTTGCTCCAAGAGTGGAACATGTTTTTACTTTGACATTCCAAAGACTAGGACAAGCTGTGTCCTCTCTTCTGTTTATTTTTTCATGAGGCTGAAGAGGAATGTCTTCCTTTATAGAGAGAGGGAAGGATTTTGGAAAAAAGAAATGGGGCTCATCTGTGGAAATAGCAGTAGAGCTGGTTTAGGTCAGGGAGGAGAGCATTCCTGTTGCTCACTAATAAGGGGGAAATGTGTAACCATATGCCCCGTTATGGATTTTCTTAGGTAGATGAATCTAATGCAATTTTGTTCTTTTTTGATTAGAGCAATTAATTAGAGGCTTCACTAAATGTGACTTGATTTTTATATTTTTTAGATTATTTTACTTTCAAAACTCACCAGTCTCTTGTGAAGCAAATCACCTGTTTTAGTTCAGAAGATACTGTATCTGCGTAGGGCCCTTCTATCCAGAAGCCCAAGGATGGGACTGTCCAACACCTGCTGTACTGTCAAGGTCAGGGATCAGTGCAATGCATCCAAGATAGCCTGTGCTTCCCTGCTGGGGTTGGAGTGAATATACATTGTAAAACCGGGGATAGCTGAGGTGTATTGAGGCCTTTGAGGATGAGACAGCTGGCAAAACTGGTGGGAACAGCCCTATTTGCTCTCCTGGGCATGGGAGGCCTCAGCACTGCTTGGAGAACTCAGGAAAACCATGGGTTTAGTGGGGAAGAGATGAGAAGCCTTGTGACAGAGATCCTCATCACATCACTCATGCTTCTCTCTGTGAGAGAATTGCCGAGCAGTTCTCAATGGTGTGTTGCCTTTGGCATTCCATCAATTTAGCAAAAATGTACCAGCCATTTACTACGGAGGAGTAGGAACCCAGAGAAGTTAAACAAATTATTCCAGGAAGTATAATCGGTTGGTGGCAGAGCCAAGTCTCAGGACTTTTGGTTTCCAGTCAACCACGACACCACATTGCTGTATATTTACTGCCTGCCTCCTGTTGCCTTGAGGTCATTTTGCTTTAGGAGCTGAGTTTTTATACCAGGACATGACAGGCCTCTTTTGGTTGCCTGGGGAAGGGGAGGACAAAAGAACAAAATGACCTCAACAAAAGTAGTATTTCTTGTATCAGCCTTCAGAGCTAGGTAGAGAGGGCCAGATAATAAACAACATAAAGACCAAGGATCAGAGAAGTATCTAAAACCGATTTCTATCCTCATCTACACAAGACTGGCCTCTGTGACTACACATGTAGCCGCCATTTGCGCCACCTTGCTTCCTCTGGGTAGTTCTGCCCTGCGATTCTTCCTCCTGAAGGAAAAGTGCAAGATACACAGCACAGTGGCGCTGAATGCAATTTTGAACGATGTGAATTTGAAAGAGTGGGACCTAAAAATATTAACAAAGTCTCAATAGGCTATGCACATTTGGAAAAAACTCAGTAACTCTCCACATTAAAAAAAGTGTAAATAATTTACACAATTTCAGAGCAGTGGACCCATCAGAATTGTCTGCTGTGTTCACACTGTAAATTGGAAACAAACTCAGTAATTCTCCAAATTAAAAAAAGTGTAAATAATTTACGCAGTTTCAAAGTAGGGCCCCCATTGGAATTGTCTGCTGTGTTCATGCAGTTGCCAGATGACAGTGCCGCTTCAGCTGGTTAATGGAAACGTGCGGCTTCCATTGTTGGTGGCTGTGGATCACTTTCATGTTGACATGCACCAGAATTTCTGCAAGGGATTTTGGTTATTTTTGTACTATTATTTTAATATTCATTGCTGCTTAAAAATTAAAACTTTTGAATCATGTATCATCTAAGTTGTCATTAAGCCATATTGCCTGAGCTGGTGCTGAAAAATCACTCACTTTGTGGTGGAGGTTATGTAAATTTGAGTGCCCAAAGGGAAACTTAGAGAAAACAATGAGAAAAGAAAAAAAGAAATATTAAAAAGCAAACATGTTACATGTTTGTGGATTAAATACATTTTGAGGCCGGGCGTGGTGGCTTATGCCTGTAATCTCAGCACTTTGGGAGGCTGAGGTGGGCCGATCACTTGAGGTCAGGAGTTCCAGACCAGCCTGGGCAACATGATGAAACCCCATGTCTACTAAAAATACAAAAATTAGCTGGGTGTGGTGGTGGGTGCCTGTAATCCCAGCTTCTTGGGAGGCTGAGGCAGGAGAATCATTTGAACCTGGGAGGTGAAGGTTGCAGTGAGCCAAGATCATGCCATTGCACTCTTGCTTAGGCGACAGAGCGAGACTGTGTCTCATAAATAATAAATAAATAAACTAATTGATTAAATACATTTTGAGATTGTAGTCCCTCCACAATTGTTTTACCTTTAGAAAAATTAATTTTGTATTATGAAAATTTTAAGTTCTATGGGGGTCTTGAGGAATGCATCCTTGACCCAGATAAGAATATGGTATACCCAAGTGTTACGGGTGAATTGTGTCTCCCCAAACGATATTGGAGTCCTCACCTCTGGGACCTGTGAATGGGACCTTTTTGGAAATAAGGCCTTTGCTGATGATTAAATTAGAATGAGGCCATTGCAGTGACCCTCATCCAATATGACTGATGCCCTTACCTAAAAGGAAAATTTGGACAGAGAAACAGACATGCACAGAGGGAGACAATGTGAAGACAGGGAGAGCATCATCTACAAGTCAAGGAATGCTTGAGGCTACCAGAATCTCCGGGAGGGGGCATGGAACAGATTGTCCCTCAGAGCCCTCAGAAAGAATCCACTCTGTTGAGACCTTGATTGCAGACTTCTAGCTTCCAAGGCCTGGGAGAAAATACGTTCCTGTTTGAGCCACCCAGTTTATCATACTTCGTTATGGGAGCCCTAGCCAACTAATACACTAAGTAGCTGACCTGAGTTAAAATAATGTATTTTTAGGAGGGTACAAAGGTTGTGGTCCCAATGTTTTGGCCAACAGCAGAACCCAAGGAATGGCCCTTAGAAGGAGGGAATGCCCACCCCAGTTGCTACGAGTCCAGGGGAAAGCCTTGCTTTCTCAGCCATTTATGTGCATGTGTGATTAGTTCATCAGATGCATTTCTAAGAGATTGGCTCATGTCAAGGTGATGAGTGACGACTTTGACTGGAGTGATGAAATTGCAGGGAAAGTGGAAGCATTGCCCAGCTGACCAGGCATACTACCCAGGATCCGGTTACCACTACAATAGCATGAAGGGAAATTGATGGACCACTCAAGAGGGTTGAAGTTTGTCTAAGGACGTCATACATAAGGTCACAAGGTTTGCAACCTGTTTTTTTTTTGTTGTTGTTTTTGTTTTTTGCTATGGGCTAGGTCTGTGCAGGTAACAGAAGGGTATGGCTGCATGGAGAGGTCAGGAAAGGAGTCGGGAGCTAAAGGGAGGATCCGGGTGCTGAGATAAGGGGACAGAGCTGAGGTTTGAAGGGGAACAGTGGGAGGAACCATGGTTTGCTTAATGCACTGCGTGGAGCCAGGACCCTAGGTGGGACAAGGCTTGGCTTTCCGTGGACAAACACCAAGGCTGGAGGAAACAGAAACGGAAACTCTCCTCTGTGCTTGGCCAAAGAAAACTGGCAGCACCTTCCCAGTTACAGGGGAGGGATCAGGGCAGCATGGTCTGTCTGGACAGGGTCATTCTGTAGTCATGTGTTCAGTTATTCACAAACAAAGAGGGTTTCTTGGGGTGATGCATATTTTACACGTAGGCTGGTAGTTTTGGAGACAAAATAAGTGCCAGTTAGGCTGCTGTGCTTTCTGAAGCAGAAGTGTCTTATAATGACTTTGTGTGCAGAATACGGAACAGAGTTAAGCAAAGTGGTTGATAGACAAATGCACCTTTTAGTCTTTTGAATGGCTAAGGCCCTTTCTCTGATCCGGCAGGAAGCAAGTTTCTGCTTTCATTTCTTCTATCATCTTGATCCCTCCCTTCGTCGTTAGATGAGCAAACATGGAGGCAAGTGGGAATGGTGGAGGGCGGGTAGGAGATGTAGGGAAACAAACCGTTACATACCTTTGGGGAGGGTGGTTTTAACAGCAATCCCAATAACAGCAACAGGATTGCCAGTGGCTGATACTGAGGACTTGCTGTGTGCGAGCCCTAGACTCGATATGTTGATTCTCACTCTAATTATGCAAGGAAGCTCTAATTAATCGTTTCTTAAAACAAAAAACTGGTGTCTCCCAGATGTTTAGTATTGGTCTACATTACTACTATTGACACACATGGCTCAGAGTAGACTCTAGTAATGTACAGTGTTGTATCATAATACCTAGCAAGCAGAATTTTTGGCCTAGTTTTTTTTTTCCTCACATTTCTTATCATAACACAGGAACCAGATGACACCTTAGTCCCTTGCCGTGTTCTGTGACAGTAGGGAAGATCCAACTTACAAGACAGCTTGTTCTCTTTTTCCAGGTGAGGTCACAATGTAAAAGAAATGGCTGTGGATGAAATGAGAAGTGAAGGTGGAAATGTACCAGTTTCAAGGTGGGGGGTATGGTTTGCTATATGATGAATTTTAGATGTCCTTGGTGTGTGCAAGCAATATCCATCATTAGAACAAGATAGAGCGGGGCAGCAGCATCCGAAGATGTGAGTGGTTTGGACCACTTGTTCCTGTGAATGCTCTTCCTGTGGGTTGAAATTCTGAGGTTATAAAGATAACATTTTAGAAATGACCCCTTTTGTGTGCATTATTTGTTGCAGGTTGGGAGAGGAAAGTTTCTTTTTTATGTGTTTAGTTGACACCTAATAATTATACATACTTACGGGGTACAGAATATTTCCATACATGCATGTGATATGCAGTGATCAGATTGGTAATTAACATATCCATCAGCTCAAACACAGATCATTTCTTTGTGTTGGGAACATTCAAAATTCTTTCTTCTAGCATTGGACCACACACAATAAATGATTGTTAACCAATTCCAGATTCACCCTACGGTGTGAAGAGGAAAGGTTCTTTGTCAGACGTTATTCCAGGGCACTCACTTGCTGGCATGCTCCCTGCCTCTCCTGCTCCGTTCCTCAGCTGCCAAGTGCTGGCAGAGTTGTGTGTGCAGTTGCAAGTTGTCACTTGGGTAATAAAGGAGAGGGAGCATAGCTTGGCAGACTCTCCAACATGGCCATGTGCATCATGTGCAAATAGAATTATGATTAGTGACTAGCGTGGCAGCTGAATTAGACTAGAGAACTTGGCTGAGGTCAAGGTAGGCTCAAGGAGCAGCTTGGGTGAGGCTGTCTGAGGGAGGAGATGGCACAGATGAGGGGCAAAGCCCAAAGGAAGGCAGGCAGGGGCTGATTACTTGGGGGATCCTGTGTAAGGAGGGGATCTGCAGAGCAGGGGAGCTGGGAAGGGTGGTGGGGATCTGAGCCCATGTCCTGTGCATGAGGCCTGACTCCTCCTGTGGCCAAGCTTGAGCTGCTCTGCTGCCTTTGTAGGCTGCTTTGTTTGTTTTTTCCAGCAGCCATAAAAGTTACGTCCATCTTGGTGGCTTAAAACAGTTCTGAAGGCCAGAGTTGAAAGATAAAATTATTGGCAGGGTCGCACTCCCTCCTAATGCTCTAGGGGAGAACCCTTCCTTGCCTCTGACAGCTTCTGGTGAATGTCAGCATGCCTCGACTTCCCTGGCCTGCATGGCTCCAGCGTGCCTCAGTGGCCACAGTCCCTCCTCCTCATGTGTCTTCTCTTCTGTCTTTCACAAGGGTACTCGTCATTAAATTCAGTGCCTCCCTGGGTAACCCAGAATGATCTGATCTCTTCATTACTTCTGCAAAGACCCTTTTTTGAAAGAAGGTCATAGTCACGGGTTCCAGGGGTTAGGAAATGGACATAATGTTGGGGACCACCATTCAACCCATTACAGTTGCTGAGAGAATTGTGAGGGCCTAAATCTGTATTGTTTCTTAAAAAAAATTTTTCTTTTTTTGGTTTCAGTTGAGACCACACATATTCACTGGGCTTGAATTTGCATGTGGTGTTCAGTGGCAGGCAAGCCAGCTTTCAGGATATCTGTTATCCAAAGCTGCACTCTTAGGGCACCTCCAGATGACTCTTGGGCTTCCCAATCCGATCTTCTGCTTCTCCCCCGCCACATGTGCCCTTCCTCTTGTGGTAGGCAAATCAGACTCAATACCTACGGAGAAAGCAAAGGACATCAGTGACCGTCTAATTCACATGTGTTACAAATGATTGGCACAACCCTAACCGACTCTGCCCTAGACTCATAACAGATATTAATTATCTACTGTGACACCAGTTCAGACAGAGCCTATCTATGATGGTTAATTTTGTGTCAACTTGATGGGGCCACAGGATGCCTGGATGTCTGATGAGCGTTGGAATTGGTATGCCGGGGAAAGCAGACTTCCCAGTGTGGGTGGGCCTCATCCAGTTCATTGAGGGCATGGATAGATCAAGAGGTTGAAGGAAGGTTGGATTCACCCTCTCTCTGTCTGACTGCTTGAGCTGTACATCAGTCTACTGCCTGCTCCTAGTTCTCAGGCCTATGGACTCAGGCTGAAATCTACACTATTGGCTTTCCAGCTGTCAGGCCTTCAAAACACAGTGCTGTGCTTCCTGGATCTCCAGAGTGCAAATGGCAGATCCTGGAACTTCTCAGACTGTAATCAATACCTTATAAGAAATCACACACACACACATATTCTATTGGTTCTGTTTCACTGGAGAACCCTGACTGATACAGAGCTTCAGACCTCTCAGGCCAGGCCTCAGCAGCCACTGTCATGGGTTAGAGGTAGCACACAAAATGAAATCTCTGCCACTTCTGACCCAAAACGAACCTCATTTCATAGATAAGGAAACTGGGGCCCAGGGAAGATGAGATAATTGAAAGGTGGTTGCCTATTCAAGTGGTATTTTATCATTACATTTCCCAAGGAAACTGGGGCCCAGGGAAGATGAGATAATTGAAAGGTGGTTGCCTATTCAAGTGGTATTTTATCATTACATTTCCCATGTTAAAAAAAAAAAAAAATCAGATGAACAGCCCATAGATTTTCAAATTATTATTTTTTTGACTTTTAAAAATACCTAATATTGAACTGATTTTCTTCATATTTTTTAATAGATTCCCAAGCCACATAAACACCTGGAGCCTGTCACCCTACCAGTGTGACTTATGACATGCTGTACAGCCATTCTGTTTCATAGCTTTCAGGATCCATCTGTTAGCTCATATAAAACAAAGTTTATATTAAATGGAATTTTAGAAATATCCTTATGGCCCAAATTGAACATCATATGATGGAAAACAAAACATATGCTGGCAATTTTGCTTTTGATTATTCGATTGGGTGATTTGAGTTCCAAAAGAGAAAGAAAGAACTCCTCTCCAGACCTTATTGTGATCCTGTCAGAGTATTGTTCCTAACACCTCCATTTATTTTTTAACAACTATTGTAATTACTACTTTTATACAATATAAAAGTAATATATATATTAATAAATTCTTTTAATCATTTACATTTTTTAATTATGGGCAATAATAGTTGTATATATTTATGGGGGGTACATGTGATGTTTTGATACAGGCATACAGTGTGTAATGATCAAATCAGGGTAATTGAAATGTCCATCACTTCAAGTCTTTACCATTTCTTTGTGTTTCACTCTATTAGTCTGTTCTCATGCTGCTAATAAAGATGTACCCAATACTGGGTAATTTATAAAGGAAAGAAGTTTAATTGATTTACAGTTCCACACGGCTGGCAAGGCCTCAACAGTCATGGCGGAAGGTGAAGGAAGAGCAAAGTCATGTCTTACATGGTGGCAGGCAGGAGAATGTGTGCAGGGGAACTGTCCTTTTATAAAACCATCAGAACTTGTGAGAATTATTCACTATTATGAGAAGAGTACAGGAAAAACCTGCCCTCGTGATTCAGTTATATCCCACTGGTCCCTCCCATGAGACACAGGAATTATGGGAGCTGTAATTCAAGATGAGATTTGGGTGGGGACACAGCCAAACCACATATTATCCACTTTTTTAGTTATTCTACAATATATAAGTTATTGTTAACTGTAGTTGCTCTGTTGTGCTACTGAATACTACACCTTATTCATTCTGTCTAACTGTATTTTTGTACCCATTAACATCCCCCACCTTATCTTCTCTCTGCTATCTTTTTCAGCCTCTGGTAACCATCATTCTACTCTTTATGAATTCAACTTATGTTTTTCTCTTAGCTCCTGCCCATGAGTGAGGGCATGTGACATTTGTCTTTCTGTGCTTAGCTTATTTCACTTAAGATCATGTTCTCCAGTTCCATCTAAGTTGTTGTAAATGACAGGATCTCATTCTTTTTTATATACCTCCATTTCTTGAGAGCAGTTCCTATCCAACTCTGAGTGGCTAAAATGCTGACTTCCTTAGAAATTTGAAATTGTCCCATTCAGACCTTTTGTTAAAAAAGAACAACTCAAAAACATACTCGATACAGCTTTTCCAATAACAGTTCTTTGGGCCACTACAATTTGGAGAAAAGTTGAGAAAATAGGAGTGAGCATTTCAAGTTTGAAAAAGAAAAAGAAGAAATAAGGCTAGAATTCATTGTTAGCTTGGTCTGTTTACTCCTAAGGATAATGCCTATTTGATGCAGTTGAGCAAAGGGACATTGATGGGGGGATTCTGAGGCAGAAGAGGACTCCAGTTTACAATATTCAAGGGGCCATATACAATACTCTGTCAAAGCATCTACAATGACCCTGTGAGATAGCTGCTGTTGTTTCCATTTAACAGAGGAAAAAAAAAAGTGTGAGAAAATTATTTGTCCAAGGTCAGCTAGTAAAGGGCAAGTGAAGTAATGGATTTACAGTCGTGTCTTTTAATTAAGTAAGGTATCCCAGTAGGAATTCATGGTAACTCCTGATGCTTTTCTTATTCTTGAATAGGACATTTCCCTAGGGGAAAATGCTACAAGTAAATTGGGATCAAATGTGGAGGAAAGGAGCAGAGGAAAACTATCATGGGACGCAAGATATAAAAAGGCACATATCAGAGAAGAGGTTGGAGGACTGTGTGATAAACTATTCCCTTCACCCCCACACTCCAGCTAATCTGATTTTGTAAGTTGTATAGGCATTGTTAATTACATTTTGACTATATTTTGAGTAATGATTAGAACTATCATACCAGGTGCTTGGCAATATCTAAGATTAAATGTCTCATTTTTAATCCTCACCATAACTTGGGGTGCAATGGGGTGTGTATTGTCATCTCCATTTTACAGATTAGGAAACATGCAAAATGCGACCTAATTTGCCTCCAGTCCTGGGGCTGAAGTGGGATTTATTGCCAAGGCTGTAGCTCTGCACAGGACATTTCTAGGTGATATCCTGTGGTTTGAAACTCCTCTGTGTGGCTTCATTTTTTGTTTCTCTTTCACTGGGGAGGATAAAGTCACCACCAGGTCTTTTCTGTGTTCTTTGCTTCCTTTTTCTCTTCAGCATCCACAGTTATGACTTACTCCGTTTTGGTCTGGATTTCAACTAGCTGAAACTTAATCTCTGATACTGTTAACCGAGAGAGAGAGCATCAAATATTAATCCTTCAGGGAGTGTGTTTTTTAAAGGAGACACTGGAAGGGCAAAAGGTCTTTAAGACTCAGATGATTCCGTGATAATGAAAATTGAAGCAGGGTGAGAGGGAGAGAGTTTTAAGAGGAGGGATTGTCTCAGGGCTTCAGAACCAGTAGACATGATATGGCCCTGGAACCAGCAGCATTGGCATTACCTGGGAGTTCCTTAGAAATGCAGAATCCAGGGCCATCCCCAGGCCTACCAGTGTGCATTTTAACAGGATCCCCAGGTAATTTGGGAGTACATTACAGTTTGAGAAGCACTGGTGTAATCCACGCTCTGACTTTTTTGTCTGAGCTCTGGCAGTGGGCTGAGCTCAGCGCTGGAACTGAAAGGTAAACTTAAACTTCCTTTTTCAAGTGAGCAGGTAAGAGGTAACCTAAGGAAAGAGCAGCAGAAAATCAGTTCTGGGCATACAAGAGTTGGCAGTATGTTGGGAAATACAGTTGACTGTTTCAAAACAGAATGAATGGCCCAGGCTCAATGTGTAGCTGCTGAGTTAGCAAAAATCTACCAGGTCAAATCAAATTCAAAGTGTTTTAGCTTTAGATAAGCAATATCTAGTCTCTCCCTCATGAGAGCAAATGTAAAATAGTCTAAAATTTTTATTAGCAGTGGGAGAGTTGGCAAGATACTGTTTCCTCTGGGAGCCAATGCAGTCATTTCTCTCACAGTTCATGAACTGACTATTTTCCCTGGAACTGAAATTGTTAGTTTCCTTGAACAAAAAGCAATTTCATTTCTCTCTGATTTTTTTTCTAAGTGCAGGTCAGCCTGAAACTCGGCACTGCCCTGCTCTGCAGACATGCTCCAAACTGACCTGTTCTTCTTAACAATGTCATCTTGCAGATAAATTGAACCCTAAGAATCAGGGAAAAAAGCAGCCCCCGAACTTGGCTTTTTCTCAGCTTATCACACTGAGTTTTTGGCAAATGTTTTTCGAACCTTAAGTGTTTTAAATTTTCCCTAACACTGTTTACCTGGCAATCTCCTCCAGGAATGCTGAGTGAAGGTTAATGAAATGATGCAGCTGCTTTGATCTCCTGGGGGGAAAAAGAGGGTTATAAATATATCAAACCCAATGACTAGATACAGACGAGATTTTAAAAAGTAAAATGATATGTCATTAACAGAATCACCTATCCGCATTAACCATGCTGTTTCCATGCTGTTTTCTACTTATAGGCTTGAGCCTAAGAGTCATTCTTAGTCATTCTCTAAGAGTATGAGAGAAAGACAGCGAGTGCTCTGTTTACCCACATCTGGTCATTTTCATTCTCCTGCTGCAGACCTTCTAATGCCTTCTCACTGTCTTCAGAATTGCATCTCAAAACTTCAATTTTTGTGTTTTGATCTTTCTTCACTTCTCTAAGCTCAGTTGATCACTTCCTGCTTCTCCTTTGCTGTAGGGACATTTTCTGTTTGCTAACACACTAGCCTCTGTCTCCCTTTGGGGCACTTTCTTCTGGCATTTTCTGGCTGTTTTATTTGCCCAGAACACTCTTCTTCTCCCATCTTCCCAACATCTTCACCTGGCCGTTTGGCAGGACCTGGCAGGTCTCATCTGAGGTGTTCCTTCTCTGGGCTCCTGAGCCTTTCAGAGGACCCAGATCCTGGGCTCTGAGGGCCCCACATGATTTCATTGCCTCAGGTGCTTAGACCCTTTCTGGTGATTCTCTGCTTTTTCATCTTCCTCTCCTAGACCACTGGCCTCAACCTGGGCCACACATTAGAGTCGCCTGGGGACATTTAAAAACTCCTGCTATCCAGATCACATCTCAGACTAAATAAGTCAGTCTCTGGGTGTGGAATCCAGGGATCAGTATTTTTAAAAGCTGTCTAGGTGATTCCAGGGCACAGGTCAATTCAAGAACCACTGTACTCAGTGGTAAAATCCTGATGAGAGTGGGTACAGTCATGAGCATTACCATAGTGCTTGGTATAAATTGGCATGCACTAGAGCTTGTGGATTGAATGAGTTGAATGAATGAGGCTTTGGCTTTGCAGTTCCTGAACTTTGGTTGCCAACTCACTCTTGGAAATATTAACCAAAAAGTGACTAATGCAGATCTCAATAGATAGAGGTTTATTTAGCCAAGGTTAAGGATGTGCCTGGGAAAAAATACAAGTCACAGGAGCATCTGTGACCTCTGCTTTTTCCAAAGGGAGTTTTGGGAACATCAGCAAAGGGGAAACAATAAGCAGGAAAGAATAAAAGGAAGAGGAGGCAGGTGGTTATATTTTTGGGTGGCTCTGATTAGGCTCAGTAATATCTACAGTTTACATGCGAAAAGAGGGGCTGGAGTAAAAGTCAATTATACATCGTCTTCCACTCAGTAAATCGTGCACTTCACACAACATAAAGTGAATGTCCAGTGCAGTGGCTCACACCTGTGATCCCAGCACTTGAGGCCCAGGTGGGAGAATCACTGAAGCCCAGGAGTTTGAGAGCAGTCTGGGCAACAAGGCAAGACCCTGAGTGTTAAAAAAAAAAAAAAAAAAAAAATAGTCAGGCACAGTGGTACATGGCTGTAGTCTCAGCTGACTAGGCTGAGGCAGAAGGATCCCTTGAGCTCAGGAGATCAAGGCTGCAGTGAACTATGATTGTACCACTGCACTCCAGCCTGGGTAACAGAGCGAGACCCTGTCTCAAAAAAACAAAAACAAAAACTAAAGTAAACATGTGAAAAGAGGGAATAGAGGGAAAAACCAGTTATATATTCATCTCAGGGTAGACAGAGGGATGATTTCTGGTCTTGTCCTTGTCCTGTGGAATTAAACCGGCAATTGACATTATCAGAAAGTAATTCAACAGAATTTGGTCTTAGGGTTAGTTTATGGGGCGATATATATACTAAAGCAGGGGCGCCCAACCTCGAGTCCGTGGATGGGTACCATTTGGTGGCCTGTTAGGAACCGGGCCACACAGCAGGAGGTGCGCGGTGGGCCAGGGAGCATTACCGCCTCAGCTTCACCTCCTGGCGGATCGGTGGTGGCATTAGATTCTCATAGGAGCACGGACCCTGTTGTGAACTGCACATGTGAGGGCTCTAGGTTATGCACTCCTTATGAGAATCTAACTAATGATTGATGATCTGAGGCGCAACAGTTTCATCCCAAAACCATGCCTCTCCCTTGCCCCAATCTGTGGAAAAATTGTCTTCCAGGAAACCGGTCCCTGGTGCCAAAAAGGTTGGGGACTGCTGTCCTAAAAGATTTAGGGACTCACAGGGAATTTCCTTGTGAGCAATTTCTGCAGGAGGCCATCAGGGAGATATGTGGCCTTCTGTTGTCCAAGCTTAACTTTCCCTTTGGTGTAGTGAGTCTGGGATCACGGGATGGTATTTTCTTTCACAGAGGATCAGGCCTTTGGGTACCTGAGGCCCTGACATTTCTCTTCAGCAGAAATCAATTCATTTGATTTTCAGAAAACGTGACCAACTTACCCAGGTAGTTTTATCACCCTTCCTGCTCCTCAGCTCCCCACCGTCAGCACATTCTTGCATCTTTCCGTAGGCAGAAAGCCTATTTAGAAAGCCAAATTAAGATTAGATAAGAAAAGGAAGGAAGTTGAACATTGTTTTTATTTGGCTCTGAAGCCCAGAAAACCTCAGCTTTCTGCTATAAACATCCCTGAAACTGCATATTCTTGACATTTGAGATGATTTATCTGAAAGGGCTTTGAAAACCATAAAGCAGCATTACTTTTATTACTGCGTTTCACTTATTCCCATAACAAGGCTTCATAGGGTCTTTATGATTGCCATAGGTAATGGGAATTTAAGGGGCAAAAAGGGCAGCCGCTGCCCCCAGGGTACAGAGTGGGGTGGAGTGGCCCGTGTACAACTCATTGGCATGCGAGGTAGGAAGTCCAGGAACTAGGAACTCAGGGAAAGGAGTGCTACCCTGTGCCTCTTTCCTTTGGATTCTGAATGCCTTAAGGGCAGAGGCCATCCCATTTATACACATTTCCTCAAGGTCTCATGTAATACCTGGCACATAGTAATTATTTGAATGATGAAGATAAATTATGGGCTATTTGTTTGTTAGGATTCTTTGAGTTCCAGGTAATAGAAAACCAACTTGAGTCCATCTAAACATGAAAAGATTTACTGGAAAGATTGGGGTGGTTTAGAAAGTCAACACCACCATCAGAACAGAAAAACAAAACCTAAAAGCAGAGCCTGGGGAAGGCTGTGCCCAGGGCTCTTCTGAGAACTTCTCATGCTGAAACCCCAGGTACCCGCAGGTCACTCACCTCCCCTGCTGTTGTTTGTGTTGTGTTATTTTTATTCTCTCCTCCTGCTGGTAAGCTGGGGATATGTAGTGGGCACAGGTGAGAGAGAGGAGTTTGGCGGCACTGGTTTCCTAAGACACAGGATACAAGACTCCTCCAATAAAACAGGATGCAGTAGAGAAGCTGAGCAAAACCTACCAAAACCAAAAAGGCAACAGAAGTGGCCTCTGGTTATCCTTGCTGCTCATAATGTGCTAATGATAACACACTAGCATGCAAAAAGACACTCCCACCAGTGCCAGGAGGGTTTACAAATGCCATGGCAACCTGGCGGCCCACTCCCCACCCCTAAGAAATTACCTGGAAAACTCCTGAATAATGCACACTTTGTTTAGCATGTGATCAAGAAATAGATCACAAAAATAGCCAACCAGCAGCCCTCAAGGCTGCCCTGCCTATGGAGTAGCCACGTTTTTATGGCATTACTTTCTTAAATGTGTATTCGCTTTACTCTGTTGGCTTGCTCTTGAATTCTTTCCTGCAGTTAGCTAAGGACCCACTTGGCTTCCTGGGCTGACCCTAATTCTGGGGTTTGCCCTGTGACACAGGGGAAGCTGGTGGTTCTGAACTCTGAAGTTTTCAAATCTTAGGAGAGGGAAGGGCTGTCTCTTTTGAGCTTATTATACTACTCCAGGGGAAGGACTCTGGCCCAGGAGGAAGAGGTCACCAGTCACTGAGAGACACTACAGGGGTGTACATGTAAGAGCACCGTGTGGGGGAAGAAGCTCCTCAAAGAAAGCAGATTTTCTTAGAACAGCACCTGCTGGCATGTAGTGGTTACAGGAGACCCCCTGACTCCAAGTAGCAAATAGGATTAACAGGCTGTGACTCTTAGTTGCAGAATTTTTGGAAAGGTACAATAAGGTCTAAATGTCTCTCTGCAGATAGACTAAATTATAAAAGTGAAGGAGAACTTTTGCAAATCCCAGGCTAAAAGCCCTTTGTTTATAAATCATGCTCACTTGCTTTTATGTTGCTACCAAAATTAGGATGACATTTGTTCCAGAGTGTCCCAAATCTGATAAGACAAGATTATGACTATAACTTTTGGTCTGAATGAAATAATAAGAGTGCAGAGATGGGTGCCCTGCCCTGGTATGAGTGAGTTGTTCTGGTGACTCACGGAGTTTTGGTGGCTCTGATCAGTGCTCTAGCAGCTCTGGAGTTGGATGGCTCTGTAGCTGAAGAAGCCTCAATCCAGGATTGCAGGTGCTATTTAAATATTTCCTGGTACTTCCTGTAATAGAGCATAGGAGAGAGAACCTTGAATAAGTCTCTATTTCTTATTATAGTTCTGAAGTTTCCATTTTCTTGCAAACAAAAGACTCCAAGATTGTCTTGCTCAGAACCAGGAGGGCTCTGGTTGGTCTTAGACCAGTGATGTTTCCACGGTTCTTTCTGATGATCCAAAGTTCTAGAAATTGTTATGCATGTGTCTAATTGAAGAGACGGCCTGAACAGGGTAAGTGTGAGCAACAAGGCTGTTTATTCACTTGGGTGCAAGTGGGCTGAGTTCAAGAAAGGAGTCAGTGAAGGGTGGTGGGAGTGGAACTGGTTTTACAGGTTTGGGGTAGGTAGTGGAAAGTTACAGTTAGGGGCAGTTTTTTCGGGCAGGGGAAGAATGTCACGAGGTGCATAGTCACAAGGTAAGGGGAGGTCACAAGGTCGATTGATGCGTTAGGGTAGGGCAGGAAAATATCACAATGGTGGAATGTTGCAAGGTCGGTTAATCAGTTAAGGCAGGACTTAGCTGTTTCTTCTTCTTTAGTGGTTCTCTTGTTGCTCCAGGCTTTGCGACTCCAGGAAGCCTATACCTGTGAGTCACAAGGGTCACAATGGCTCGACCATGGTGTAGCCTGTTCAGAGGACCTCACAGAAACAAGGCAGAGAGAGCACTGGCTTCCCCCAAAGTGAAGAATTGGAACTTGCCTCTCTGATAAGAAACTTCTGTGAGAGTTGGGACTGTGGAGGAAGTGACAGGGAAAGCTTCTTTTCCTGAAGGTTTTCACACTGGCTGTGTAAATTTGGGGTGGCAAAGTGGTATGAGGGACAGAGGTCATTGAGTCCTGTTCACAGGAGGCCAAACACTGGGGACAATGCATGGAAAGCAGAGATTCCAGGAACAGAGTAGATCCAGAACAGGTCCTGGACCCTGAAGTAGGAATGAGCAAAGAAAGGCCCCAAAGGGGATTTGAGATCTGGGTCCAAAGACACTGAATAGAAGCCAAGGAGGCTGAATAGAGCTGTCAGCGGGAGGGCTGAGTCAAGAATACAAATGATAGTTGGGTAGATAACCAGTTTGGGAAAATGAGCTGGGGGTAGACTTCTTTACATTTTCTCAATTGTGGTCTCCTAGGCTAGTGACCCAGGAAAACACAAAGACAGTAGCATTCATATAGCTCTTTTTAAATAGGGCTGCTTTCCTGAGGCAGGCTTTGCAGCCAAAGTTCCCATGCAAATTTCCACTGAGTGTTGCCACATTTTAAATAGGGTTCTTTGGTGAAGCCACAGTTTCAGAGTAGCAAGAATTTTAAAAATTGCTGTTTAAAACAAATACTTCATCAATGCTTCTTCCCTCTGCTAGCATAATTGCTCTTAGGGCCAAATTGTTTTCTGCTTAACCAAATGAATTAATAGATATGTGGCTCTGTTGGGGGCAGCTCCCCTCCTACTGTACAAGCAGCCACACCATTTGGAAGCAGAGGGCAAGATATAGAGAGAACCGAATGGCTCTGCATAAGAAATCAAGCTGAATTCAGAGTGTTTGTGGTCAGAGGAGTGAAGGGGTGAAGGATGAAAGGGGGCCAGATGAGCAACACAACAGAGCTGGGTCCTGAGAAGAGATGACTTGTAAAAATATCTGAATCTGGCCCTCCTGGTGATAGATCTGGCCAGGGGACCTCTAAAAAGAGCAAGGCTGCCCTTGAGTTTTCTCACTTCATCAGAAATAATACTACAAATATAAGATAGTAAAGTATATCTATCATTTTAAACAGTAAAGGTAAACTGAGTTAAATTTTGATTTAAAAATATTCCATTTTGTCTGTCTGTTGATGTTCTGTAATAGAAGCCCTGCCCCCAGTCCTTGCCTCCAAATCCGTAGTAAAGGTGGGGTAAGGAAGAAGGGGCCATATTCCATCTTTGGGTCAATGTGGAGTGGAGAGAAGGGAACACCAGCAAGTATGAGGAGAAAAATGTGGCAGACTCAGCAGGAGGATGAAAGTGATGCAGTGGATTCTACATAAGCAGTGCCTGGGAGAAAAAGGAGTGGGCCCTGTATTTTCCATCATGTCTGGGAAAGAAGCTTGTATTAGTCTGTTTTCTGCTGATAAACATACCCGAGACTGGGCAATTTACAAAAGAAAGGCTTAATGGGACTCACAGTTCCATGTGGATGGGGAAGCCTCACAATCATGGCAGAAGGCAAGGAGGAGCAGGTCACATCTTACATGGATGGCAGCCGTCAAAGAGCAAGCTTGTGCAGGGAAACTCCCGTTTTTAAAACCATGAAATCTCGTGAGACCCATTCACTATCAGGAGAACAGCATGGGAAAGACCCGTCCCTGTGATTCAGTCATCTCTTACCAAGTCCCTCCCACAACATGTGGGAATTATGGAAGCTGCAAGATGAGATTTAGGTGGGGACACAGAGCCAAACCATATCAAAGCTGGAGCCACTTTTTTGTCTTACTTTATTTTTAAAACAGTTCCAACCTCTCTAATAGATGAAAAGTTTGAACATCCTGAAATGTTAAGAGCCTTCTGACATCCTGTATACCCACAACATAGAGTCAAGAATTAACATTTGCCATATTTACTTTATTTTTCTTTATATGTGTTTTAACTTTTAATTTGTATATTTGCTTATTTATTGAGGCATTTACATATGAGTTGCGGAATATCATGACACTCGAGTACTATAGACTTAAGTATATATAAGCCACCGTCATTTAAATATTATTAAGGGTCAGCTCTAAAGGCTGGGGGACTCAAAGATCTCCAGATAGCTGGCACCAGAGTTACAAAGGTGTGCAGAGAAAGGCTCCCACTCCTCCTCCTGGGAAGTCTGGACCCCCGTGCAAGTGAAGCCCTGTACCCATCCCCACTCCCTCAGATTGGCTTTGGTCAAAACCATTCAATATGTCTCTAGAAAGTTCCAAACTTTCCCATTTCTTCCTATCTTTTTCTGAACGCTTCAAACTGTTCCAACTTTTGCCCATTACCCAGTTCCAAAGTTGGTTCCACATTTTCAGTTGTCTTTATAGCAGTGCCCTCTTGGTACTCTGGGTACCAATTCTGGTACCAGTTTTCTGTATCGGTCCATCCTCACATTGCTATAAAGAATTATCTGAGACTGGGTAATTTATGAAGAAGGAGGTTTAATTGACTCACAGTTCCATAGGCTGAACAGGTAGCATGACTGGAAGGCCTCAGGAATCTTTCAATCATGGCAGAAGGCAAAGGGGAAGCAAGGATCTTCTTCACATGACAGCAGGAGAGAGCGAGCAAGCAAGGGAGGGGGACATGTCACACACTTTTAAACCATCAGATCTTGTGAGAACTCACTATCATGAGAACAGCATGGGGGAAATCCACCCCCAAGATCCAATCACCTCCCACCAGGTCCCTCCCCCAACATTGAGAATTACAATTCAACATGAGATTTGGGTGGAGACACAGAGCCATATTATATCAGCCCACCTTGTCACAGCATCATCTTGTCTTCTCTTCCTCACTCTCTTTTCTTCTCCCCAGGACATTTTCCCCTTGTCTCTTTTCTTGAGTCTGTTTCCTACTTTTGTCTGTCTGCGAAGTATCTCCTTATTGCTGTCATCCCAGACTGGGTCTTTCTGAGTACCTGGAGTCATAGAGGACTGATGTGTTTTAGGGGAGGACAGAGTGGAGGAAGTGTGTCAGGGGAGCAGAGGGAGTGGTATTTTGGGGAAAATGGTTTTGGATGCCCTTTAGCCCAGAGTAGCCCTGGAAATGGCTTGGGTGAAGGCTGTCTTGGACCACTTCTGCTGGTCGGTTTGTCTGTCCACCAGCCTGCTCTGCCAGGCTCTGTATGTCTGTCTGGACATAATTCTGTCTCTGTTTATGCCTCAGACTTTATTTCCTTCCCTTTCTGCCTCTATCTTTCTCTTTCTTTCTTTCTGGCTCACTGTCTCCCTTTACCTCTCCCTGTCTGTCTAATACAGCTCCTCTCTACCATTTTTTTCTCCTTCACATTCAAATGGTGCCAACTTGAAGAAGCCAGCTGAAGCAGGGGCAGGATATACTGCTCAGCAGCGTCTGCTCTTCTGTTAGTGATGTTTGTGTCCAGACACCATCTGAGAGGGGCCTTTTAAAAAGGGCAGTATGTGTCTCTGAAGGATAATGTTGGCAAAGGCAAATCAGAAAAAGGACATAAACAGTTTTGTGATGTTATGTTTATTTCCATTTGGATGTAAGTTCTCATGGAATAAATGGGCAACATTCCAATTTCAGGACACTTTGTTCACCACATTGCTTTTCTGTCTCCATGTGGCCTTCTCGAGAGGATGGAATCTCTCCTAATTTATTAAATCATTAAATCTCCTAATTTAATAATTAGGGCATTAAATTAATTAGAGCATTAAAGAAGAGGCAGGCACTGCATTCCTGGAGTTCAGAAGATCAGATCTGCTGCCTTGACACAAGGGCCTCACAGACAGTCCCCTGGTGTCCGCTGGAGTTGTGGTTCCTGCTGGTGCAATGAGGACCTGGGCCAAGAAATTAGAAACCCCAGTGGCATCTTGGCATGCACATCTCCCAGAGCACCCAATAAGCCCCCTGTAATGTGCCCACCCAAGCCCATGACTCGCCTCAAGAACTCGCTGCTCTGGTTACTGTTACGCTAGATCTGGCTGGCACATAGGCACAGATATGAGTGTAGGTGAATGAAACGTGATCAATGGGACTTTTTGTCTGTTGGGCACCATTTCATCCTCCTAATTGGATCTAACAGAAACACATACCTGCTTGGGCAGGCAACTTCTAAATCAGACACCAGCTGTCACAGGAGCAACCTGTAAGACAGCCATGCTGGGTTTGCTGCATCTGAATTCTGAGTTAGATCACTGAAATCTGATCTTCCCTATCTTTCCCTTTAGAAACCTCTAGAGGGAACACTTTGTTAAGCCAAATTATTTAGCTTCACTGCAAATACTGTTAGACACACAACATCTTTAACTTCAAGGCAATCTGTATTTATTGGGAACCAATTAGGTCCCCTCACTGTGCTGAGTCTGTAAATGGATGCATAGGTGGCTGAAGATGACCTAGACAACAGACATATGGAGTGAGGAGGTTGGGAAGTAAATTGAGAACCTCTCCTGATAGGTGGAGAGGGCTGGCATAATGTAAGCAGGAACTTGAGGAATGCAAAAGACGTAGGTGAAGAAGGGAGACAACAGGGATGTCCAGAGGGAGACAGCCTGCAGCATGAAATGCTGCAGACTAGAGCTGCTCCTGGAAGTGGAACATAAGGCTACACCAATAGCCTGGAGCTGTTTGGTGGAAGGCTTAGAAAGCCGTTCTGACAGTTTGGCTGTTTTCACTGTGTCATGGGAACCATTCAAGCTTCCTCTGCTTTATGAATTCAGCATGGACTGAGATCATACAGTGGGCTCACTTTTAGAAAAGGGGATTTTGTTGTACGCTTACACCTTAGCAGAAAATGCAGGGCTTTGACACTTGGTTTCAATTCTGGAGCTCTGCACATCCAAAGAGAATTCTGCACATCCAAAAACAACCTTGTGCTGCTTGCTTCCTTCCTCCCCTCCTCCTCCTCTTTTTTCCCCCTTCATCCTCTTTTTGTTTCTTTTTCTTCTCTTCCCACCACTTCTGTCAGAATCTCCACTCTAAGCACAGTGAATGGTGTGTCCAGCTGGAAGGCCTCGCCTGTGCCAGCTGTCCCATCTCCCCAGGTTCCTGCAGCTGTCTTTGCCCAGCACCAACCCAGATGCCCAGCTCAGCCCTTGGTTGATTCTCTGCTAAGAATCCATTAATGGAAAACACTGGGGAACAATGCAGACTTTACTGAAGAGTCCTTTGGGGGCAGAGCAGGGTGTTTTCATCAGACATTCCACAGAAAATAACTTTAAAATCTTCAATTGGGCATTTCCGTTCTTTAAAGTCAGTTTCTGGCAGTATGGTCCCCAGACATGAGCTTTGTTTTTCTTTCCCCACAGAATCCACTGGCTCCTTTCTCCTCCTTTCACTTTGCATTAAAATAAATTCCTCTTCTATTAGGCAGAGCACTCCAATCTTGCCCCAGCAACTAGCTGCAGTCTGTGTACCCAGTTTGTGTACCTGTCTTGGCGGTCCTCTGTTGGCATCTTTGTTACTTCAGCACCCAGCAAGAGGTACAAAACAACACCTGCATGGGTGCTTTAGGACCTTAGGAAGATGATAGGTTTGTATTAGGTTGGTGCAAAAGTAATTGTGGTTTTTGCCACAACATTAATGGCAAAAACCGCAATTACTTTTGCACTAACCCATATAGTCAGCCCTTACTCTTCTGTTGTCAGTAGGAGAAGAACCATGTACACCCTTGATGAAATAACTCAGGTTATATTTGATGAGTTCTTAATAATATGCAAGAGGCTTTTACTATTAATGTCCCGACTCTCCTCACTCTGTGACTGGTATCAAAGATCTAGTCCTGGTGGGGTCTGACTCAACATCTTTCTTCAGCTCTCTGTTCTTGTCCCTTACACTATGAAGCAATGTCTCCATCCTGCCTTTTCATCCTTCTCACAGTTCTTAGCTGCTGCTGGGTAACCTCAGGAATGGCTTGTAATGCCACAGTGTGGCATGTCTATGTGTGTATGTCTATGTGTGTCCTGGGTTGAGGGAGGAGTGGCTGTCACAACAAATACTCATTTTTGTGTTTGTAGCTTTTTCAGATTCTTGTTTATATGGTTAGAAGTTGTTTGGTTCCAGCAAAGACTCTCTGCCTATGGCATATCTGTACCTAAATTATGCAGTTGTTCCCAGGTGTGACGGTAGAGCCAACAGCTGTTCTATATCTTCACTTGGGCTATGTCTAGTTCCACTGTAAATCTTGTACTAAAAAGGCAGTACAAGAAAAGTCCATTTTTCTCTACTGTTTTTTCTCCAGCTTTTTATTTTGAACAAATTGAAACTTACAGAAATGCTCTAGATTCACTTTCATTTACCAGTTTTAATATTTTGACACATTTGCTGTCTCTGTTATACAAACACTGACACAGACATTTTTCTAACCCATTTGAAAATGAGCTGCAGATATGATGTCTCAGCCCTAAATACTTCAGAATATATTGCCTAAAAGCAAGACATTCTCCTACATCATCATAATACTGTTGTCATACTTGAGAAATTTAACACTAATAATTATACAATAATATCTTAATACAGCCCATATTCTCATTTTCATAGTTTATTCCCATAAATTCTTTGATGCTTTTATTTTGATTCCAGAATCTGATTAAGGATCATACATTGCATTTAGTTGTTATTTTACTTAGAAAAGTTTATCTCAAACGGTTTCTCTTTTTTTTCATGGCATTAACATTTTTGAGGAGTCTTAATTATTTTGTTGAGGTCTGACAATTTGGATTTGTCTGATTGTTTCCTCATTAATAGATTCAGATTAGACTTATTTTATTTTATTTTGAGACAGGGTCTTACTCTGTTGCCCAGACTGGAGTGCAGTGGCACAATTTTGGCTCACTGTAGTCTCTGCCTGCCAGGTTCAAGCGATTCTCATGCCTCAGCCTCCCGAGTAGCTGGGATTACAGGTGTGTGCCACCACACCTGGCTACTTTTTATACTCTTATTAGAGACAGAGTTTTGCCATGTTGACCAGGCTGGTCTTGAACTCCAGTAATTAAAATGCAAATATTCCTAAATTTGAAAAACTGAAATCCAAAACACTTCTGGTCCCAGCATTTTGGATAAGAAATACTCAACCCGTGTGTGGTACAAAAATAGACCAAAACTCTAAGAAAGCAACCAGGCTTACTTATTATCAAGACACAGCGCCCTGAGATCCTCAAAGCCTGCTCCAAACTAAGAGTCTTCCTAAATAATAGGACTCCCCTAAGTAGCATCAAACAGAAGATGTTCAAGCCATGTCTCTTAAACCTAGCATTTTTATGGTTCTATGTGGATGGCAGGATTAGTAGGATTCTTAACAACTATAACACTCTCTGAAGAGGGGTAGCATAACCTTCATAGTGCCAGCAGTCTTTTAAGGAAGCACTCATACAGTGTTTAAAGCATTATTATAGTTAATATTAAGCAATATAAAGCAATAGTATAGTCAATAAAGAAAAACAGCAGTCAGAGGTGGGTAATTTGTTTTAAACCTAAACATTATAGTAGCAAGTTAGGATTGATCCAGCAAATAGTAACTCTAGTAACAACTCTTGGAATAAATCTTAAACATGATCTGTTTGATACTAATACTAACCACAATTTATGACTCACTAGTCAGTTGTTCTTCTATTTATTTTGAAGTTATGAAGATAAATCAATTAGATTATGCTATATTTCCAATATTATAAGTTAATAGATTGAAAATAGAGATCGGAAAATTAAGCTATTTTTGAGATTCCTTAGTTATTGATTCTTGAGTGAATGATTAAAAATTATTAAGCAGAAAATAAAAGCCTGTTGTTAATATCTACACAGTATTATGTTGCAATATAATAAGTGTTATGAAATGTGTGCTAAAAATTATAGACTAGATGATTGCAGTTTCTGCAACGTAAGATTTTTATTGATTTTCACAGTAAATGAATTTCTTGTACTTAAAGATAACATTCGTTTGTGTAACCCTTTTTTGAAGCAGTTCACATGTATATTTCCTTTAATTCTCAAATTTCAAAATAATGCCTTTAAAAAGCATTGCCATTTTAAACTGTCACACTATTTTTTTTTTACATTTAAAATTAGAGATAAAGAAAAAATATTTACTTGTTGAAACATAAGGCATGACTAAATCAAATCTCTTCACTATTTTCAAATTATATAGGATCATCTGAAATGGCAATTATGTTTGTACCAGATCTAGTAAAGCACATTGTGTTATTGGAGGAACAATAGAAAGCACTTTCATGGACATTTGATTTCATACACTCAGAATTTTGGAGGGAGAAGACCTTGCCCTTCATTACAGTCCTGTAATTGGGTTTTCTTGTCCCTACTTTCAGAGGATGTAATTCAGTTTTGGTGAACTGAGTGACTTCAGCTATTAAGTGAAACAAATTTCTGAGAGATGATAATGTCATTGAATGTGGGTAACAAATGTGGGGGAGACGTCTGTATGAAGAAAATTCTCAAATTGCACATTGCATAGTTTGAATACTTGCTTGTTTGAATATTTGTTTTTGTACAGAGACTGATGACTTTACAAATTTTGATCATACAGGCATACTTCAGAGATATGCAGGGTTAGGACCAGACCGGGGCAATAAAGTGAATACCGTAATAAATCAAGTCATACAAGCTTTTTGGTTTTCCAGTGCACATAAAAGTTATGTTCACACTGTACTGTAGTCTGTTAAGTGTGAAATAGCATTATGTCTAAAAATCAATGTACATACTGTAATTTAAAAATAAGTTGCTAATCCCAGCACTTTGGGAGGCTGAGGCAGGCGGATTGCCTGAGGTCAGGAGTTCAAGACCAGCCTGGTCAACATGGTGAAACCCTTTCTTATTAAAAATACAAAAAAAATTAGCCGAGTGTGGTGGTGGGTGCCTGTAGTCCCAGCTACTCAGGAGGCTGAGGCGGGAGAATCGCTTGAACCCTGGAGGCGGAGGCTGCAGTGAGCCAAAATTGCACAACTGCACTCCAGCCTGGGCGGCAGAATGAAACTCCATCTCAAAACAAATAAACAAACAAACAAACTGCCAATGATCATCTGAACCCTCAGGAAGTTGTTCAAATGGAGGGTCTTGCCTTGATGTTGATGGCTGCTGACAGAGGGGTTGCTGAGGATTGGGATAGCTGTGGCAATTTCTTAAAATAAGATAACAGTGAAATTTGCTGTATTGATTGATTCATTCTTTCACGAAAGATTCTTCTGTAGCCTGTGATGCTGTTTGAGAGCATTTTACCCACAGTAGAACTTTCAAAATTGGAGTCAGTCCTCTCAAACCCTGCCACTGCTTTAGCAACTACATTTATGTTATATTCTAAATCCTTTGTTATAATTTCAACAACGTTTATAGTATCTTCACCAGTAGTAGATCCCATTTCAAGAAACCACTCTTCTTTGCTCATTTAAGAAGCAACTCCTTATCCTTTAAGTTTTATCATGATATTACAGCAGTTCAGTCACATCTTCAGGCTCCACTTCTAGTTATCTTGCCATTTCCACCACATCTGCAGTTACTTCCTCCACTGAAGTCTTGAGCCCATCTAAGTCTCCCATGAGGGTTGAAATAAACTTCTTCCAAAGTCCTATTAATGATGATATTTTGACATCCTCCCATGAATCAGAATGATTTTAATGGTATCTGAAATAGTTAATCCGTTCCAGATTTAAATTTCATTTTCCCAGGCTCATCAGAGGAATCACTATGGCAACTAGAACCTTATGAAACATCTCTCTTAAATAATAAGACCTGAAGGTTGAAATGACTCCTTGCTTCATGGGCTGCAGAACAGATGCTGTGTTAGCAGGCATGAAACCAACATTAATCACTTCATCCGTCTCCACCCGAGCACTTGTGTAACCAAGTGCATTGTCAATGAGCAATAATATTTGGAAAAGAATCTTTTTTCTGAGCAGTAGATCTCAAGAATGGACTTAAAATATCCAGTCAATCATGCTAAAACAGATGTGCTGTCATCTAGGCTTGTTGCTCCATTTGTAGATCACGTGCAGAGTAGATTTACTGTAATTCTTAAAGGTCCTAGGATTTTTAGAATGGTCAATGAATATTGGCTTCAAGTTAGTCACTGGTTGCGTTAGGTCCTAACAAGAGAGTCAGCCTGTCCTTTGATGTTTTGAAGCCAGCCATTGACTCCTCTCTGACGAGAAAAGTCCTAGATGACATCTTCTTCCAGTAGGAGGCTTTTTCATCTGCACTGAAAATCTGTTGTTTAGTGCAGACACCTGCCTCAGTTATGTTAGCTAGATCTTCTGGATAACTTGCAGCTTCTACATCAGCATTGCTGTTTTACCTTGTACTTTTATCTTATGGAGATGGCTTCTTTCCTGAAACCTCATGAACCAACCTTTGCTAGTTCAGACTTTTCTTCTGCAGCTTCCTCACTTCTCTCAGCCTTCATAGAATTGAAGAGAGTTAGGGTTTTGTTCTGGATTAGGCTTTGACTTAAGGAAGTGTGGCTTGTTTGATCTTCCATCCAGAACATTAAAACTGTCTGCATATCAGCAATAAGGTTGTTTCACTTTTAATTTCCTTTAATAATTTTTGTTTTGCATTCCAGACTGTTAGGCATAAGAGGCCTAGCTTTTGGCCTCTCTCAGATTTTGACGTGCCTTCCTCACTAAGTTCAATCCTTTCTAGCCTTTGACTTAAAGTGAGAGATGAACAACTCTTTCTATTAATTGAACACGTAGAGGCCCTTGTAGGCTTATTAGTTTTCCTAATTTTAATATTGTTGTGTGTCAGGGAATTTGGAGGCCTGTTGGGAGGGAGAGAGATGGGAGAGTGGCTGATCGGTGGAGCAGTTAGAACACACACATTTATCCATTAAGTTTGCCATCTTATTGGGCATGGTTCAAGGCACCTAAAGCAATTACAATAGTAATATCAGAGATTACTGATCACAGATCACCATAGCAGATATAGTAATAATGAAAAAGGTTGAAATATTGTGAAAATTACCAAAACGTGACACAGCGACGTGAAGTGACCACATACTATTGGGAAAATGGCACTGATAGACTTGCTTGATGTAGGGTTGCCACAAACCTTCAATCTGTAACAGACGTTATCTGTGAAGCATGGTAAAGGGCAATGAAACGCAGTTTGCCCATGTATCTTACTGTCAATCATACTGAACTCTCCAGTTAATCTAATAAACAGCTTTTAAAAATTGCATTCTAGTAACATTATACATTATCAGCAGACCTTTTCAATCTTTTCAGCATTCCCTTGTGGGAGTATTTCATTCATAAATAGATATGTATGTCAGTTTCATAAAGGATGGTGAGCTTGGTAGAAAAGAGTAAATTGGCTCAGTCTTTCTATAGCAGTACTAGAAATATTCAGTAGTCTGAGGTAGAGCTAAAATGTAGGAAACACTTATTTCTGACATGGTCTTTTTCATTCTGTGGAGTCTTTTAGATACCCCTGCTTGCATTGAAAGACATCATTATTTTAGTGTGACTTAATAATATCAGATTGCTTGTATTTAATTCTATGCTGTTTTTTGTTGATGGAAAGATGAACTTACTAATATGTTTAGTATATATACAGAAAAATGACGTTATTAAAACTGTGATAGTACATTGCTTAATTATGTCCAAAGTGAGCTTTTCAGAAAGGTTTATGCTTAACAATTTTAGGACTTTTGTTACTTAATTTGATTCTACCGCCTACTTTTAAATATTTTGCAACCAAGGGGAGCTTAGGCAAAAAAGTAAAACCAAAAATGGAATATTCCTTTGTAGCAGCACTGTGAATGAAAACACTAAAATTGATGACTACAAAGAGTTCTCAAGTACTGGTTATGGATAGTTTTGCTGAAATTCATGGGAAAGAAGACAAACAATAGATAAATAATCAACTCAAAATATTCTAAAATTTGGCATAACAGTTTCTTACTGGTACTTTCCTCCTTTTCCTTTTAAGATGTAGTTGCATCTTTTTTGGTATTTTCTTGTTGGCAATTCATGATACTAATGCTTTACATGATCTTAAGCCACGTGTTTCTCTGTCAGTAATATTTCTCACATGCTAGTTTTGCTGTTTGTGGAATAAAGTCCAGTAGTTGGTTTTACAACACGCCATTTAAATTATTTGTTAAAAAATAATTTTATTATATTTATAAATAGCAGTTTTTCCTTGGAATGTCTTAGTAAATTTAGCAAGTGTACTATATTACGAATTTTTTTTTTCAGTGTACCCGTGTAATGTGGACACCACCTCTCCGTGAAAGCTTCTCATATCCGTTTCTTGTTCTTCAAATGTTGCTAGTGACTCATATTCTCAGGTAACTTTGACTTAACCTCATTTCTTTTTGCATTAAATAATTTAAACTAGAATTTCTTAATCT
>NW_012116289.1:2021578-2022848 GCF_000951035.1 Colobus angolensis palliatus | reverse complement strand
CCGGGGACCGAGCGCTGCTTGCTTTAGTCCATCTGCACCATGGAAGGTAGTGTTAGTTTCCTGTTGCTGTGTAGCCAGTCACCACATACTGGGATCTACTGTCTTGGAGTTCTCTAGCTCCGAAGTTTTACAGTCAGGGTATTGGAGGTGCTACAGTCTTCCAGAAGGCACAAAGTGGGAGGGGAGAGAATCAATTTTCTTGCCTTTTCTAGCTTCTAGAGGCTGACTGCATTTCTTGGGAGGCTGCCTGCATTTCTTGGGAGACCGCCTGCATTTCTTGGGAGACCGCCTGCATTTCTTGGCTTGTGTGGCTCCTTCATCTTCAAAACCAGCAATGGTGGATTGGGTCCTCCTTTGTCAGTTCACTCCAACTTTCTCTTCAGCTTCTCTTCCACTTTTGAGTACCCTGTGGTTACATCGGGCCCACCTGGATACTCCAGGATATATTCCCTACTGTCAGGCCAGGTGATTAGTCATCTTCATTCTGTCTGCAGCCCTACTTCCCCTTTGCCATGCAACATGATGTGTTCACAGGTTCCAGGGATTAGGGCACAGATATTTTTGGAGGCCATTATTCTGCCTTCCAGGATGGGGCCTCTCCAGTGGCTGCTTCCTGCCTTCAAGAGCTGCCTTCTGTTGGATTCTTCTCTGTTTTTGGCTCTAGGTGCCTCTGTGACAAGCTTTTTATGTTTTCTTTAGTCTCTTATCATTGTCCTTTTCAGCCTTACCCACCTCTTCATACCTGTCTTTACTTTTTGCTGAAAAGTTTTAGAGAAATTTCCTTTCTTTAGAGCCTTCTTCATTGTCTCTGTTTATATTCTGGTTGACATTTCCCTTCTCATATTCCTGGCCATCTGAAGCTGAATCAGCTGCTGCTTTCACCACTCCTGATTCAGATCCATCCCATCTTGATCTTCCTCGCCATCTTCATTGGCAGCTTGTCACTTCTGATTGCGATGGCTTTCCTGGTTATGCTCCTTAGTTGGCATGGCTCCCTGCTTGCTTGGTGTGGCTGTGACTGCTTGCTTGGAAGTGTGGGCTTTCATTTTGCTTTCTTGGACACTGCAGTCTTTTTTTCTGAAGGATAGCAACCTTCTCTCTATTGGCCATCTTCATCTTCTGATATTTCATCCTTAGTACTGACATTGTCTCCTTTGGAAGAGCAGCCATTTCCTTTAGTTCTTGGTTTCTACCTGTAGTTGACATATTGTGACATGAGAGGGAGGTGGTGGGTGGTGATGGCTTGGGGGAGCCAAGAAGAAGCTGAGCA
>NW_012116289.1:2018273-2020438 GCF_000951035.1 Colobus angolensis palliatus | reverse complement strand
GCCTGTAATCCCAACACTTTTGAGAGGCCAAGGTGGGGTTCACTTGATGCCAGGAGTTTGAAACCAGCCTGGGCAACAGGACCAGACCTCATCTCTACAGAATGAAAAGTTTTAGTATGGTGACGCATGCCTGTAGTACTAGCTACTTAGGAAGCTGGTGTGGGAGGATCACATTAGTCCAGGAGGCTGAGACTGCAGTGAGCTATGATCACACCACTGCACTCCAGCCTGGGCAACATAGCAAGACCATATCTTTACAAAAAAGCAAAAAAGTTCATTTACTGAGTGTCAACTATCCACGCATGTGAAACACACCAGCATTCATATTACTACATTCTAACAGCATGGGGGAAAGTGGGAAGACAGAAGATAAATAATAAACATAGTAAATGGGTAAATTATGTAGGATGTTAGAAGGTGATAAGGATTTTAGGCGAGGTATGGTGACTGGGGAGGCTGAGGCAAGAGGACATTTGAGCCCAGGAGTTTAATACCAGCCTAGGTGAAACCCCCATCTCTATTAAAAAAAAATACAAAAAAAAGATTTTAGAAGAAAGAAAAGGTCAGGGTAAGGCAGATCAGGAGCACCAAGATCGGGGGTAGGAGATGGAAAAATCAAATGAGGTGGTCAGGGCAGGTCTTCTTGAGAAAGGGGAGTAGAACAAAGATTGGAAAAAGGAGAAGGAGTTAGCTGAGTAGATATGAAAGAAACTGATCTCTAGGTTGGTGGAACAGCTAGAACAAAGACCCAAAAGCTGGTTGGTTGATATTCTTGAATGGTCGTCATTTAAAAACAAACATTTGTCTTCTCTCTCATTAGTTTTTATAATTTTGATGTTTTCTTTTCCTGATAATTTTACAGTTGTCATAATATCCCATTATTTTCGTTTTCTTAATAATTTATACATATAAAAGAACATTTATAATGTGTAAGGAAGTTATAAACACAGTCATAAAATAAACAACCAGGAGCCTATTCTCCAAATGGAAAATAGAACCTTATCGTCACTTTTAAGTCCTGTATGCCCTGCACTCATCCCCTCACTGCTCCTAGAGGTAACCACTATTCTGACTTTTTGAATTGTAATCAATTTGCTTTTCTTTATAACTTTACCGTACGTAGATTACTAAATAATACATATTTTTATTATTAAATGTTCACATTTTTTGTTAGGTTTATACAAATGGCATTTTATAAATACTATTTTTTCACTCAGATTTCTGCTACTTATATGTAACTAGAATTCAAATATTTTCACTGCTATATATTTTCCATCATATAAATAAAGTGTAATTCATTTGTTCATTTTCTTGTTGAAGGACGTTTAGGTTCTCTCCTCTCCCCCCCAACTTCTTTTTTTACTTCTAAATAATGCTGTAGATTCTTCATTTATCTCCTGGGGCACATACGTTGAGAGTATCTCTAGGGTGTTTTACCTAGTAGTAAACTTGTTGGGTGGTAAATTATGTACATATTCGACTTTTTTTCTTAGAAGAAAGAAAAGGTCAGGGTAAGGCAGATCAGGAGCACCAAGATCAGGGGGTAGGAGATGGAAAAATCAAATGAGGTGGTCAGGGCAGGTATTCTTGAGAAAGGGGAGTAGAAAATACCAAATTATTTTTCTAACGTGATTGGACTACTTCCAACAGCAATGTATTATTCCAATAGCAGCTTATGTTATTCTACATCCTTTTTTATTTTATCAATCTGGTTCATGTAAAATGGTATCTTGTAACCTTAATTTGCATTTGCTCTGATTCATAATGAAGCTGAGCATCTTTTGGTATGTTTATACGCCCTTCATGTTTCCATTGTTGTAAATTCTTATTGAGATATTTTACCAGTTTGTCTTGCGTCCAAAAGAAAATGACATCTATTTTAGTCAGTGCAGTGTAATCCATTATTTTTGTTATATATGTTGATGCTCAAATTGTTCCACACTTGTCCAACTATTCCAGCTGACTTCTCTTTCCTTTTAACATGTCCTTATCATGCTTTGAGCACTTTTAAAAAGAAATTAATAAATGTTAAGTTTCATGAAATGCTTTTCTACATCTGTTTAGATGATTCTGTGTATTTCCCCCTCTTTAATCTGTTACTCTAATGAATTAACATTAATTAATTTTCCAGCATTAAGTAAACTTGTTTTTCTGGGCTAAACACA
>NW_012116289.1:2014161-2016258 GCF_000951035.1 Colobus angolensis palliatus | reverse complement strand
TTTTTTGAGACAGGGTCTTGCTCTGTTGCCCAGGCTGGAGTTCAGTGGTGCAAACATGTCTTACCACAGCCTTGACCTCCTGGGCTCAAGGGATCCTTCTGCCTTGGCCTCCCAAAGTGCTAGGATTGCAGATGTGAGCCACCACAATCGGCCTGGGTTTTGACAAATGTATAATGACATCTGTCAACCATGTAGTATCTTGTAGAACAGTTTCACGGCCATAAAGTTCCTCTGTGCTCCACCTGTTCATCCCTCCTTCCCCCAACCATGACAACCACTGATCTTTTTACTGTCTCCATAGTTTTGCCTTTTGTATGGTGTCATGTGTTTGAAACCATACAGTATGTAGCCTTTTCATATTGGCTTCTTTCACTTAGTAAAAAGCAAATAAGTTTCCTCCAAGTCTTTTCATGGCTTGATAGCTCATTTCGATCTTGATTATTATTAACATTATATGGATGTACCACTGTTTATTTTTTCACCTATTGAAGGACATGTTGGTTAACTCCAAGTTTGGGCAATTATGAATAAAGCTGCTGTTAAACATCTGTGTGCAGGTTTTTACATGGATGTTTTAGTTCATTTGAGTAAATACCGAGGAAGGTGATATTTGGATAGTATGGTGAGAGTATGCTTAGTTTTTAGGAAATTGTCAAACTGTCTTCCAAAGTGGCCAAACCATTTTGCATTACCACCAGCAGTAAATGAGAGTTCCTGCTGCTTCACATCCTTGTCAGCATTTGATGGTATCACAGTGGATTTTGGCCATTTTAATAGATGTGTAATGGTATCTCATTGTTTTAATTTGGTTGAACGTCTTTTAATATGCTTTTTTGGCCATTCTAATAGATGTGTATTGGTATCTCATTGTTTTAATTTGCTAGAACATCTTTTAATATGCTTTTTTTGGCCATCTGTGTATCTTTTTTGGTGAAGTGTCTATTAAGATCTTTTGCTCGTATTTCCTTGGGTTGTTCATTTTCTTATTGTCAAGTTTTAAGAATTCTTTGTACGTTTTACATAACAGTCCCTTATCAGATGTGTCTTTTGCAAATACCTTTTCTAAGTCATTGTCCTGTCTTTCACAGAGCATGCGTTTTTAATTTTAATGAAGTTCAGCTTATCAGTCATTTCTTTCATAAATTGTACCTTTGTTGTTTTATGTGAGAAGTCATCACCATACCTAAGTTCATCTAGGTTTCCTCCAATGTTATCTTCTAGAAGCTTTATAGTTTTGCAATGTGCATTTAGATCTATTGTCTGTTTTGAGTTAATTTTCGTGAAGAGTGTAAAGTGTAAGTCTAGAATTTGTTTTTTTGTATGTGGATCTCTAGTTCCAGCACCTTTTGTTGAAAGAGCTATTTTTGCTCCACTGTATTGCCTTTGCTCCTTCGTCAAATATCAGTTGACTATATATGTGAGTCTATTTCTGGGCTCTATATTTTGTTCCCTTGATCTGTTTGTGTCTTCTTTCACCAATACCACACTGTCTTGTTTATAGTCACTTTATAATAAATCTTGAAGTGGGGTAGTGGCAGTCCTCTGACTTTGCTCTTCTTCGGTATTGAGTTGGCTCTATACTGCGTTTTTTATATATCCGTATAAACTTCAGAATCACTTTATTGATAACTTGCTAGGCTCACTTTTGGGATTGTGTTGAATCTATAGATCAAGTTGGGAAAAACTGACATCTAGACAATATGGAATCTTCCTGTGCATGGAATAATGCTTCATGTATTTATAAAGTTCTTTGATTACTTTCATTGAAGTTGTGTAGTTTTTCTCAGATAGATTTTTTATATAATTAAATTTGTATCTAAGTGCCTCATTCCAGGAATGCAGAAATGTGCTGATATTAGAAATTCTGTTAATATTATTTATCACTTTAAGAAGTTTAAAAAATCCTTAGCCGGGCGCAGTGGCTCAAGCCTGTAATCCCAGCACTTTGGGAGGCTGAGACTGGCGGATCACGAGGTCAGGAGATCGAGACCATCCTGGCTAACACGGTGAAACCCCGTCTGTACTAAAAATACAAAAAACTAGCCGGGCGAGGTGGCGGGCGTCTGTAGTCCCAGCTACTCGGGAGGCTGAGGCAGG
>NW_012116289.1:2009905-2012691 GCF_000951035.1 Colobus angolensis palliatus | reverse complement strand
GTCGGTTCCAAGTCTTTGCTGTTGTGAACAGTGCTGCAATAAACATATGTGTGCATGTGTCTTTATAGTAGAATGATTTATAATCCTTTGAGTATATACCCAGTAATGGGATTGCTGGGTCAAATGGTATTTCTGGTTCTAGATCCTTGAGGAATTGTCACACTATCTTCCACAACAGTTGAAGTAATTTGCACTCCCACTAGCAGTGTAAAAGCATTCCTATTTCTCCACATCATCTCCAGCATCTGTTGTCTCCTGACTTTTTAATGATCATCATTCTAACTGGCATGAGATGGTATCTCATTGTGGTTTTGATTTGCATTTCTCTGATGGTCACTTATGATGAGCTTTTTTTTTCATATGTTTGTTCACTGCATAAATGTCTTCTTTTGAGAATTGTGTGTTCAGATCCTTTGCCAACTTTTTGATGGGATTGTTTGTTTTTTTCTTGTAAATTTGTTTAAGTTCCTTGTAGATTCTGGATATTGGGGCTATGTTCTATAATATCTGAAGAGAGCTGTTAAGGAAAATAATGAAAGCCCAATAGACAGATAAGCAGTGGGAATAAGCAGTTCACACATACAGACAAAACAACACAACCAGCAAATAGAATAAAAGATGCTGTGTTTCATCTACTGTTAAAAGAATGGAAAAGTGAAACCATGAAGTAACATTTTTTCCCTACTGGATTGGCAAATATCTAAAAGAATAATCCAATGCTGCCAGAATATATATCCATAGGAACTCTCTCCTGCCCAGTTGGTGGGAAAGTGAATTGGCACAATCTTTTCATAGGTCAATTTGTCAATATTTGTATTGAATGTAAAAATGTGTATATCCTTGATCCATCAATTTTCACTTCTAGTAATTTATTTGTAAATGTACTGACATGTACATAAGGTATACACATAAGGATGTCTATCATAGCTGTGTTTGTATTAGGAAGATCCAAACAAAACAAAATAGAAGTCGAAAGCACTTAAATGTTTAGCAGTATTCAGAGGACTAGTTAAATAAATTAGCGTACATCTATAGAATAGAATGCTTTTTCCAGTTCTTAAGCAGAATGTATTATTAGATTGGCTTGCATGCATATGGAAAGCTCTGTGAAACATATTATGAATAAAAGCAAGAAATAGTATAGCTTATGGGGTAAGTGTCCATTTGTGGTTTAACAAAATATGTAAACTAGAATTTATACATGTTATCTGGAAGGAGGCACAGGAAACTGCTGATGGTTATCTCTGGGAGTTTGAAGTGTGGTGTGGAGAATGGGCTGTTTTAATCTTATAGTCCCTTTTGAACAGTTGGAATTCTGTTTATCATGGGCATGTGCAGTTTCACAATAAAAAACAAAAGTTTTTTGTTTTATGTGCACTACTTATATTTTTTTCTTGGATTTTTCCAGATTTCTCTTGCACTTTGCTTTGTTTCGATGTTTGGGAACTCAATGTTATTAACTTCTTATTATGCTTCTTCTTTGGTAATTATTTGGGTAAGTATTAACACTTATATGGCTATTTTTGAAACTAGTGGTTTAACAATTTTTTCTTCACTGACTTAGGATTCATGAGGGTTTTCTGTAGGAACCATCTTAGGTGTCTTACTGAATATTCTAGATGTGATGGTGTTCAAGTACTCCTAAAACAGGAAAAAAAAAAAAAAAAAGGAAAAATTAGTAACATTCCAGAAGGTTTCTGTGCTTTCTTCTCCCTTCCTCCTTTCCATTTTTATCCTACTACTGCTCCACTTTTTGAACCCCTTTCCTCTCATTGCAATCTTTGTAACAGCCACCCCTCTACATTCCACTGTGATCAGAAGATCAAGGCCTTGATTACTTTGTTTGTTTTTTGGGTTTTTTTGGTTTGCTTTTTGCCCCTTGTCTACTTGTATGGACTGTTCAGATGGTTTAAATAAGGTGATGATTCAATTTTATTTTGCTAAATCACTACCAAGAACATCTTTAGATTATGGAGAGATTATTTTACAGAATTAGAACAAATTGATGGAAGGTCATCTAATTCCTTCTACCACATTTGGCAGGATGACTATGTTTTTGTTTGTTTTGTTGTGTGTGTGTGTCTGTGTGTGTGTGTTTTGACAGAGTTTCGCTCTTGTTGCCTATGCTGGAGTGCAATGGCGCAATCTTGGCTCACTCCGCCTCCTGGGTTCAAGCGATTCTCCTGCCTCAGCCTTCCGAGTGGCTGGGATTACAGGCATATGCCAGCATTCTTGGCTAATTTTGTATTTTTAGTAGAGACAGGGTTTCTCCATGTTGGTCAAGCTGGTCTCGAACTCCCGACCTCAGGTGATCTGCCCACCTCGGCCTCCCGAAGTGCTGGGATTAGGTGTGAGCCACTGCGCCCAGCTGGCAGGTTGACTTTGTAAGTCTAAAAGTCTTCTGAAATTTACAGACTGCCTCATTTTTGGTGGGTTTCCATTAAAATGTTTTGCAAACTTATTTTTCCTTATGTTTAAAGTGCATGTGCTTTAGTTTCCCAATGACTTTAAAAGCGTATTGCACTGTCGTAATTGGAATATATTCTACTTCTTGAGTTATTAAGTTACTTAGATCATTTGGGGTTTCTTAATTTCTAGAACCCATTACGTTTGAAACCTCCGTTTTCATTTATTTTACAAATAATATTTTTTTAAAGACCCATTTCTTGACCGAGTGCAGTGGTTCCTTCCTGTAATCCCAGCACTTTGGGAGGCTGAGGCGGGCGGATCACGAGGTCAGGAGATCGAGACCATCCTGGCTAACAAGGTGAAACCCCATCTCTACT
>NW_012116289.1:2008711-2009546 GCF_000951035.1 Colobus angolensis palliatus | reverse complement strand
TAGTTCTTCACTTCTGTGTACTCTGTTTATTATTAGGAAAGGTGACAAAGTACTCAGTTGTATGTTTTACATATGTACTTTGTCATGTACTACTATCACCCAGGATAAAGTACATGAATCTTGGTACTATGGACAGGGAAACCAATGAATCGAATATTACATATAAATAAAATCTAATTTAAGTACATTTTGTAGGACATTTCAGTTCTATATGTCAGGTATGCTGCTAGGTGCTTCACACTGAGCTGCATCTTAGGTGTGAATTAAGTATATTTATGTGTATTCCATATATTTTGGTGTATTAAAATAAATGATAACATGGAATACAGCATGTTTGTGCATATTTAACTATAAACACTCATTTGTATATATTTATAATTAATCACTTTGAAACCTGAATTGTATCACATTTTGTATTCTCAGGTATTTAGAAACTTCCAAAAAGATTTAATTTGGTTTCAAGTATTTATGTCTGGATCTCTAATCATATTTTTGCCATGTTTGAAGTAGTTTTAGCTCCCCAAGGGTAATACAGTTTGGGAGCATTACCACCTGAAAAATACTTCAGAGAAGTATTTAGTTGATCGATTAAAATTTCGTTTGTTGTTTACCCTAAGAGTCGGTAATTTTTAGCTAAAGGAAAATCTTATCCCTGTATGACTGCTGTCCAAAATTCTGAAAATGTTATATACCTCTTGGCTCAGAGATAAATCAGATATGTCAAATCAGTCATAGACATTTACATATGGTGATTCTTTTTTCAACTTTAAAAAGTCATGCACTCACCTAATTGACTTTGGATAATAGGGCTGTACCTTGAAGTCACTGACTATAG
>NW_012116289.1:2006591-2008300 GCF_000951035.1 Colobus angolensis palliatus | reverse complement strand
GTTCGCCAGGATGGTCTCGATCTCCTGACCTCGTGATCCGCCCGTCTCGGCCTCCCAAAGTGCTGGGATTACAGGCTTGAGCCACCGCGCCCGGCCGAAGCAAGTTAAAGTTAATCCTGGGTATGTAGTTAAAAATTTCCAGTTTTATTTATTACTCATGTTTCATCTGAGAAACAGTGCATGTATGAAAATCTGTTAAAGGGAATTTAACTGCAGTGGTTGTATAAATCTCCTATAAAATATATTAATTTTGATAAGATTGTATGATTATATTTTTATTTTTAGTTATTGTCCCTTGATTTTGAGCAACATGCTTGATTTTAAATTGAGATGCATTTTTTAGCATTTTGTCTTGTAGACAGCAATATATATTTCATGTATGATTAAAGCATTTATTTTTTTCTTCCTAGCCTGTGTGTATGGAATATGAAGCATCAAAGTTATTTTTGTTTTCTTTTTTTAGGCTATTCAAGGATGTTTTTGGTTATTTGGAACTGTCATACTTAAATACTTGACATCTAAAATTTTTGGTATTGCAGATAACGTAAGTGCATTTTTTGCTTAAACTTGAAAGACTTGAATCGAATAGGCTAAGAATAAATTGAGTTATTCAAGTATTACTATTAAAATGAAATTCTAGGGTAAAGTCTGTTCACCTATTATTTTATCTCTTTAATATAATAGAAAGTAAATGTAATTGTATATAGATTTTCATTCTCCAAAATTAGTTTCTTAAAAAAATCTCTTATTGTATTGTTCCTTCTATGACACTAAAATTTTAAAGCAGGAAAACTCTAGAGATTAAAGATAGAATTTTAAGGTCTATACAGACATTTTTCTCTAGCTTCTTTTTAACTGGTAAAGACACCATATTCAGAGCCTTAGCTGGAGATCGTATTATAGTCTCGTTCTTTTTTCTCCCCAGTTGTCAAGTCATTACTTGTAAAAGGCTTTTATAAGCCTTTAGAGATAATTTTAATCCAAGTTAGTCTTATTTAGAGAAGATTTTTGTTTGCTTTTGGCATTAGGGTTGAAGGGAAGATAAAATGGAGAAGTCTGTCTTACAAAATTAAGGATTCTCCCTGTCCATAATTGCTTTGCCTATTTTATTTTGGTGTTTTAATCTGCACATCCTAAGTCAGGAGGCTGTCAAAGATTTAATTTAAAAAAGCAGCACAAGAACCAACATGGAAAAAATAAACTACTTTTTTTCCTATAATTTATTTTCATTGGTGATTTTCTTCTTTCTGTACTAGATTAATGTTACGGTTTTGAAATTGGGTTATGTGAAGTCCTAGGACTTCCCAGGACTCTTCCCTGAGAGCTGTGTACTCCCCCATCTCCTAGCCTCTCTTACCCAGGGCAGTTTAACCTTAATCTCTTTCATAAAGGTTTTCATAAGAACAAGGGTTGCTTTTGCTTAAAAGATTGAAAGCATGTGGACCATTAAATGGGTGGTCTACAATCTGTGGAAAGATTTTTAAAACTTTAAAACTATAGTTGAAAATGTATTCATTCATTCATTCGTTCATTCATTTAGTACCTCCTGTGTGCCTGACAATGGAAAGTATCCTAGAGATACAAAACTGAGTAAGGTATGGTCTAGCAGAAAATTCAGAAAATAAGAACAATTTCTAGCAGTTATAATACAGCGTAATAAAGGCTATGATGAAAAATTAAGTACAGAGTGCTGCAAGAATACACAGGAG
>NW_012116289.1:2004768-2006041 GCF_000951035.1 Colobus angolensis palliatus | reverse complement strand
TTACCCAGAGTTTCTCAGTTTTTTATGAATGAATGCTTCCCATGTCGTTGCTTCCTTTTGATTAATCTCTAGAACCCGATACGAGTGTTTTTTTTTTTTTTTTTTTTAATTTTGTCCAATTTTAAGGTTGTTTTGGAGAATGGGAAATACCAGTTTCTTCACTCTGCGGTATTTGGAAGTCGACTCATTTTTTGATATACGAGTGTTGATCTAGCTTATATCCTGGGATAAACCTCACCTGCTCAAATGTAGTATTTCTTTTCTATATTGCTGGATTTGGTTGGCTAATATTTTTAAGGATATTCATCTGTTATTCATGAGGAATATTCGTTGTAGTTTTCTTGTAATGATTTTGTCTGGTTTTGGCTTCAGGGTAATGTCATCTTCTAAAATTATTTGCAAGTGTTCTGTCTCCTGTTTTCAGAGAGATTTTTGTGTAGAATTGGTATTATCTCTTCCTTAAATGTTTGGTAGAATTTGACAGTGAAGCCCTCACGGCCTGGAGCTTTCTTTTTGTGTAGGTTTTTTTACTACAAATTCAATTTCATTAGGAAGCTCTCCAGTTCATCTGGAGTGAACTTTGGTAGTTTATGTCCTTAGAGGAATTTTGCCCATTTTATATATGTCATCAAATGGATAATGTTTTTTTGAGTTTAGTCAGTTAAAATTCTTACTGGAATTTTTGTGTATATGCATATATGGGAAGTGATCTTTTTGTTCTTTGGTTGGCTTCTCCTTGTTTGGATTTGGAATTAATATTGGTCTCCCATTAAGAGCTATTGTGGTTTTTGTTTTTTGTTTTTTTGTTTTGTTTTGTTTTCTTTTCTTTCCTACTTTCTGGCAACTTGGGAAAGTTTTTTTTGAAAGTTTAATAGTTCATCTATGTTTAACCATCTCAGTCTAGGGCTTTTTGGGAGGGAAAATACTTGGTTTCTCTTTCAGATATTTGAATGCTTTTTGTTCTATTCAAGTTTTCTATTTATTTTTGTTGGTGTTTTATGGTTTTCCAGAAATGTATCCATTTTACTTAGGTTTTACAACCACATAAAACCTCAAAACAGGGGAGGCACATGAACTGTCCCGGACTAACATTTTAAAGGTAAGTTCATCTACTAACATCACTTTTGAAAATTGTCAAATCCAGTTAGCTTTGACTTCTCACGAATCTCAGAAGCCTGTCTCACTAAAAGTTATGTTTTGAAGGCAAATTAAGGAGCTTAATTTATTTTCAGTGATTCTGTGTCTTGAATTATTTAGTTCACCTGACAAGGAT
>NW_012116289.1:2003009-2004718 GCF_000951035.1 Colobus angolensis palliatus | reverse complement strand
TCTTGGTACTATGGACAGGGAAACCATTGAATCGAATATTACATATAAATAAAATCTAATTTAAGTACATTTTGTAGGACATTTCAGTTCTATATGTCAGGTATGCTGCTAGATGCTTCACACTGAGGTGCATCTTAGGTGTGAATTAAGTATATTTATGTGTATTCCATATATTTTGGTGTATTAAAATAAATGATAACAAGGAATACAGCATGTTTGTGCATATTTAACTATAAACACACATTTGTATATATTTATAATTAATCACTTTGAAACCTGAATTGTATCACATTTTGTATTCTCAGGTATTTAGAAACTTCCAAAAAGATTTAATTTGGTTTCAAGTATTTATGTCTGGATCTCTAATCATATTTTTGCCATGTTTGAAGTAGTTTTAGCTCCCCAAGGGTAATACAGTTTGGGAGCATTACCACCTGAAAAATACTTCAGAGAAGTATTTAGTTGATCCATTAAAATTTCATTTGTTGTTTACCCTAAGAGTCGGTAATTTTTAGCTAAAGGAAAATCTTATCCCTGTATGACTGCTGTCCAAAATTCTGAAAATATTATATACCTCTTGGCTCAGAGATAAATCAGATATGTCAAATCAGTCATAGACATATACATATGGTGATTCTTTTTTCAACTTTAAAAAGTCATGCACTCACCTAATTGACTTTGGATAATAGGGCTGTACCTTGAAGTCACTGACTATAGAAATGAGCATGTGGATGGTATGTGGAAAGACGACCATGTGCTAAATTTTATATACTTGAGAATCTGTATTATTTAGAAGAATTTTTTGGTACTTGAATTTATGTCTATAAGTATTAACTGTGTATATTATGTTATTTTCTCTACTCAGGGTATTCTGGCAATGAAACCACATTTCCTGAAAATAAATGTATCTGAACTTAGTTTATGGGTAAGAATAAATCTATTTTAATGCTTATGTTTTTTCTTCTCTAAAATATATCATTGGTTTTATGTTTTAAGAAAATGATCTATGTAATCCAGGGGATCCAGCAGTTTCATAGTGTATTAGGGCTCAATTTTAATGTACCAAATTGCCCTTTGTATGAAGCAAGTTAAAGTTATCCTGGGTATGTAGTTAAAAAATTCCAGTTTTATTTATTACTCATGTTTCATCTGAGAAACAGTGCATGTATGAAAATCTGTTAAAGGGAATTTAACTGCAGTGGTTGTATAAATCTCCTATAAAATATATTAATTTTGATAAGATTGTATGATTATATTTTTATTTTTAGTTATTGCCCCTTGATTTTGAGCAACACGCTTGATTTTAAATTGAGATGCATTTTTTAGCATTTTGTCTTGTAGACAGCAATATATATTTCATGTATGATTAAAGCATTTATTTTTTTCTTTCTAGCCTGTGTCTATGGAATATGAAGCATCAAAGTTATTTTTGTTTTCTTTTTTTAGGTTATTCAAGGATGCTTTTGGTTATTTGGAACTGTCATACTTAAATACTTGACATCTAAAATTTTTGGTATTGCAGATGACGTAAGTGCATTTTTTGCTTAAACTTGAAAGACTTGAATCGAATAGGCTAAGAATAAATTGAGTTATTCAAGTATTACTATTAAAATGAAATTCTAGGGTGAAGTCTGTTCACCTATTATTTTATGTATTTAATATAATAGAAAGTAAATGTAATTGTATATAGATTTTCATTCTCCAAAATT
>NW_012116289.1:2000382-2000705 GCF_000951035.1 Colobus angolensis palliatus | reverse complement strand
CCTTCTGCTTCATGTAGATATCATATAGAATTTAGTCATGGTTTCTCCTAGATATAATTTCTCCTCTTTTCTTTGGTCATTGCTTTTGTAGACTATAGTGAACTTGAACATTTGGCAAATGTATTCTGTCTTTGTGCCCTAGTTTTCTTGTTTATGAAGTGAAAATAATTCCAGCTTCTTCACATCGCTTTTTATGGGAGGTAATGTGGCAGTGTGAGTGAGAATGCCTGATAACATGTGAATAATTATGTGAGAGGTGATTATCAGTCAAAAAGTACCTTTTATTCCAATGCCTGCCCATTTCTACTTCACTCAAGTACTCT
>NW_012116289.1:1998841-1999171 GCF_000951035.1 Colobus angolensis palliatus | reverse complement strand
CTCTTTACTCCAGTGGCCTGTCAGTCTTCATTTATTGTGTTCCGGCAAATGGTTTTGACACACAATGACTCACAAAGATATATGAGTTTTAGTGTGAAACCTGCTGAAACAAACAAACGAAGCATATCTTGCAAGACATTGAAATGCATGTTCATAGAGGATCAAGACGCCTTCAAATATTAGAAAGTTAGGATGTGGTGGAAGTTCTTTAACATTACTGAGAACATCATACATACTGCTACAACCTGAGAGTATTAAACATAAGTTATGTGATGAAAGAAATAATTTATTGAGGCATAGCATGGTTTCAGCTAATGTGAAGAAAATAGC
>NW_012116289.1:1987647-1992831 GCF_000951035.1 Colobus angolensis palliatus | reverse complement strand
TGGAGATAGGACTTTAGATTAGACGACCTCCCGTGATTGCTAAGTATGAAAGCACAGGGACTGTGTTTTGAATGCTTCTAGCGGTGATTATCAACCTCTGAGCCAACTCTCCAGTTTTCTGTGTGTACTGTTAAGGAGAGGTGTTGCCAACAACGTTGGCATGGTGGAAGCAGCACTGAATGTGAATTTGAAGCCAGAAGGTCTGGTTTCAAGACTGCAGTGCTTCTTAGTAGTTGTCTGCCTACAGGGCGATCGTTTAATCCATCTGAGCTTGTTGCTCATTTACAAAACGAGGATGATATCATCTACCCAACAGGGCTATTGAATATTAGCTTTGATCAGATACTTCACAAATATAAGATTATGTTGTTGTGATTATTATTTTCTGAGTTCTCTCTTATCTCTATACTTATATTTCCATTAGAAGTTTTACAGTTTAGAAGATACTTTAGTTAAAATATTGTTTTTCCCAACACAGCCTTTTAAAAGTGTTTCAAAATCTGTTTACAGGTTATTAGTGATATGTGGGGTGTCTTAGCTAAACAACAGACACATGCAAGGTAAATATGCTATTAAGAATTTTATTACCTCCTCTGTTCATTTATTAAATAGATATTTACAATGTATTAATTTTATACTTACATGTTGTGTACCTAATATTTGATAATATATATTTTTTTGTGGTCCATTCCCTTCTTGGCATTTCTTCTTATTTCCTATCTGTGTAGAACACAGCACATCACTTATTCATCCTTCAGATGTCATCCAGTACAATCTGACAGTAGCCCTGCACATAATCTACACTGGAAGGACACAGTTTTGTACTTCAGTTCAGCAGGGAAAGTAAATTATTATGTGAGTGATGTTAGGACCAGTGGACTGCCTTTTGGGAAATGAGCAGGGAAATATAAAACTGGAGTCATACTTCTCACTTTTCACAGAAAATAAATTTCAGATGAAGCAGAGAATTAGGTATAGGAAAAAAATAAAACCCCAAAATTAACCAATAGAGTAGGTTTATAATCTGAGAGTTAGGTCGATAGCATGCTTGATACTTTCCTCCATCACACCCTTTATTTTACTCTCTTACCATTTATCACCCTTTGTACTTAAATGTTGATGTGTGACCTGTGTCTCCTGAAGGGAGCGATCATTTTTGTTCAACAGTTTATATACAGTGCCTGCAAGACAGTAAAAAACAGTAGTTGAATGAGTATTTACATATGACTAATGAACACGAAAAGGTAGTCTTGATCCTGTGGTAAAGACATTCAGGTTAAAGTGAAGACCTTTTCATTTCTCATATTTCTAAAAATTAATAGTATATCCAGTGCTTGCCAGAGTGGGAGGTGGTGGATGGGAGGGAAGTTTGGCAGTACACAGTAAAACATATAGTGGGCCTGTCCTTCAGCCCTGCAGTTCCACCAGTGCAAGTCTACCCTCTAGAGACGCTCACAGAAATACAGAGATGATGGGGAGAAATGCCTTTGATAGTACTGTGTGTAATGTGAGAAATGGAAACATCCAAATATCTCCTATGATCAATCATAGAGTGCAATGTTAGGCCATCTTTATGGAAATAGGTCCAGTATACATTATTGAATTTTTAAAATTGCCAGTGTATGTGTGTATGTGTGTGTGTGTGTGTATATAGGATAATTATACTTCTGTTTAAACTTTGGAGATTTTTGTGTGTTTGTGCATAGAAGTGATCTGGAAAGATAAATCCTGTAATTATTAAGAGTGTGGGATTGGAGGATGGAGTGAAGATAGTTTTAACTCTGCTTTTATTCTTTTGTGGGATTTTTGGAGGACAAGGATTGTTCAATGTATGTATCTATGTGTGTGTGTGTGTGTGTGTGTGTATTTTTTTTTTTTTTTTTTGAGACAGAGCCCCGCTGTGTTGCACCGGCTGGAGCAAGCAGTGCAGTGGCACAATCTCGGCTCACCGCAACCTCCGCCTCCCGGGTTCAGGCGATTCATCTGCCTCAGCCTCCTGAATAGCTAGGTGACCACCACCACGCCTGGCTAATTTTTGTATTTTTAGTAGACATGGGATTTCACCATATTGGCCAGGCTGGTCTTGAACTCCTGACCTCGTGACCTGCCTGTCTTAGCTTCCCAAAGTTCTGGGATTATAGGCATGACTCTATATTTTATAATTTGAATATACACACCCTTATTCCCTCACCTCCAAGTCTCTGCCAACATAATGATAAATTATTGCACGTGCTCCTGAGAGAATCCTTGTTCTCATTTAGAAACAATTTGCTGTAACTATGCCCTTGTTTTTACCTGTAACATTTGAGTTGAGGACAGGGGGAAAGAAAAGGTTCTGGTTTACAATGCCAAAATTTTTCTTCATTTGAGGTGCAATTATTTTTGAAGAGCTGAGGAAGAAGCTACAAAGTTTCAGCTCTAGTATGCAACTCTGGAAGAGGAAGGTAGAGCTTTTCACAGAAACAAAGCCGTCCCTTCAAGAATAATAACTCACCTATAGAAATAATTATAGGGAACCATTGAGCTTCATGGGGTTTTCAGTTCAAATAGGATCAGAGCTCTTTTTTGGAAGAGGAGTGGCATGTTGACATTTTATTTTGCATAACTACGAAAGCCCGTGTAAAAAGGGGAAGAGTAGGACATACATTTTAACTATAAAAGACGTGAATGCCAATATTCTCTTTACTCAAAGATCCAGGAAGTAAAGTGGGATAGAGCCAGCATGATGTAGTAAAAAGTGTATTGGTTCTGAAGTCAGTCAGAATATACTCCTGGCTGCTACTTAGTAGCTCTGTGACTTCCTTTCCTTGGCTGTAAATTGGGGTAATAAATGGTTGTAGGATTCGAGTTAATGGAATGTACTAAGCATATTAACATTGTAAGTACTCAACAAATGGTAACTGATAGTTTTTACTTGGTGTGAAAAAAGAATAAAGAAAGAACTGTTTCATCTCCTTCACTACCCCCTTATGTGTCCTGAGTTTGCTAATATATCAGTCTTTTTGAGGCCAGATTCTCAAATTAGATTATATGCTACCTGGATTAACAGTTTATTGAATGTTGAGCTCTAAGTGCCAGGTCTTACTCTGGGTCTTGGGAACATATCAGTGCTTAAGAAAGAGAAAGTGTGTGTTGTCAACTCACACATTCCCGTCTCTGACCCAGACTTCTCCCTTGAACTCAGATTTACACATATAATCACTTATTTGTCATCTGTGCTTGGTTGCCTAGTGAAAATCTCGAAGATTTTTTTCATTCCATGCTTTGCTGGGGTATCACTAGTGAGGGAGCTGGGACACCACAGTGTGCCTTTGTTGTCCTAATAAATACCCATCTAATCAAATAGTTAGGATATAATACAACATTGTCCTTCTTCATTAACCTTCTTAAAAGAGTGTAGCACTAGTTTTGGCATGTGACTTTTAGTTATTTTGATTTGCCTCTATGTGTCCTGAGAGAATGTTATAGAAGTTGTAAAACTCCTATTTACAAGATGAAAATGCAAATATATGAAGTGCTTCAATAATGAGTTGATAGCAATATATTTTTTTTCTGTTCCAGAAAACACCAGTTTGATCATGGAGAGGTAAAGACTTCATATCACTATAATTTTACTTATCTTAAAGTTGCATGCATTTGGACTTTCCTTTCTAGTTCCAGTTTCTAACTTTGTTGGCAATTGTCAGCAATCATCTTGAAAATAACCTGGTATGTGTTTTTGTGAGAATGCTACATGCAGATTCACTGACCATTCATTTGTTAAAATTAACTAGGAAACTCATTTGTTCTGCTCTGACAGTTGATTTCTGGAGCCCATTTAGACATACATATGAGATGTCTGTTGCACAATTGGAAATCACTTTCCTCTGTGCTCTGGAGGCCTCAGAGATGTGATTGGTTACTGCTCCCATCTCCTGATGGTCCAGTCTGGTTTTGAGGGCAGTTCCAAAATGGAGCCCTCAAATCTTGAGGCAGCAGTCATTTCTTTTACCACTGTCTTTTCTTGGTCTGATGGTAGCATCAAGGTAGATTCAAAAATGTGGGCTTTATTAACCACAGGTTTGACTCTGAGAATCACAGAAGCACTTGCCTTAATGACTTTATAATTTTAGCCTTCCACTAAAATGGAACAGTTTGAAAGTGAATTTTAAGAATTGATTTAGAAATTTCAGAAACCTAAGTAGTAGTACTTTGTGTTACTAAGGAGAATATACCCCTTTCTACATATTGCCAGCTTAGTATTCTTAAACTTCACTCAACAGTAGGAGTAAAAAATATTTTCTTCTTTCTTTCAGCTGGTTTATCATGCATTGCAATTGTTAGCATATACAGCCCTTGGTATTTTAATTATGAGACTAAAACTCTTCTTGACACCACACATGTGTGTTATGGCATCACTGATCTGCTCAAGACAGGTAACATGTTATGTTGGAGTATAGCTACTATAATAATTTTAGCCTTTATTATTGAGTGGCCCTAAAATAATGAATTACAAAGTCTTTTAAGTGATTATAGTTAAAGCTCTTCATGGTTTTGTACTTATCTTTCTTAAAGGGTAAGGGCCAAAGCTGATCATTTTCTATCTTTCTAAAGACTTTAAAATAGTTGTTGGTGTACAACAAACACTGATTTAGTACAGACTGAGTTCATGGGTGATTACTGCAGGTGCTGATAGAAAGCAGAGCTTAATTGTACAAATAGTAACTTTTTTTTTTTGTTTTGACATTCATATCGCAAAGAATTCTAACAATTTCAAGTTATAAGTGCTTGAAAATTATATGGTTTTTTTTGTATCAAACTTAAACTTTTTTTTTCATTTGGTACACATTTGTATGTACATTCTTGACTTGTACTTTTTAAAATTTAGTTTAAGCCTTCCTTGGTGGTTTGCTGCTCATTTTCCCTGGATAACTGCCTCCTTGATCTGTATTCATAGATTTATGCTTCTTCATAGTGTCACCTTTCCATCAGTCAACCAGCCTACATACAACAGCAGCACTTCCCTTAAACGTAGCAGATAGTCACTAAGCACCTACCCTGTGCACTCTAGGGATGGAGGATAGAGTAGTGGACAGAAAAGTCAAAAGCCAGTGTTTATAAGCCCTCAAAAAACTTGAAATCTAGCTCTGCAGACATGTAGAGAAAGATCAAGAGAACAAAGTGTTGTTATGGAATGTGGACTAT
>NW_012116289.1:1987119-1987597 GCF_000951035.1 Colobus angolensis palliatus | reverse complement strand
CTAAGCACCTACCCTGTGCACTCTAGGGATGGAGGATAGAGTAGTGGACAGAAAAGTCAAAAGCCAGTGTTTATAAGCCCTCAAAAAACTTGAAATCTAGCTCTGCAGACATGTAGAGAAAGATCAAGAGAACAAAGTGTTGTTATGGAATGTGGACTATTTAAATGTGGAAAAAAGTAGCCAGCCTCGAGGTTCCCCAGCAGAATGTTGATTATGTTAGAAAGGCACTACTTTCCCCCTTTCTGACCCCTTTAGGCTGGCACAGGAGAGGAGGCTGGTTGGAAGCCTTTAATCTTGAGTCTTTATCCCACAGCATGACTGATGATATAGGTTGGTGCAAAAGTAATTGCGGGTTTTGTCAAAATAGCAAAACACGCAATTACTTTTGCAGCAACCTAATAGAAAGTGTCACTAGGGCAGGTTTTGCAAATGTGGGGTTCCTGCTGGTCACACAGGACCTTGCATTCAGAAGGACCCT
>NW_012116289.1:1986439-1986766 GCF_000951035.1 Colobus angolensis palliatus | reverse complement strand
AGTTTTGCATAACAGATGCATACTACTTTATACTAACAATTGCCAATGTATTCTTAATTTGGTTTCAGCTATTTGGATGGCTCTTTTGCAAAGTATATCCTGGTGCTGTTGTTTTTGCTATATTAGCAGCAATGTCGATACAAGGTTCAGCAAATCTGCAAACCCAGTGGAATATTGTAGGGGAGTTCAGCAATTTGCCACAAGAAGAACTTATAGAGTGGATCAAATATAGTACTAAACCAGGTAAAAAAAAAAAAAGCCATATTTTTTAGCTGTTTTTCTCACAATTTTGTATACCACTGCAAACTCTTAAACCCTAGTTACTTC
>NW_012116289.1:1984862-1986389 GCF_000951035.1 Colobus angolensis palliatus | reverse complement strand
ACTAAACCAGGTAAAAAAAAAAAAAGCCATATTTTTTAGCTGTTTTTCTCACAATTTTGTATACCACTGCAAACTCTTAAACCCTAGTTACTTCCACTGATCTTACTCTTTCTAAGCAATGTTGCGTTTAGAATATCTAAAACAAAGGAAATATCAATCCTGTTTAAGTGGTTTTCTGGGAAAATGTTATACATATGTTCTTAGTAATTTATTGTGCCATTTTTTATAGATTTTAATTTCTTCAAAATTTATTCACAGTCATAAATGCCACATTTAAAATAATTTTTACTGTGCTTATTTTCTTAATGAATTTTTAATATTAGTCCTTCACATTCCTTCTTGAAATAAACTCCTAGAATGTGATATTTTACTCATGTGTGGAAAGGGAGTCTTTGTTGTCATCTGAGTGTCAAATTTTTGAATGCTAAATCGTCTTCTAGAATTTCTTGTTACTATAAAGCTTTCCTAGTCCATCTGATACTTCTTTTCTAGATTCAGGAAAGATTTCTAAGATTTTTTTCTTGAAAGAAAGAAAGAAATCTTTAATAATGAGATGATGAAGCTCTATTTTGCAAGGAAAATAGTTTACCCAGACCTGGCTGCCAACTGCTACTTTATCAGCCATCTGACTTCATTCTAGTTCTGCCATTGAATCTTGAAGTCATGAACCTGCTGGGCCTCCGCTCTGTTACCTGTGAAATAATTGATTTAAACTTGAAGGAGACCCCGTCTCACCCTTACTGAGTGTCTTCCTGAGACCTTCCTCTTGCTTTCCAGATGCAGTGTTTGCGGGTGCCATGCCCACGATGGCAAGTGTTAAGCTCTCTGCACTTCGGCCCATTGTGAATCATCCACATTATGAAGATGCAGGCTTGAGGTCAGTGTACAGTCTTGCATCATCAAAACAAACCTTCCATGCAAACAGACAGTGAGTGGAGGACGCCAGCAAAGGAATGAGGAATGTTCCAAAAGGATATGATGAACTGAAGTCATACTATAGCACTTTCCCACAGGTTAACAGGGCTCTAAAATGTCTAAGTTCTTTTCATCCTGTAACTCCCTGAAGAGTTTAGCTTAGAGTGTTTATTAAGGTTTTCTCATAGGTGATTTTTCTTGAGTTTGGAGAAATGATTTGAAATAAAATCCCATTCAAAGAGGAGTTTATTCTGGTTTTCACCAGTATAGACTGTTAGAATGATCTTGGGTGTTTTCTGTTTTTTTAGATTTTTTTGAGACTTTAGAAAATAATTTAGAGACGTGTGGTCTAAATTATCTTTTTTCTAATTTAATTTTTCATGCAGTTTCTAAGGCAGGTGAAGCTATTCATTTTCTAAGTAATTAGGTGAATCTTTTTTTTTTTTTAGTAGCTCAGTTATTATTCTTTTTTTTTTTGTTACGATTGTACTTTAAGTTCTAGGGTACATGTGCATAACGTGCAGGTTTGTTACATATGTATACTTGTGCCATGTTGCTGTGCTGCACCCATCAACTCATCATTTACATCAGGTATAACTCCCAGTGCAATCC
>NW_012116289.1:1973696-1977929 GCF_000951035.1 Colobus angolensis palliatus | reverse complement strand
TTGTTGTTGTTGTTGTTAATTAGCTGTGCCCTGTCCCCAGTGGTGGAGTCTACAGAGACAGACAGGGCTCCTTGAGCTGCTGTGAGCTCCACCCAGTTCGAGCTTCCCAGTGGCTTTGTTTACCTACTTAAGCCTCAGCAATGGCGGGCGGCCCTCCCCCAGCCTCGCTGCTGCCTTGCAGTTAGATTGCAGACTGCTGTGCTAGCAGTGAGGGAGGCTCCATGGGCGGGCGTGGGACCCTCCCGGCCAGGTGTGGGATATAATCTCCTGGTGTGCCTGTTTGCTAAGACCCTTGGTACAGCGCAGTATTGGGGTGGGAGTTACCCGATTTTCCAGGTGTTGTGTGTCTCAGTTCCTCTGGCTAGGAAAAGGGATTCCCTTCTCCCTTGCGCTTCCCAGGTGAGGCGATGCCTCACCCTGCTTCAGCTGTCGCTGGTCGGGCTGCAGCAGCTGACCAGCACCAACTGTCCGGCACTCCTTAGTGAGATGAACCCAGTACCTCAGTTGAAAATGCAGAAATCACCTGTCTTTTGTGTCGCTCGCGCTGGAAGCTGGAGACTGGAGCTGTTCCTATTCGGCCATCTTGCTCCGCCCTCCTTATTAGGTGAATCTTACTAGCATCTTCTTTTGCATAACAATAGCATGTACATTTACAAATAAGCTTTTTCATTAAAAAATCAATCTCATCAAGCTAATTTACAGACCTTAAATAAGTTTATTTTTTCTTAAATCTAGAAATAAAATGAAGAACCATTTAATGTGAATTACTGTTGATGTCAAAGTTGGGACTGTTGCAGCTTCAGAGTAGTCCTGTAGTTGTGTTTGCTGTAGTTCATCCCTGTTCACACACAGGGTACCTCGCTCTTACATATGATGGAGTAGTGAAGAATTTAAGACAAATAAATAGGTGAACAAACACAAAGATGACCAAGTTTGGAAATGTAGGGGTGCGTTAAAGGTGACCCTCATCTCCCACAACTAGTCCTCCTTCTGCCTTCTGCTTTTGACCTCACTGATGCCCCTTAGCCAGAACTTCCATGGGGAATTTCCTCCTGACTGGATTCCTCTTCATCGTCATCTAGTCTAATTCAGTGCTTTCTTCTAAATGTGTTGATTATATCGTTTTAATCTTGAAAATTTTGCGCCCAATTATTTTTTTTAAAGAGCCAGAACAAAAATAGTATACTCAATGTATAGTCGGAAAGCAGCTGAAGAAGTGAAGCAAGAACTGATGAAGTTAAAAGTGAACTATTACATTCTAGAAGAGTCATGGTGTGTAAGAAGATCCAAGTGAGTATCAACACAGTTAACATTTTATAATCAGAAGACACGAAGGTTAATTCAAGCACATGGCAAATACTTTGCTCGTAACAGGGGTGTGTATATAACATAAAGTATACGTGGAAAAACTTTTTTTTTTTTTTAAACAGGCTCTCACTCTGTCACCCAGGCTGAAGTGCAGTGGCATAATCTGGGCTCACTGCAGCCTCCGCCTAATTTTTGTGTTTTTAGTGGAGATGGGGTTTTGCCATGTTGGCCAGGCTGGTCTCAAACTCCTGGCCTCAAGTGCTACTTCTGCCTTGGCCTCCCAAAGTGCTGGGACTACAGGCTTGAGCCACCATGCCTGGCCTGAAAACACTTTTTAGATAATGATTTGGAGACTTTGTTTTTTAGTCTTTATAAATATCTTTTTTTTTAAATAATGATTTGTATGTGTATACTGCCTTAAAGAGATTTTTATTGGCACTAGTTGATAATCTCCCGAACTGTTCATATTTGCTTTTGATGTTTTAAAAAAAAATTCTATTTAAAGTTGGATGTATTTTATTTCAAAAGACTTCCAGGTTCTGAAACCAAGTAATAGGGAGTCTCTTTTGGTGAAGTCAGGCAGCTGAGCACCAAGGGCCGCATTATCCCTACTAGGTCTCTGTGCTACACCATGTCCTGTCAGCATCAACTCAGACTGAAACTTTTCTTTCCCGGCATTTTACATCTTATTTGAATGGGAAAAGAACTTTACTGTGACCCACATTCTCTTGGGTTTATAGTTTTTAAAAGTTTCTATTTCCACAGAGATGTTTACTAAGCTGAGTATAGCTCCAAGTGACAGTAAGATCTTCAAAGCAGATGTGAGTCTAAAGCTATCTAGAAATGTGGCACATAAGTGACTGGACAGCAGGTGACAATAGCCTGCTTTTAAAGTACCAAAACATTCACTTCCTGAAGAGCACAGTACAGGAAGAATTTTATCAGAAATAAACACTATTTTGTGGAATAATAATGTTTTTAAAATTCTTACTACTGTGTAACTAAACAAAAGTGTTCAAGAGATTGTTATATTTGTGGCTTGATCATACTTGCCCACCATATATTTCAATGACACATATGGTATTAAGACAATATTGTTAAATACTGAGTCGTGAGTGAAAAATAGTTCTGTGACATAGTATTTACAGCTTTGCTCACAAGGAAACTAAAATAATTGTTGATTATAGAATGATTATCCTATGAATGTGTGCTCCATGGTTTGAATTCAGTCAGGATTTACAGAAAATGTTACTTTGTAATAATTTAGAAAATGCTTTAATGGTTTGTGAATATATATGAAATTCACATACTCACCTTTAACATTGTTATATAAATTTAGGACAGAAAAGTTCTAAGCATCTTATGACGATCTTATCAGGAAATTATATGAAATGAATGGTAGGCTGACATTTGCAATAGGAAGAACTCAGTTCTTAGCATAGCTTTCTACCAGAATTGGGATCTTCTTTATTTCTGTGGGCTTCACTCTCTCGAAATAACTGTAAGTTGCTGGAACATAAAAATAATTTTCATAACCTTTTTTCTCCAAGCTAACAATGAGCCTTGATGAGAGAGTTCATTTTTCCCTAGACCCCCGTGTAGAGCCTGAATATGTGAAAGCTGCAGAGGCTTTGTGCTGTAGAGTGTTGGGAGAGCTCCCTGGATTTGCATAGCTCTAACAGTCTCATGTTCGGGTTCATGCTGTTTGCACAGTAGGCAGAGCACTGTTTTACCCACACAAGAAGGGATACGAAGGCAAATTCAGGAAGTATGGCAATAAACTTTGCACACTAAACAAAATAGCAGACACTGAACTGACTTCAGGTCACTTACGAGCACTCAGACTGAGAGGTGGGGTGCAGAAGAGGGGGTGCTGGATTTCCCCATCTGGACCTTGACTTGCCATTTATTGTGTCTGTCACAGCAGGAGTTGAGTGGGAGGAAGTTAGGAAAGTGACTCTCTCATCTGTTTTCCCACTCATCAACACAACACTCTCCATCTAGTACAAGATCTGAGCCAGGCTGATGATGCGCTGGCCGGAAACCTTGGACAGGGCCACTCTCTTCAACCCTGACACAAAACAGAAGCTGCGCTTTCTGTCCCGACAGGGAAGCGAATGGGGAGTTCAGACAGGAGGGAAGTGAAGAATGACTAGTATTTACCTAGTGTTTACATTTAGAGTAGGAAGTTTCTTGACAAAGCTTTCTGCCAGGTTTGGGACCTTCCTTACCTCCTTGGCCTTCACTCTCCATTTCAGTTGTGATCAGCCTGAAACCCCTGCAGACTGCTGGGACATGAAAGTCTGTCGGAATGGGGGAAGCAGATGGGGAACTCAGACAGGAGAGGAAGGGAAAGAGGGACCAGTATTCATCTAGTGCTTAATCTGTGCCTGGCAGTTGGTGAGCACTATGTTTAAATGATCTCATTTACAAGTGGCTTAATTGTATAGCTTGATTATTCCTTAAATATTTGACACTGTGTTTATATTTAAACACTGAAATATATTTTCATGCAAGTTGTAGATTAGTTTTTAATTAACTACAGTTCTCTGTTTTCTTTTACTCCAATAATAGAGTTGACATAAAATACATGTATTTAGAAGGAAATTATTCACATTTTCACTAATGCTATTTGCAGATGGCTGGCCTGGGGAAACTTTGGGAAACTCAGATGAGGACTAAATCGTGTTGCACAAGGCACCCAGAGCTCCTCAAGACAGCTGTTTGCCCTCTCTTTTTCCTAAAAGCTGTTAACTGTGGGTGGTTCTCTACTTTCTGTGTGTCTCACTCTCTGCCACCATGGGCCCTCAGTGTTGTAACAGTTCAGCCTTGACGTGTATGAGAAAATTACAAGGTAGAAAACCCATGTCCAGCCATATGATCATAGGTGTTCCATGTCAGCAGAAACCAGTGTCAGCAAGGGGG